>NC_067473.1:70848218-71162218 GCF_947179515.1 Apodemus sylvaticus | reverse complement strand
CCACAGGCAGTTTCAAAACACCCAGAGGCACATGCCATTCAGTTATAGTTTGTAGGACATGGAGGAGAAAGACAGTTTCCTGCACATTGCCATTGCTGAGGAAACTATGAAAAATTGAAAACTAGGTCGAATACTTTACAGTATCACTAAGCTGAAGAACAAAATTCCTATCTTGGCCTTTCAGAACAAATGTCAAAATTGGTCCTCAACATCCCACCTGAAAGATCTCCTTGCTGATACAAAGCAAACATGAGGTTATGTGTATTTCAAGAGAAATTGCTAGAAGGTGCCTTAGAGGCAAAGTAAACTACTATGAGTAACCAGATCCCAGACCCAATCTTCTACCATAAAATTTTATACTCTCAACCCCATGACAATATGTGGGGCAAACTAAAATAACATGTAAACCATTGGGGTTTTACAGCTAAAGACATTTTGTCTTAAACTGAATGTAAACTAGTCACTCTAAGAACAGACACAAACTCTGAAAAAAAGTACTATGGAAGATGGTAGATGACACAATAACTATTCAAAGTGACAGAGGACAGAGAACAGTTCTGCTCTTTGGTGATGATCAGGCTACCGGGAACTTAAGACAGACTAATAAAATGTCTGATAGTCCTAATAAGCATGAGCCTTAAATATAGTCACACATATAGCTGCAAAGGAATTAGTATTATTCAATTTGCTTTCTGAATGATTGGCTGCAGTCAGGATTCAAATAATCAGGTGAGTGTATATAATCAGGTGAGTGTATATAATCAGGTGAGTGTATATAATCAGGTGAGTATATATAATAATAAAGAGGCAAGTTCATATAAAGGGAAGGGATATATTTTCACAACAGTATTATTTATTTATTTATTTATTTATTTATTTATTTATTTATTTATTTATTTATTTGGGGGGATTTGTTTTTTGTTTTGTTTTTTTTTTTTCGAGACAGGGTTTCTCTGTGTAGCCCTGGCTGTCCTGGAACTCACTCTGTAGACCAGGCTGGCCTCGAACTCAGAAATCTACCTGCCTCTGCCTCCCAGAGTGCTGGGATTGCAGGCATGCACCACCACGACCAGGCTCACAATAGTATTTTTTAAAGGAATGTAACTTTGGGGCTTCAGCAGAGGCTCCAAAGATTATATGATATCTAGGCTGTACTCTATTCTTTTATGGGTAACTCAGTGAGCCTTTGTATACAGGTGACACTGAGAGAAAAGAAGATCATATAACTTTAAGAAACAGTGTCATGAGGAATTAGAGGCAAAGAGCAAGGAGAAAAATGGTGTGGAAAGATCTGGAGATGGCAGTAAAGCCAGAGTATGGTAGCTTGGTTCTTACTGGAAAAAGTCTTTAATAGCAAAAAGTATGATGTACATTTGAGGAACTCCAGTAGCTCTATTGGTAGTTGGTTATATGTTGGCTCTATCACCTGTCTGGAATGGTGGCAGTTCACAAGTAATAGTCACTATTACTCATCACAGGTAGACACTTGACTTGAGCATTCACTCAGTAGAGTTTAGATTTTCCTACCTAAATGAAAGATCTTTCCCTAGTATCTGTGGAAAAACTTCATCATGATTTCTAGATTTATCAGTGATTCTCTAGAAATGAAGTTAATTGTTCTTCCCTCTACCCTAACTGCTGTTTTTCCAGGTTACAATTAGCATTGTATATTCATAACTGGATTATCATCACATGAAGAGGATTCTATTGCTACCAAGAGGCTACTCACCAAGACTTCTAATGAAACAATGTACTGCAAGGAGAAGACAATTTCCTAGTGCTGATGAAGAGTAAGTTTTCTGTAAGCAATTTTTTTCCTTTTCTTTTTTACTATTTGAAGATATTTGTTTATTTATAGATTTATTTATCATATGTAAGTACACTGTAGCTGTCTTCAGACACCATAAGAGGGTGTCAGATCTCTTTACGGATGGTTGTGAGCCACCATATGGGTGCTGGGATTTGAACTCATGACCTTTGGTAGAGCAGACGGTGCTCTTACCCGCTGAGCCATCTCTCCAGCCCCAAGCTGTAAGCAATTTTAAAAATAAATTTTTCATGGTTTCTTGACCTAAAATATTAAGTTAGATATTTATGTATTTCTCTACACAGCAAACAAGAAAAATGGGACATATTTCATGCCCTAAATTTGCTAAATTTATTTGAAGAACTGGTTTTGTTTTTTTAAAGAAAAGATGCTATAAAGTGCAGACCTTGAGTTGACATTAAATTTTGGGAGTCCCCAGAGACCAGATCCATGTTATGGGTGAGATAATCCAAAAGAGAAAGAGCCTTTCACTGACATGATGCCCCTCTTCCCAGGACATCAGAATTCAGGACAGGAGTCTGCAAAAGCAAACTGGTAGAACTAAAAGAAACCAACAAACAGGGGGAAAATATTTGTCGTAACATGGAAATCAATCCAGCACATTGTTGAAGCAATGGAACACTGATCAGAAAGTATCAAATGAATGCCATTGGAGAATCAAGAAGAGAAAGTCTATCTTGTCAAGCAACACCAAGATCATCTAAAGAAAAGGGCTCAAGATATACAGTTTTAAGTGACAGTTTAAGAGACAACCATCCTAGATGTTTTCAATGTTTAGAAAATAGGTTATAAGGGTGCAAGTGTAGAGCAACTGTGGAATAGTGGAACAGACCTAAGCTTAAATGTTTATTGCAGTGATTTGGTATCTATACATCATACAGGGCAAGCTTATACTGAAAAACTAGACAAGACTCAAAAGAGGTAGAAGTGATCACCTTTGTAGTAGGAAGAAGGAAGAATCCATTATTTATTGGGTTATATGGCATGGACACAAGATTTGTAGCCAGTTGGCAGGAAGAAAGATTTACTTTTCAGATGAAGCAGAAATGCAGAATGGTTACCATCCATATCTTCACAGTGGCTCAGATCAGTTCACTCAGAATTTTACACGGCAATTATAAACTGGCCTCCATGCTCCCTAATCTATTGTTGCATGCATGGTTTTCTTCAGTCTGAACCCTGCTTGCTTTCTATCTTCTGGGAGCTTTTCTCTGATGTCTAAGGTAGAACACATAATCTCCCATATTATAATCTGTGTTCATTAACATAAATTACAATTAATTGCCACAAAATAATAAGTACTGACACTGATCATATTCATGTACACAATACAGGAGTCCCTAATTCATGGTTCTTGTTAAATAACTGCCAAGTGTGTACTGTGGTTTGAATCTTCCCATGTATGTTTATTTGTTTTAATGTAAATTTCTTCCCTAGTAGAATATTATCTAGTTATGGCAAAATGGCAAAGTTAGGAGTGGAGGAAAAAGGTCTCTGAGGCAAGAGGATTTTGAGTTGAATGATGGCCTGAAATACATAGCAAGACTGTACTTCAAAAGCACATGAATGCATCCATCTAGAAGCTCATTGTCTAAATTTAAATGTACAACAAAAAGTACCACTAAATGACATTACTTTACATGCTTCCTCACTAATCAGAAAATTCATTGAAGATAGGACATAATTCTAAGAGAATTAGAAAATTCAGATATTTAAGTGGCCATTTTATTATCTAAAGTCTGCATTCTACATGCAAGTGATTAACCATGCTATTTCTGAATCACAGTTTTTGCAGATTGTGACCTCATGGAAGGCAGGAATATGAGAACAACTACAAGGAGGTTTCTGACTGTAAGTTTCCAGTTTCCAGTTTCCACTTTCACCTCTATCAAATATAAGGTCAAATATAACCTTAGAAAATCAGATAGGGCATGAGTGGGTAATGAAATAGAGGAAATCACTTTGTTCAGGTTTTATCTTTCTAAAGCATAAGCCTTCATTTTATGTGAATCATGGCAGTACACAAAGCAGAGATGTTGATTTATAAATGGCCTCTACAAACCAATATACCATAAAGTGGTAGCTTATACAGAACAAACTGAGTAATAACTGGCAATTATATTTACAAAGAAATGTTTATTCTAATCTGAGTCTTACGTTCTGGCATAGAATAGAATAGCAATCAAGAGAATTGCAATTTATATAAAGCTAACTGTGTTGCCAATTTTAATCATTAAGTGAGAATAATGATACTCAAGAAGAGCATGTGGGGGGCCTCGCCTTACATTTATATTTGAAAGATTAAGATATCAAATAGTGATTAAAACACTTTTAATATATGGTATACAGTTAGAAAGAGTTAAGCTATTTAACAAACATTTACTGGGCAGTCATAAATGGTCAAGTGTTGGGTGAAGACTTGAGGGTGCATTGTGGTATAGAACATTCTGGAAATATTCCTGCAAAAATGTACTAAAGTCTTGGTGATTTTCTTCCCAGTTACCATTTGTCCAGAGACAAATAAAGCTGCCTTCTTTCTGTAAGAGTGTTTCTTTTCAGGCAAACAATTAAATCAATGTTTATTTGGTTTATTGGTCTTTGCATTGCAATTGAAATTACTTTTCAGTTTGAAAGAATATGAACCAATAGGTTTTTTTTTTAATTTTTAACTTAAATAGAAGTTTTAAATATGTCACATTCCTTTGCCTTTACGCCTTCCTTTCAGCATTCAGTTCTAAAAATTGCATAGTTGAGTTTGCATTTAATGAGTGGAAGACATTTATGAACAAAACAACTGGGTTATATCTACCATTTGAAGTGTCTTTAAACTCATTCTCTTCTTGAAGTCAAGAAGAGACAAAGGCTGGTTTCCTGGAGCACTGTGGCGAAATGCATCACACAGAGGGTGCATGTACCTGCGTGTGTGAAGAGTAAAAGCATCCCTGGGAAAAATGTCTATTTTCCAATAGTGTTTCTCTTCATGTACTTTATTGTAACTGCCATTCAATTCCAGGAGTTTTCAATGAGAATATTATGTACTTCATAAGCTCCCTGTGGTTTTTCCTATTGGCTACATGCTCTCTCAAAGAACTGATTTCTGACTTAGCATTCAACTATGATGGTTCTCTTTCTATAGTTTAGGCAAACTACTGTTAAACTTTCTCCCACATGTCCAACATCTCCCTGCTTGGTCTCCTTTGGCTCTGTTGGCTCTGACAGGAATTATACTGTCCATATTCCCTTATTGTCTCTGCCTGCTGAAAGAATAATTCTTCCATTAAGCCTTTCCAGATTTCCCTTGATGATTGACTTCCATTCCTCTGAATATTTCTATGGTTTAAATAAAGCTGATGTTTCCTTTAAAATCGCATTGAAACTCAATTCCCAGTACAATAATATGAAAAGCTGTGGTCTCTTGGAAGTGATTATGTCACTAAGCTCCTATCCCTTTACAAAGGAGACTGATGTGTAAGCCAGTGTCCTCTTTTTCTTCCATGTAAGGACACAAGCTCCTTCTTCACAGAGGACTTAGCCAGAAGGTGCCATTTGAGAGATATTAAGCAACCTTCCCTAGACACTAATCCTGACAGAGCTTTGGTTTTGAACTTCTTTGATTCCAGAACTAGAAGGAAAAAGAATGTTTTCCTGGAGCACTGTGGAGAAATGTCACATAAAAGACAATGCTAGTTTCATCCAGCAATCCATATAGCAGTTTATTATCACAAACTACTTGGTATTATACTTATTTGTGATTATTCTAGTCAAAAGAATATCCTACAAGTACTAGTCAATTATTTCATTGGTTTAACTAAAAGTTTTCTTTGTCTACTACAGATCAGTTATGAGCTTTTCTTGAATTAGAGACTGAAGCTACAAAAAGAAACAAACAAAGGTCACTGCAGATATCTTAGAACACAACAGGCAAATGCAGAGGCAGGCACTCTGAGAATGCAAAAGCCACAAGGGTTCCAGAACAGGCAGAAGCCTGAGTGGCTTTCAATTTTCTGTGCACTTCTTTGTTTCCTACAGTGTTAAGGAAAGTCCATGCTTTGCTTAGTGGGGCAAGACATACAGAGCATATCCTAGGCTACAAACCATGGGAGCTCTGCTCTGTAAAAGAGTTTCTGAATATTTCGACTGCAAGCTACCTTCTAACATGAAGTTTCATGTTAGAAGGTACAACCCAAGGGATTCATGGTTGACTCATGGTTAAAGAAGGCAGAGTCTGGAATACAGAACAAAGCCTGTCCAATGACACAGACTTTTTTTTTACATCATTACATGCATTCTCATACAGGTTCAGTCAGCTGGCAATGGACTTGAATGTTTATACCATTATTATAAATAAGAAAGGCTTAAGCTCCTTCTTAAAGCATAATCATGAACTAATGGCTACATGTAAGTTTTTTATTTACTTCCACAGTAACTTTTGAAAAAAAAGCATGTTTAATTGGGTTAAGAGTAATATAGGCACTACTTGTGTGCATTCCATCAAACATTCAGTCCTATTAATGACTGCACTGAATCCTGGTCTAAAGGTAGTTCCAGACACCTTTGACTTCTCTGATTTTATTTTGTCCTAGAATCCATTATTCACACCAAACTGGTCTTGAACTTAGGAACTTCCTACATGTGAGTCTTGGTTATTATAGTCTTAGCATTATAGGTACGTGACACCAAGTTTGTCCATAAATTTAGCAGTTGTCAATTACAACATTTTTAATTCCACCAACTGTGGGAAGAACATAAACTCTATAACAGACTGTTATTAATGTTCTATAGTGGTAAGTTACTACATTAACATTGAAAGTCAACTAACACAGAAATGTTTGAGTTATACAATTGTAATTGTGAATTAAATAAAATATGTGTTATTTGCTTGGTAATGCCATGCTAAATCCTTAGTGCCAGAATTAAAATTAAGTAAAAAATTATCAAGTCAAAATGAAAACAATGTTAATAAGAGAGATTCAAGGTAATAGCAATAAACCCATACTGAGCAGGTGTACTTTATGTCTTCTCTTCTTTCATTGGCTAGTTTTAATGCCTACTTGACACAAGCTAGAGTCATATAGGAAGACAGAACATTAACTGAGAGAATACCGACAGTAGATGGATCTGTGGACAAGCCTGCAATGTGTTTTCTTTACTGATGATTGATGTGTGAGCTTACTGTGGGTGATGTCACCATTAGGTTGATATAAGAAAGCAGGTGAGTAAGATATGAGGAACTGTACAAGCAGCTATCCTATGGTCTATGCTTCAACTCCTGATCCAGTTCTGCCCTACTTGAGCTCCTGCCCTGACTTCCTTGCATGATGCAATATAAGATATATGATTAAATAAATCCTTTTCTATCCAAATTGCTTTTTGCCATAGTGTTTTACCATAGCGATGGAAAGCCTCCTAAGATATTGAGTATATGACATAAGTGGTGAACAAACCCATTTATAACAAGTGGCATAGCCACAATAATTGTATTAAGGAAAGTTCCAGAAAATAAACAGGCTAAATTTTAAATCTTGATTTGAAAAGAGAAATAGAAAACAGATATATGGTTGTTTGGTTTGGGTTAGCTACTCAGACAAGGGAAGATGTGAACAGACTATTCTGCCTCTAGATTCTAGGTCTATCCAAGAGAGTTGAGTTTGTCAACATGGAAGCTGTTGAAACCAAAGGAATTGGGGATTATATCATAGGAAATTTTCACAATGATATTCCCACTAATTATAATAAAGTTTCTGCTCATAATAGTAGAAGAGATTGCAAAACAAGAGACATGGTGATATTACAGACAGAAATGAAAACCTTCATCTTTGTAGTACCTGTCTGAGTGTCTCAGAATTGTCTCATGATTATTTTAAGGCAACTTCCATTGTTTGGAATTGAATGATGGCAAATGTTTGAACCATGTTGAAATACTTCCATTAAACATGTATATTTTCATCATCTGAAAACAAAAACAATTTCTAAATAAAACCCCACTAGTTAAGATTTTGTCTTTCATTTTGAATGGGATGAAATATCTCATTTTTAAGATTTTTCTTTATTTACATTTTGAATGTTTCCCCTTCATTTTGCCTCTGAAAACCCCCTATCCCATCCCTCCTCCCCCTGCTCACCAACCCACCCACTCCTGCTTCCCTGTCCTGGCATTCCCCTATATTGAGGCACCGGGCTTTCACAGGACCAAGGGCCTCTCCTCTAATTGATACCTGACCAGGCCATCCTCTGATACATATGCAGCTGGAGCCATGGGTCCCTCCATGTGTACTTTGGTTGGTTATTTAGTCCCTGGGAGCTTTGGGAGTACTGGAAGGTTCATATAGTTGTTGTTCTTTCTATGGGGCTGAAACCCCCTTCAGCTCCTTGGATCCTTTTTCTAGCTCCTCCATTAGGGACCCTGCACTCAATCCATTGGTTGACTGTGAGCATCCACTTCTGTATTTGGCAGGCCCTGCCAAAGCCTCTCAGAAGACAGCTATATCAGGTTCCTGTCCATAAGCACTTGTTGGCATCCACAATTGTGTCTGTGGTTGGTAACTGTATATGGGATGGATACCCAGGTGGGGCAGTCTCTGGATGTCCTTTCCTTCAGTCTTGTTCCACACTTTGCCTCTGTATCTTCTCCTATGGGTATTTTGGCCCCCCTTCTAAGAAGAACTAAAGCATCCACACTTTGGTCTTCCTTTTGGTCTTCCTTCTTCTTGAGCTTCATATGGTCTGTAAATTTTGATATACCACTGTGGCTGCTGATCTGAAATTAGACTGCGGAGGCCAGGTCAAGGGTGAAAGCAGGAAGATCAATTGGGAAATTATTATAGCAATCCAGTTAATTAATGGTCCAGGAGTGAAAATGGAAGCAATCATGAGAAGCAATTGGATTTCAGATATATTAACATTTTGAGGGTACAGGCTGCATTTTCAATGTGAGGGACATAACAAAGAGATAACAATGAAGCCTAGATTTTAGCTAAGTAAACAGACAAGTTGAGCTGATATTTCCTTAGGTGGAGAACACTAAAAAAGGGAAATTTCATTTTTATGGTAGTTTGACCTTGCAAGAATCTTATTAGATGAATGAACAAGGTTATGAAGGTAAGGTCTATAACTCAATAAAACCACAGAGCAGGTATATAATGTTGAGCCATTATTATATGAATGGTTCCTGCCCCTGAATAAAATCTCTTAATGAGAATAAGATAAAGGAAAAGGGGCCAAGGAACTGAATTATCATGGAAAAACAAATGAAAGTCACTAAAACAATATTTTAGGAAAGTGGCCAGTTTCAAATACTACCACTGGCTAGTGATGAAGCTGATGAACATGGAGACACTCCAGATGCATTGAGCAACTTGAAGGTTGCTAAAAGCTGATGTAAATGTCCGTGATAGGAATAAAATCCTGGAGATAAGTTTCAAAAATAGGAGGGAAACAAATGGGACAACATTGATTATTGTTACTTAAAAAGAACAATATTTGTTTTATTAGTTTTTATTTAGTTTATTAGTTTTGTATTTTCATATATTAAGAAACAAAATCAGCTGAAACAGGGAGGACAATAGGTGGAAGGGGTGTGAGAGTGGAGTGGACTAATCACACAGAGCAGTGAGGCGTGGTGCAGCCTCGGTCTCATTTGTACTTAGAGGCTGTGGGTTTCAGAATAAGTCCAATGAACACAGGTGTATGATTTTCTTCTAAGCAGAATTTTCTTCTCCTACGAGATACAAAGATCTTAGCAGCTTCCATTTGATCAGCTTGATACAGTATTTTCTTTTTTCCTGAGCAAATGGTTTAGAATGTGATAGAACCAAAGAAATGGAGGATGCCTACAGAATATCATAATAATGTAACATGGAGTGATAGTAAGGTAGAAGAAAGGGAAGGAGGAAAAATTGTATTTTGCTAAAGTAAATTTAGAGAACTAGAAGGAAAGGACAAGAAAGATATCAAGGAATGGTATAATTAATGATTATCTTCAGGCAAGTGAGTTGTCCTTAGAACTAACTGAGTACCTGGGACACACTGGAGGGTGATAGCCATGATCTTGATTTTAAGATATGATTTATTGAAAGAGTGGTCTAAGGCCATGTGTGGTGGTGGATGGTCCTTAGTCTCAGCATTTAGAAGGCAGAGACAGGTGAATATTTATGAGATCAAGGTCAGCCTGGCCTACATAGCTAGTTCTGGGCCATCCAGAGCTATATAGTGATAACCTTACTAGTAATTTAACACAGTGCACAGATAAATTATTGAAGGCATAAACAATTTAAAAATAATAAACCTACTAGAAAAGATGGTGTTGTGTGGTAATTTCCTCTGAATTGAAGCTTTCACTTTTGGAAGGAAAAGGACCTAGAGGCTTCTGGGACATATGAATTAAACAAACTCTATATGTTATGGAAAGCTGAAAAGCTACAAACTCACATATACACATCCCCAGGAAGATGGAGGTAGTAAACAGCTGTCAGAGAGGGAAGACACTGACCAGCCCAGAAACAGAGGCCTGATTCTCAGACATGTGCAGAGATGTCCAGGGCCATGTCTTTTGAAATTTGGTGATATAACTGCCTTTGAGCTATCCATGTCCCCATAAGTAACCCTAATAGATTTGCTGGGTTCACCAAACTGGACTCTGGTAGACTCATTACTTTGGTCTGCCTGGGGTTTCCTATCTGGGGTGAATAGTCATGTGTATATTGTGGTTTTATTTGGACATTTTCTTATATGACAGCAGGTATTTAAATAAGTAATATCAGTAATATCAGTAAGATAAAGCTGTAATGTGTCAAGGGTCTATAGTGTTCCTGAAGATTAGGCTTAGAAACTCGCTTCTCCCTTAAAGACACATAGTGATTTAAGTAATGTCAGAATGACATGTTCTGTAATTATTAAAACCATCAAAGATATGTTTAGTATTTTATGTATTTAAATTAGATATCTCTGTAAGCATATAAATTATTGCTTGGATGATTTTATGATATTTGGGACAAAAATCAACCTAGACACACTAACTTAATTAAATGACTACTCTGTATTAAATTCAACTACTTTCAAAACTGCTACAGACATTTCAAAAAGAGAGACAGAGACAGAGAGACAGAGAGAGATAGAGAATGAGAGAGAGACAGAGAGAGACAGCAGAGAAAAAGAAAGAAATAAAGAAAGAAACAAAGAAACAAAGAGAGAAGAAAGACAGCCAGGAAGGAAAACAGACAGGAAGGCAGGAAGGAAGGAAAGAAGGAAGGAAGGAAGGAAACACTTATTGTTGTAGGGAACTGATAAAAGGATTAAATAAACAACAATAGTTTGAGTTTAGTTTTCATCATATGTCTTGCAGTGAAGAGATAATTAGTCGAAAACATCTCCATGTTTCAGCTTGTCCTACTGTGCACTCAGCTAGACCTTGAGCCATTCACACAGCCTTAGTCACTGTAGTTCGATACAGACACATTCACTGATTACATTTCATGACACTTCATAAATGCAGTTCACCCTGCTCTACCCTCCAATTAATTCTGAAAACAGAGGTAAGTTTATAAGACTTTTGCTTTGATGAATTCACTGGCATGGTCTATTCCAATTCTTGCAACTTAACTTTTATGTCTGAAAAAAATAAATAGCATTATGTGAGTTTAGCAAAAATATGTGGAAGTATTTAAAACCTTTTGTGAAACTGCATGGGCAACATATCTGAGTCCACAGGAAGTAATCTGACAGTTCTCCACTGAAGTTGCTATGAACTTAAAGTTTAGACTAAATACTAAAGATAGCCATATCCAAGAATAATTCAAGGTCTTTGATTATCTAGTGATTCTGTTGAATATCTTCTGTGTATATAAGGGCTTATATGGTTCACACCTGCCAGGGTCCACTCAGTATCTAAATATTCTAGGAATAGGGAACAAGTTATGGGATGATTATAAATTCATGATGATACCAGTCCTAAATTTTTACCAGACTACTCAAATATTATGGATCTTATATGTAGTCAATATAAAAAGAATAAATATTGAACAATATATATTTTATATCTATTGCCATATACATGAATTTGTACATATGATTTGTATATGAATATAATAAGAAATACATTTAGGTTATATTAGATAATTAGATTTATGTTATATGCATGAGTGCTTTGCCTGTGTGGAATTTGTTTGTGCATGGTGTTCTCAGAAGTCAGAAGAGGGCACTGGATGGCCTGGAACTGGAATTAAACATGGTTATAAGATATCACAAGGATAATAGAAACTGAACCTAAGTCCTTGGCAGGAGAGGACAGTGCTCTCAATTATATAATTTAGAAATTGTGGATGCTCATGCGATTTATGTGTATCTTAATATTTTAATAGAATGATAGATAGAACAGCTATATTCTACGAGAAGATAATCCCTGGTAAGACTTTGAAGCAGCAATTCTGTACAGACAAGAAAAATCTGTAACATCTTGCATCTACTAATATTTCTCTCTCAAATTGTATCTTAGTGGTCATCCCTAATTTCAGTGTTCTTTGTACATGCATGGATGAACTATCAGTGGGAACATAGCTATTAGAACATCCTCTCAGTGAAAATTAATTTTAAAGTAACAGTTTAAATGATATTAAACATTGCTTTTCAAAAAGTCCCACTCATATGTTAGCTGCTAAACTAACAATGAGGCACAAACAGTTTAACTTGAGACAGTAATAATATATAATTCATAATGATATAAAGGTCGAAACCAAACTCTTTGTGTAAATTTCCATCTGCACTCCTCTGAAGAGCATTTGTGTATTCCAGGGACAGGTTTTTGTTTTCTTGTGCAGTTTGTATTATCAGAAGACCCAATGATAATTGTATTATAGTCCTCTATTGGGGATAAATGCTGAGCAAATACTTCATCATGTTCTTTGTTGCCATAAATTTTGTGTTCTCAAAAGGCTAAATCCCTAATATTTACTCAGTTTTAGAGCACAAGCCAGAAATTCATGCTTGCAAGCAGACTTGCAAGTAGAGTTATTGGTTGCTCTCAGAAATCATCACCAACAGAGTACTTATTAATGTAAAGTAGAGTTACACAATTTCCTAATATCAATGACAGAATACAAAATCAATTTATAGATGAATACACTCTTAGCATTCCACAATATTGCTGAAGTACATCCATTTAAATAATGTTTTGCTCTGGCGCCATTTAAGCCTTGCTCCTGCCTCCTGCTGCCAGTGGGATGCTTCGTCCTACAGACACATGAAAAACAAGGAAGTGAGCTTCTTCTGGTGTGTCCCGGCAGTGCTGCTCGTGGGAAATAGTCAAGGAGCAAGCCTGAGCTCTGTTCCCTCCCATGTCCATTCTGTGTGGCTGTTTTATTCCCCTGGACAGTACCAAAGCACTTAAAGAAATCACTTTAATGTTACCACTTGGGGTATTCAGCATGTGCCTGGGTTATTTTGTATTCAGACCACCAAGAAATACTTTAAAATCTTGTGCCAAACCCTTCAGAATGATGACACTCCTAGAGGAATTTTATTTAATAGCTCCTCAATAGAGATGACATTTTGACACACAGCCTGCTTGTACTATCGGATTTAAAGAGTAAGTGCAGAGTATTGCATTAGATTCTAACACTATTTACTTGGCGAACAGTGCAATTCCTAACTTTCACAGATCTATGCCATTAACAAGTTTAATTATTTCCCTTACTGAAAAAATAGTGTTATCTACAAAGATCAACTTGTTTCTTTGTATTCCTGGTAAAAATTGCTGCTTTTTAGGATTCAATTGATGAGACAATTGGACAGGAAAGGACATTTGACTGCATTGTCTATGTCTGATTTGCCACAGCTGGTAGCAAAACAAAGAATCAGAAAGGGCTGATGATATTTGTTAGGAAGGGGTTTGGAGAGACCATGACTAATGATTCTTCTGGAGAATTGGCTGTGTTGAACAGGCAGGCCATGGTACCTCCTGCATGGCATATGAGATGAGGTTGAAACAGAATACTCTCTGAACTTGACACAGAATGCTGGTACTATGCTGAGCCAATAGCCACAGAAATCACTGGTGGACAATTTAACGGCATCCCCTGCCGGGTACATTTGTTAGTCTGCCACATCCACAGGTATGAAGCTTCCAAGAACATTCCAGCCAGATTTTAAGCTCAAGCTTGGGAATTATGGTAACGTCTGCCTTTTCTGTTCTAATGTGCCTTATTTTTAATCTTAAATAGAAAGAGTTCATTTGTGAATAAAGTCATCAAACAAAAAATGTTATCTTGGAGTTCTATTTTTATGCTTTTAAATATTCCAGCTAAATATTATCAACCACAACAACAACACCAAAAATGTCTCCCACACTCTGGCCATTTGTCTACATCTCTGTGGTCTAAAAGCTAAAATGTTATGCTGCCCAGGAACAGTGGGGGCTCTTGTCAAGCCATCATGAGGGTTCCTGTGGTGCCAAGATTTGATTCTACTAGAAAGCTTCTCCTCTTGGCTGTCTGCACAAGTAAGCCATGGGGAGCCACCCTGTGGTGTGAAACAGGGCAGGAGAGGCAGGGGGTGGAGTAAAGACAAAAGGCAAGGATTGTTCTACTTAGAAAATAAGCATTCACTCTTGAGTCTGTTCATGGGGAAGAATAGGTATTTGCTCTCATCTTCGTCCATACATTTGTTACAGATTCAACGTTTGGAAGCTGCTAGGAAAACTTTAGAGATGCTAGTGTTGAAAGGAAACAAGTTAGTAAACAAAGAATGTAGAAAATTAAAACAAAAAAGAAATATGTATGGATATGATCAATGCATAATATATACATGTATGGAAATGCCACAGGTAATCCAATTCATTTGTACAATTCTTAAAAAAACAGTGTGGGGGGGGGAGGTTTTCATCAGGATGCCAAGACAAATTTTCTGATTTCATACTGTGAAACTTTTCATTGTGAAAACCAGCAGGATAGGTTTTAGAGGAATACAATCCCTTTAAAAAACAAAACAAAACAAAACAAAACAAAACAATAACAACAACAAAACATTTAGAAGTTCACTCAGGTATATAATTTGGGAGTAGAGAAGTATTTATTTGAGTGGCTCCCTTAATTCTGCTGTGTGATGTTTTTTGTTAGCAAGGTCATTATAATACTATAATTGTATTCTCAGAGACTTACTGCCTCCATCTGTCTGCTACTGTAGGCCTAATCCTCAAAGCATCTAACCTTCACACAAATTTATCTAAGCCTAGAATGTGTCAGCCTTGGAAACTTACTACTAAATAAACTCACCCTTTCTAGCTCTTTCTGAACTTTGGCTGGCTGGTCAACTCAACTGTTCTGGCTCAAAATTTCTCTCCACTCTCAAATTAGCTTCTTTCAGCTTCTCTTGAATGGCTGTTTGGCCTTATAATAACTTTGGCAGTATCTTCTAATTTATCGGTGCCTCCTCATTCTGTCTTCATCTGTGTCTATCTAGGTTGTTCTCTCTCTGAAACTTTTCTTGGTAGAACAGTCCCAGTAAAACTGCCTCTTTTTCCCCCTGTCTCTTATGTTCTCTTAAATAGCCTCTCTTTCCTCTTTCCTCATGAAAGAATATGTGCTCTCATATACAATCCTGTCAAATCTTTCTCTGACTTGTCATTTTGTCTCCCACTTAATTTGATATCTCTTTCAAAGAAAGGTGCTTCATTCTATAAACTAACCTTTATTGTTTGTGATTAAAGGTATTTTGGGATTAAATCTTGGGATTAAAGGTATAAGGGAATCTCTTACATTCCAGACAGAGTGATTAAAGGTTTCTGCTAAGGCTGAGCCACACCACAACTAGAAACTGTTTTTTTCAGTAAACAACACAATGTTAGGGTTTAAGGTAGTGATCAAATATCCTGTAATACAAAGCCTTTTCTTGAAAAAAATAAAAATACAAACATTTCTCCCATGATTTGTGACAAAGTAGACATTGAGGCACAGTTATGAGTGATTTTTTTGCAGAACTAAAAGAAGACGCAAAATTACCTAGACCAACTCAAATGAACATTTTTTATTAGTTCTTTGAGAATTTTGTATAATGTGTTTTGATCATATCCACCTTCTAAATGTACTTTTATTGCTGTTTCTAGTTGAAGTTTTTAATTCATCAAGCTAGTCTGATAGCAAGCAGTTAATAACAAAAGCATTAACTTCTCTGTAAACTTTAAGTGGTACCTTAAAAAAATCTTTTCCTAGATTTTAATTAATCTTGAATATTTAATAATTTTGCATAACTTAAGCAACAGCTTATCTTTTTTTCTTGCCTCAGGCTTCTTGAACTTTAATTAGTATGCAATGTATCTTGCAAGATTTCCATGTTTCTTTTAAAGAGCAATAGTTTTGATTCATTTAAGCTCAACAGCCAGCATCAGATAGTGAGCTGATGTAATAATAATTACATTGCAAAGGGAATGAATAAAAATAAGAAATGAAAGAGAAGTTTTCCAAAAGTTTAAACTTAACTTTCACAATGTGGATGCTCTGTAGACAAAAGAATGGTATTGATGGAAGAAGGCCTGTGTCCCCTCAAAATTTATCCACTGAAGCCTGGTACTCAGTGTGGTCATGTGTGAAGGTGGGACTATAGGGACAGCAGCAAATTGTGAGGGTAGAGAATACATAAATGGGGTTAGTGCTTATATACAAGAGACTTCAGAACTCTGTCTCAACAGTTCTGCTCTGTGCTAATAGTGGGAAGACAAATGCCTGTGCACCAGGATCCACTGAGCCTGCTCTGGCCGTGGTCCCTTCGGTTTGGCCTTCATTCCCATGGGGCATCTGGTTTTATTATTATTATTATTATTATTATTATTATTATTATTATTATCATCATCAGCATCTTTATTTATAAATTATCTGATATGGGATATTCTGCAACATGATGCAGAGATATTAAATCAAGAGCATCTGGATGATGAACTACAGATGTGAATCTTTGAATCTCTCTGGAATCAAGAACTAGGGCAATGTCAGTAGGGCCCACAACTGTCTCTGGTTATCACCCACTTTAATGCATCCAGTACTACACCAGTCAGACCTGTCGTTCACACGCCATTTGCCATTAAAATTTGTCTAGTTTGTGACAAATTAGTCATTTACTGTTGTAACATCTACAGTTGCATTCCCACAAATAAGTTTTTGTTTGTTTGATTTTGACTTAGGCTTACTGGAGTTCGCCTCTGTGGAAGACATTTAGTTTTGTACGTGATCATATTTTCACAAGTGTGTAATATTTGATTATGCTGCCTTCAAAATCTCTTTCCCTTTACTTGCCCTCAACTTCCCCTATTGTGGCTAGTTTCATGTCAAAATGACACAAGTTAGAGTATTTTGGGGAGAGGGAACCTTAATATTGTGGGGAAAAGGTCCTACAATATTGACTTGTTGGGATGCCTGTGGGTCATTTTTCTTAACTAGGGATTGATATAGGAGGGTCCAGCCCATTGTGATACCACCCCTAGAATAATGGCCTTGGGTATTATAAAAAAATCAGGCTGCTCAAGGCAGTAATCAGCTCTACTGTTTGGTTTCTGTTCTTGCTCAGACTTCCTGTAGTGATGGATTACAAGCTATAAGATGAAATAAACCCTTTTCCCTCATGTTGCTTCTTTTGGTCATGGTGTTTCATCATCAATAGAAAGCCTAACCAAGACATACACCCCTACACTCTGTCATTTGTGCCCTAAGTACAACGTAGAGTAGTACTTTCTGAGGAGAAGATGAGAGTGAGCAAGGGGTAGTGCAAATGATTACATGCAGATGCTACCAAAACTAAGGTGTCCCTTAGATCAGTGCACTGAGATCATTCCGGATAGCTGAGGGGAGAAATGTAGACCTCTGCACTCTGGCACAGGTGACAGAAGTCTGCGTTCTACTCTTCCCTCATTTTTAAATAGACTAATACATTCTTTTTCTTTAATCTATTGTAATGTTTCTGTTTTCTAACTTGGGGCATTTAAAAAAAGAGAAAGAAAATCATTAAATTGCTAGTGGATAAGCTGGGACACTATCAATAAAGACTTATCCACTTAACATACATGTTATATTGTAGGCTCATTTCCCCCATAAAAACAGTGAATTATGGACTTGGGATTTTTTATTATTTAGTTTTATTTTCTACAAGTAATGTAAAACATGTACACTTGAGATAGCAGGTGATACAGACAAAGAACAAAAGCACCTGAGTCTTGAGAAGAAGCTAATTAGTTCTCAGGTGGATGCTAGGATTTCCTAAGGGATTTCAAATTTACTTTCTTTGATTTTCCCAGATAGAGTAAAGATAATAGGCTTACTTATATCAGAACTGTAAGACATCACAGCTCACATGACTAACTTTCCCCATCATGTAAGTTGCATTTTTTTACTCCTCTGGCAGACAAGATGCAGAAGTTAGAATATTGGCATTTTCAAAATGTGGCCCATGAGCTAGTAGCATCAGCATCATCCTGAAGATTGTCTAAAGTGCATACTTTTGGTGTGTACTTCAGACCTATCTCATAAACTCTTTCTTTTTTTTTATTGAATATATTCTTCATTTACATTTCAAATGTTATACTCTTTCCCAGTTTTCCCCCTCCAAGAAAACACTCAACCCATCCTCCTTCAACCTGCCTCCAAGAAGATGCCCGTCTGCCCAACCCACTCCCACCTATCCCCCCTCAGTTTCCCCATGCTGGGGTATCTATAGAGTTTTCATAGGACCAAGGACCTCCTCCCATCAATGGCAGACAGGGCATTCCTCTGCAAAAATTGCACCTGGAACCATATGTACCCCTTGGTTGATGGCACTTCTTGGAATCCATGATAGTATCGAAGTTTGGTGGCTGTTTACAGGATAAATCTCCAAGTACGATAGTCTCTGGATGGCCTTTTCTTAATATAACATGTCTATTATGGCTAGAGAGACTAAGAAGAATTAGCCTTAATTTCTGACTTTCCTGAAAATTGCTTAGTTTTTCTTATTTTGTTCTCTCCATCCCATAATCACATGGTTGTCATAGCTTCTTCTACTACTAGATCTTCTGGTAGAAGGTCTTCCAGGAGACCATTCTACCTTCCTCCTATTTTGAAAGGGACTCTTCTTGGCTCAGGTATTCATGTGTAAAACTTGTAGATACTCTATTTTATGCTGTCATAATTTATGCTTTGAATTGTGCTGTATCTGTCTCATTGTCCTATGTAGTAGTCTTGCAGAAAGGTATCACAGGACAGCTATGGTACTGTTACAAGCTGTGTTTTTACCTTGGACTTTTCTCTAGCATCCCCATTTTCCACGGCAGCTGAAATCTAATTTCTCCAAGTAATCCTTCTTCAGTAAAATTTATGTTGTACTCCACCTGCTTTTCTATTTCATTCTAATCACTGGAAATAGAGAAGATTTGTTGATTGCAAACTATTATTTTTAAAGTACTTCTATTAAATCCCTTTATCATGCACTTTCTTCCAGGCATCACTGACCACTGACTTGAAAAGGATGTGTGAGGAAGAACTGGCAGGTAGCCTTTGGGAGGGAATGAGTTGAAGGTGGACTTACTTTCCCTGAGTTATCTCCAATGGTCATTCCTCTGGTGGGTACCAAATTGAACGTATTCATAACACTGAAGTGAATAGCCTCAGGGTTTAGATTTTCACACATTCTCAGAATTTGGAGCAACTCCCCCAGTCTAAGTCACTTGCCTTAGTTTCTAAGGTCTTTTTCCCAAAACAGTTCTGTCTCTTATTATTTCCTGTTCTTTACTTGAAAATTGATCCTAATGTCATCTCCTCCATAAAACACTGTTTAGTTTCTCCATTTGCAATTTTGATTTTCTTTCTTTATAACTTCACAGCCCCTTTTTATGCTGTGATTTCATTCGTTCATTCATTCTTCTACCCTACACTGAGAGAGTAGATGATTATCTGAATCTCAGTGGGATGCCAGCTCAGGCCTGTTCTCATTCTTACAGACTCAGTCTAGAAGGAGCCTTAAATATGCCATTATAAACACGTTAAAAAGGACAATCAAGTAATACATTTCAGATATGTCTAAGAACTTGTAATTGAGCCTTTGTTTAAGTAGCTGAAACCAATGTCTTCCAAAGATGAAAACTTTAAAAGCAGGAATATTAGGTGATATACTCAAAATTGTATAACTGACAGGTATTTTAGTGGAGAAATTAATCATTGAACCATGAAGTTCTAGCTTGTACTCAACCAATATATCATCTACTTAATTTAGTCCTCTTTTTTTCCTCCATTGAATTCTTACTTTATTTTTAATGAATAGGGAATTAATATTCTAAGAGAAAACCAACACACCTGGCTTCCAAGGCAGTAAAGATAGTCTCTGGAGATGTTATTGGCTTAAGGAAACTTCTAACTAATTAAAAGGGGCTGAGGATTTTGGATTGAAGCCAGTTGCACAGATCTCCTGGGAAGGCCCATTGTTCAGAAATAAAACAGTTTGGAAAGATCATTTGCTGAGCTCTGCTAGAATCTTTAGAAGTTTTAACTCACCAGTGCAAAAGAACGACAAAAAAGATGCAGTCACCATTAGCCACATTCTGTCTAATCTCAAGCACACAGAAGAAGATTCTAAGACAGAATTTCCTATCATGCTGTATCACATATCATATAGAATTTTATATATTTAGTTTTTCATTTTATGTGTTTCAGTGTTTTTGCTTGCATGAATGTTTATGCACCATGTATGTGCCTGGTACCTACCATCTGAGGCCAGAAGTAAGTACCCAAATCCCGCTGAACTAGATTTAAAGTCCTGTGGGTGCTCGTAACCAAATTAGGTTTCTCTGAAATAGTAGCCAGTTCTCTTAACAATTGAGCTATCTCAAGTCTCCATATATAACTTTGATACTATATCTTATTTAATTTAAAATAGAATCAACATGCATGATTAGTAAGATGTTTTTGAATTCTGCTAAATATTCAGGGCTGGTTATATATTTCACAGCTTTAGTGTATCTCAATAAGAAGTTCATTTTAAATACAGGTAAGTAAATACATGTAGGTACTATCTGCCATATTCAACACTGTAGGTCTTATAGCTCCTCTTTCCTTTTCTCTCTTTTTTTCTCATTACTTCTACTTCTAATCCCCTCAGATTCTCTGGTGTTGTTTGTTTTTTAGATGCCTTCCTCTCTTGCTCAGTTGTTACTGCTTTCAGATCCCAGCAAACTCATATTTTAACTGACATATGTGATATCATTACAGGGATATTCAGTTAAGGCACTGTGAACAGACTAGTAATGAGGGTACTTTAATCTTTCACAGAAGCCATTTCCAACATGGAAACCAGGTTTCCTTTCCTGCTGCCGTTTTTCCTCCCTCTATATCTGTTGGATCTCTTCACTCAGGTCTAAGATGCTTTGGTTTACCTTTTTCACTTGTCCACTTGTTTGTATGGTTGCTACGTGACTGGCTTCCACCAGCTTCACTGAAACCACTAGAGAAAATACTAATGATACAAAACATGACTTCCCCAGAAAATCCTTCCACGACTTCTCCTGTATGGTTTAGAGGATAAACCATGATCCTTTTCATAGGCAAAACCACTAAGGCCTTTCCACCTCTGGTCCTCCTTAAATTTCTAGCCATATATTTTCCTTCTCTACTAGCTGTCAATTTCTTGAAGGACTCAAGATGATGATGAGATTTTCCTGCTTGCAAACAAAGTCTTTTACACTCAATGTCTCTCTTCTGTACTTTTTCCATTGCCTGGAATATCTGTCCTCTGTGCTGGTTATCTGCTTCTTTTTGAACATCTTAATACAAACCTCAGGCAAATTACAGATGCTGTCCCTCATAGTTTCGATTCTTTCTTTCTTCTGTTGTTTTCTGTCTTCTTCTGAAATGTTTTTCGCTATATAGTTATGAAAGAAGAGTTGAGAAGTTGTATAGTCTGTGCCTGGAATATGGTATTGTCAGGTACTATTCCAGAGAAGACATGAACAAACATGTATTCATCCCAGATAGGAAAGCGAAAACAGACAAAAGTATAGATACAATCAGCAGCATTCAACTTGGTAAATAATGATTGACGTGGAAACTCAAGGGTTCTTTGGAAAGTCAGTTGGATGATGTTTTGCTGGAGTAAACACGAGAAGGAACCTTTTGTTAAAGTGGGCACAGGAATAAAAGGCTAAGACAGACTCATGAAGGAACGTTTCACTGAAGCAGACATAGAAGAGAGGATGTTCTGCTAAAGTAAACATGTGAAAGGACACATGAAGAAGGATTCTTTTTGAACAACATGCATGTATCACTCTTCCTTACATTGCATAGTTGAACTGCATTTGGTGGGACTCCTTGGACTTGAGCTGATTGACGCATGTGATGAGGCAAGACTCCTCCTGAGGCAAGACACACAGAGGACATGCAATGTTTGGAATGTATAAATAGGACTCCATGGAATGAGAGAGACAGAGCTTGGCTTGCTGGTACAGCTATCTGTGCAATGCTTGTGGGTCTTTCTTTCCCATAATCTCTACTTCCCTGAGAGGGGCATAGCTGAGAACCTCTCATGGTGTTCCTATTAGCCCTTCCTGCTGACTTGGGCCAAGGTTGAGGCTGAGCTGCCTCTGCTAGGTCCTGTCACTGCTGTTGCTAACCTTACTCTACCAAAGTGGACTGCTACTTTATCTGTGAAATATCAGTAAGTGGATTGAGCTCTACTACCCACCCACCTGCAAACTGAACTGCTGATTTCTAGACAACACAAATGGGAGATGCTCCAAAGAATTTTCCTGAACAGGTCCACTTCTCCCATATCCTTTCTTTTCCATTACTTCTGATGGGTGGTTAAAGGGAGGTTAAAGTGTTTAAGAACCATCGATAAAAATAGGATTTGATAAACTTATTATAAATGATTTCTATTGGGCTTATAAAGGGTTACTTACAGGAGAGGAAATTATTCAAAGTGTAATGCAAATCACCAAAGCTCTCCCCAGAGTGACAGCTCACAAAGGCTGGAAACCCAAAGGATACAGCACAGCCCATGGTAACTCAACAGGATGAAGAGTGTCCTTTCCTGGTGTCCCAGTTATTCTGAGCCTTGTCCATAGAATACCACTAAACTTGCTTCTTTCGGGCAGCTTAGGCTGGTTGGGTTTCTGTTTCAGGATTCTTGGATGGATACTACTTCTTCTAAGCATCTTGGCTTGTCTGAGAGTAACTCTCAGCAGTTTTACTATTTTTATACTCTTGGAGAGGGTGGGTCTAGTTTATATGGTCAGTTGTTGAGGGAATTGAGCTATTTTGAATTGTTTACCTTCTTGCTTAAGAATCTCCCTGCAAATGGGCTGTGTAGTCCAGATCTGTGAATGTGTTTGGCAATAGCAACTAATCTCCTATAACATCATGCAGAGCAGGTAGCCCTGAGCTGGACCCAGGTGTGTGGGATGCTGAGGGAAGAGTTGTACCAGGGTAATGCCTTCCATCAAGCCGATACACACATATTTATCATCATGGGTGCATGGAGTAACCTGGCCAAAAAGAAGATCTATCCCACCATCCGGTGCCTGTTCCAGGATGGCCTTCTACCCAAAGACATCTTCATTGCGGGCTATGCCTGCTCACAACTCACTGTGGATGGCATCCTCAAGCAAAGTGAGTCCTTCCTTAAAGCCGCTCCAGATGAAAGACCCAAGCTGGAGGAGTTCTTTGCCCATAACTCCCATGTAGCTGGCCAGTATGATGATCCATCTCCTACAAGCACCTCAACATCCACATGAATGCCCTGCACCACAGAATGCCGGCCAACCATCTATTCTACCTGGCCTTGCCCTCCACAGTCTATGAAGCAGTCACTCCTCCACTGCTGGTGGGATTGCTAGCTTATACAACCTGTCTGGAAATCAGTCTGGCAGTTCCTCAGAAAACTGGGCATGACACTTCCAGAGGACCCTGCTATACCTCTCCTGGGCATATACCCAGAGGATTCCCCGGCATGCAATAAGGACACATGCTCCACTATGTTCATAGCAGCCTTATTTATAATAGCCAGAAGCTGGAAAGAAGCCAGATGTCCGTCAATGGAGGAATGAATACTGAAAATGTGGTCTATTTACACAATGAAATACTGCTCAGAAATTAAAAACAATGAATTCATGAAATTTTTAGGCAAATGGTTGGAACTGGAAAATATCATCTTAAGTGAGGTAACCCAATCACAAAAGAATGCACATGGAATACAGTCACTGGTAAGTGGATATTAATTAGCCCAGAAGCTCTGAATACTCAAGACACAATAAATATATCAAATGATTCCCAAGAAGAATAAAGGAGGGGGCCCTGGTCCTGGAAAGGCTTGATCCAGCATTGTAGGGGAGTGCCAGGACAGAGATATGGGAGTGGGGTGATTGTGAAATGGGCAGAAGGAAGAAGGCTTATGGGACTTATGGGGAGGGGGAAAGCAGGAAAGGGGAAAGCATTTCAAATGTAAACAAAGAATATAGAAAATAAAAAAATAAAAAAATAAAAAATAAAAGAATATTCAAGAGGCCTACATGAGTCAGACAGGCTGGAACCGTATCGTGGTAGAGAAGCCCTTTGGGAGACACCTACAGAGCTCCAATCAACTGTCGAACCACATCTCCTCACTGTTCTGTGAGGACCAGATCTACCGCATTGACCACTACCTGGGCAAAGAGATGGTCCAGAACTTCATGATGCTGAGATTTGCCAACAGGATCTTTGGCCCCATCTGGAATTGACCCAGCATTGCTTGTATGATCCTCACATTTAAAGAGCCCTTTGGTACTCAGGGTAGTGGGGGCTATTTTGATGAATTTTGGATCATCAGGGATGTTATACAGAAATATCTCCTGCACATTTTGTATCTGGTGGCCATGGAAAAGCCTGCTACTACAAATTCAGATGTTGTCTGTGATGTCAAAGTGTTGACATGTATCTTAGAGGTGGAAACTGACAATGTGGTCCTTGGCCAGTATGTGGGAAACTGCAATGGAAAAGGAGAAGCTACCAATGGGTACTTTGATGACCCCACAGTACAGTGTGGTTCCACCACTGCCATTTTTTTGCAGAGGCTGTCCTCTATGGGGAAAATGAATGGTGAGATGGGTGACCCATCATCCTGCGCTGTGGCAAAGTCCTGAATGAATGCAAAGCTGAGGTAAGACTGCAGTTCTGAGATGTGGCAGGCAACATCTTCCACCAGCAGTGTAAGTGTAATGAGCTGGTCGTCTGTGTGCAGCCTAATGAGGCAGTATATACCAAGATGATGACCAAGAAGCCTGGCATGTTCTTCAACCTTGAGGAGTCAGAGCTGGACTTGACCTATGGCAACAGATACAAGAATGTGAGGCTCCCTGATGCCTATGAACACCTCATCCTGGTTGTCTTCTGTGGGAGCCAGATGCACTTTGTCCATGGTAATGAACGCAGGGAAGCCTGGAGTGTCTTCACACCTCTGCTGTACAAGATTGATTGAGAAAAGTCCCAGCCCATCCCCTATGTACATGGCAGCTGCAGCCCCACAGAGGCAGACGAGCTGATGAAGAGAGTGGGCCTCTAGTATAAGGGTACCTACATGTGGGGGAACCCTCACAGGCTCAGAACCCTAGAACTTACACCATCTGCACTCTGCCTCTTCTGGCCATCCTTTCTGCACCTGCCCTTCACACCATTTAACCCTATATTAAGACTATTGACCCCATATTGGAAGGACTTTGGGACCATAGGCCTTAGCTACACATTCTAGTCCCTGGGCTCGGGCCACCATTCTGTCCTAAGCTGCTGCCACCGCCACCATTACTGAGGCCAGCTACATTCCTCAAATACCAGGCATTCCAAACTTATTGTAATGTTTCAGGCTACCTCTGGACCTATCTGAGCTACTCATCTTTCCATGAAACCTGTATCACCTCCTCCCCTCCAGCCCCTGCAGAAAGAATGCCTATCAGTCTGTCCCTGGACTCCTTAAAACGGAGTTAGGAACAAAGGGGAGGAGCTTGGGCCTCAGAGGGACAATGACCAAACCACACTCTCTAGAAGCTATGGGCAAGCTCCAGCAATCTTGAAGAAAGTGGTCAATGACAACCATGTGAGAGGACCTGCCCAAGACCACACTAACCTCAGTGCTACTTGACATTCTTCCTCACCAGCTGGAAGAGACTTCATGTTGCCTAGAAATATTTTGGGGACTCTAGATATCCCCTAACCAATTCCACACTCCATGGTCAACTTCATCCCATTTATGGGCAGCCTCCTTATCAAAGGAAGGTAAGAGCAGCAGCTAGAATTTTCCTACCCCAATCCTGACATTAAATCCTCAAAACAATTAAAACAAACAAACAAAAAAAGAATCTCTCTGCAGAGTGGAATGTTTGAGTCCAGAGAAAACTGGTACAGGTACTGGCCTCCAAGCCTGATCACCTGAATTCAATCCCTGGGACCCACATGTTTGTACAAAGGAATAGATGCATGCAAACTGTTCTAAGACCTCCTCATAAGCATTCTACTCATATACACATACATATATACATGCACACTAAACAAATATAACTAGAGAAATATGTAGTTTTGAAAACTTCTTTGTCCTCTTTCTCAAGACAGACATTGCAGAAAACAATGAAATGATTGTGAAAAGATTGGATAATCAGATGGATAAAAAACCTGTTTTTCCAGAGCTGCTATACCTCATCTACACAGGCTTCCTACTGTCATTTAAATGATCTCTGGTCAGTCAGTTGCAGGCCTATAAACTCCTGTTCAGGATTCCCTTTCTCTATGACCTGAGTCTGGAGTTCATTTGGAGTTCAAAGGTCCTCGTTTTTTTGAAACCCTTGTAACCTCAGCAGTGACTCATGAGTGCCTACATCTTTACATTTCAGCACTTTCTTATGAATGGCTTTCCTTTTCCTCTCAAAATTCAGGTTTCCTGGAGAAGAGATTCTATTCTAATATTAGATTAGGTGTCTTTCTTTTTTGTTTATGTGTAGACCTTCTGGTTGCTTGACCTCCATATGAGAATTACAGCATCCCTTGAGTTAATAAAATATAATTTGTGTGTGTGTGTGTGTGTGTGTGTGTGTGTGTGCATCATGCTTCTAACTTCAAAAGTCCATTTCTTCTTAATTTTCAAATGCCTGAAGTTTGTTTAAAAAAAAGAAATAAAAGAAGGAAACAATTCACTTATATTAAGTCCTTCTATTCACCCAGAGGGTCCTTCACAAATGTGGGTCCATGGTAATAATTTTTATATTTATGAAGGCTTCCCTGAACTAAGCTAAGTCAGCAAAGGGAGATAATTAAAATTCCCAAATAAATGCGAAACAAGTGCCACTTGTTGAAGGAAAACAAAGCTAATCCTGTAAACAAATGCTGCATGGTACTTAGAGGGCTGACACAGATCACAAGTGCAGATAATGGTCAATTTAGTCTAATTTGATTCCTGATTAACAAACCTCCATCAGATGCTACAATTTATGTACCTTGCAGACACATTTTCTAAAGTATTTTGCACGCACACACACACACATACACACACTCATACACATTAAAACACACACACTCATACACATTCACACACTCACACCCACACATACTACTCACACACAGGCTCACACACATAAATGCACTCTCTCACATACACAAATATGCACACACACATGCTCACACTCACACATACACACTCCATTCTTCCTCCTACATCCGTCTTTGGCTCATACAACATTCTTTTTGATATAGACAGATTTTGACAAAGAAAAGGAGTTCCCAATCTAGTAAATTCTCTAGTAAATTCAGAGACTCAGACTAGCATCTTGTCAACTATAAGGCCTACAAGTGTTTTCAGAATTTTAGACCATTATACTAATGAAAAAAATAAAGTAAAATAAACATACAAAAAAACCTCAAAAGTAAAACAAAAACCAAAAAAACTTCTCGCCTCTGCAATACTGGTTTTTAGGCAGCATAGACTGAGAAATCTAGGATGACTCCATGACAGCGTTCAAATTGGTAGTTCAGAAGATGAGGCCTAAATTTCTTTTTCCAAGAACTAGATAACTTCAGGCAAGTCAGGCAACACTTTATAGACTTTTTCAGCAACAGTTTCCAGCCCCCATGCTCCTGTAATCTAATGTTCCTAGAGATGGAGCAAGATAAAGTAAATACTGTCCCATTCTGATAGCTGTGGATGTGTTGAGTCCATTCTCCTCCATTCTCATTGTCATCTATTTTTCCTCTCTCTCTCTCTCTCTCTCTCTCTCTCTCTCTCTTCCCATCTCTAATAGAAAACTTCTCCCATACAAAAAGGCATCAGGAAAAATGTGAAAACTCTGCTTTTCCTTTTTGAGAAAATAGGAGAAAATATATATCTTTGCACATATTTGGTATGCTAAGCTTAACAGATTCCAGTAAAGAAGACCATTACTAAAAGATATATAATCTAGCAATTTTAATTTAGAAAAAAACCACTACACCGTTGATCTCCTTGGGTGTGTGCCACTGGTTGAGAGCCTCCAATTCCAATCTGCCATCCTTTATGAAGAGCTATTTCCTTAAAGTACTACCCTTAACGTTCAGTTTTGGCTGCACAGTGTCTAGTTAAAACTGAAGCCACTAATGACTTGGCAAAACTAAGTAGTTAATGTTACAAATCTCTGAAGGTTTTGATAGTTACTTTTCTCATCTCTAAGCTTGTGGATTTGTGTCTATTCCTAGGCACTTAACTTTACAAATTCTTTTCATTTTTTTTAATGGAAAACACTTTTTCTGTCCTTACTAATTCTAAATATAATTAGCATTTAATTATTCTATGTAATTGCATTAAGTATGTCTTGCATAAACATATTTGGGAATGAATTGCAGACTCCCACATGACATAGTGGCAACATGCAAGATCTAAAGCAGGGATTCTCAACCTTGATAAAGTCAAGACCCTTTAATACAGTTCATCATGATCTGGTGACAACCAAGCATAAAATTATATTCATTGCTCCTGATTAACTGTAATTTTGCTACTTTTATGAATCATAATGTAAATATGTATATTACCTAATGATTTTAGGTGAAAGGGTGGTGACCACACAGAGTTGGAAAAACAATGATCTAAAGGAAAATGATCTATAGCTCCAAATCTATTTCCATCAACCCCATATTTCACTGAAAAAAAAGATTAGGCTAGGGTGTTCTTTGAATTTCTAGTTTTAATTCAAATGTCTACAATGTATCTATGGAGTTGGCTGAAGCAAGTATCTTAGTAAAATACTTGGAATATCATGGTTAATGTCTTTATCTGTTCTTATTTATACACCTCACAAAATAATATTAAGTACAAGAAATATTATTAAATGGTTTATTAAAAATTTTCTCTAGTTATCAACTGCATGTTAAAATTATTTATCTTTCCTCCCCTTCTCATCTTCAAGCACATAACTATTTTTCTGACATGACTTTCATGAGCCAGGCCCTCCTTGGGATTTAAATGTCAAAGCACAGCTATATGACACACCAGAAGCAAATAGATTGTTTCTCTGTCCTAAAACAAGCAATGCCCTAAAGGAGACTAGGTCTGAGGCTCAGTCCTAAAACTGTCAACTCAAAACAAAACAAAACAAAACAAAAAACAAAACGAAACAAAACAAAACCCTGTCAACTCAGCTTCTCCCACCTCTTGCAATAATGTCTACCATAACACCTCTTCACTCTAAATAAAAATAAAATGATGCCTATGTTAGCTCTCTTTTTGTACTTAAACAGGAAATCACTTTGGAATCAGAGCAGAATGGCAACTACTTTGAACAAGGGTTTGCCAAGACAATGCTTTTCAACCTAAGAGTTGTAACTCCTTTGAGTGTTGCGTAAGTAGTGTTGTCTAGGACCATTGGAAGACACAGATATTTATATTATGATATAACAGTAGTAACGTTACAGTTATGAAATAACAAAGAAAATAATTTTATGGTTACAAGTCACTACAACATAAGAAACTATATGTATTAAAGGGTTATGGAATTAGGAAGGTTGAGAACCACTGGCCTAGACACGTGAAATATTTAGGTCATTGAACTGGTATCTTTGTGTAAAAAAAAAATCTTGGCTTAAATGAAGTGTGAAACACTTTGACCCCATAACCACAGGATTTTCACCTTTGCCACAGTTCCCAAAAGAACGACTCTGAGACTTATTTTCTATGAATAAATGCATAAACTTGCCTTGTTCCCACTAGCTCATAACTCAATTATCTCATTTAATTTAGTTCAAATCTGCCATTAGGCTAGTTACCTCCTCTCAGTTTCATGCGACCATGTTCCTCAGAGTTCAGGGAGAATCTGTTCCTGTGCCTAACTATCACAGAGTTCCTCTCTCCCTACCAGAATTCTCACCTTTTATTTCTTGCCTCAGCTTATAGACCATCATCTTTTTATTGACAGGTGATACTTCCACACGGTGCATAAGAGATTCTCTCTATACCATTACCCTTTCAATGTATAAATTCAGCCCTCACCTCAAAGGGAGAAAGAGAGTTTATTTTGGAGACAAATGTTCATAGCTATGCCCTAGAACACAGGCTTATATTACCCCAAATGTCTTGTTTTAACATGGTAATACTTGAAGAATTCATAGTAACAGAACAAGGAAGTCATAAATCAAAGAACTTTTCAAATATTAGTGGAAATATTAGTTAGGCAGCTCAGATCAAACCAGGGAACACCCTGTTCTAGGCCACAGATGCAATTTGACTGCGTTCTTATTTCCTTGGATTGTTAGATACTAGGAAGTTGTTCAAACAACCCAAAGGAAGTTTCTAATGGTCCCCTATAGATAATGGCAGTAAATTACTATCACAGAGTCTAAAGATACAACAAGATAATTTGACTGTGGACTTGTAAAATTCCAACCTCTCCACTCTAATGGAATTCTAAATCAGTTCACTGAAAAATGAAAGTTCAGTGCAAGCTGTGGGGTTTTTCTGAGAGATTCATTTATAATTCCTAAACAAAATGGCCTTGGTAGAGAGCCCAGGATTGGCATAGCAGGATAAAAGATGTCATAGGGAGAGCTGTATATCAAGTCTAGAAATAATTCTTATGGAGTAGAAGAAACAGAGCTACTTAGAAACCTTTCTCCAGAATTTTAAGTATCTTAGCATTTGCAGTATACAAAAATCAGTATGCTACAAACAAGTTAAGGAGAGACCAAGGGTGTTATCCCATTAGATAGAAACGCGCACAAAGTATTTCTCGCCCTACCTCCTCTTTCCCCATCCATGCACTAATCTTAAGGAGAAAGACCTCCCTGTTGGGTCCTGGGATGGTGGATAACATTTGAAATGTAAATAAATAAAATAACCAATAAGAAAAAGAAAGGATAAATCATTACAGTCACCCTTCCTATAGACTTAAAATACCACATTGTGGCAAGGTGTGTGTGGGGGGGGAGGTAGAAGGGGTTGGGGGGGAAGTCCTTTAGTTTTAGTTTAGCATAGAATATGAAAGAAAACTACTGCATGGAAGATTGGTCCTCACAAATACAAATTAAAGGCTACATGTACGGAAGGACCTAGTGGGAGAACAGTTATAACATACTGACATAGAAGAAGAGATCCTATGGAAAAGAACATATAAAGTCACAAACTTCTGCCATTTAACTTCTGACTTCTTTCCCAGATCTTTGGCCTTGCTTTGAAGTGTGAATTGAAACTCCTAAAAAGAAGCTGTGTCTACAGAGGCTGACTGACCAATTAGAATTTCAGCTCTGTGGTGAGATTGGAATGTTGAAGGTCCAGAGGCTAATTACTTATCTTGGGGTAACTTTGATCCCACAAACAGTCATTTCTTTCCTAGTAACTCCTTGCCCACTTCTGTATGAGAACTAATATTCTATAACTGGTAAATACAAACCCTCAGAATCTAATGACTTAGCAGACCCACTGCCTTCCACCCACTGCCTTCCACCCACTACAAAGCTAAGACTGCAGTCAGATAGCATCTTAATCCTATAGGAAAGCTTCCCCCACCTCACTGTGTCTGCTTCTCTCATGTGCCCACCAATACATTTTGAACTTGCCTTGACTTTGCTTTGTTAAGCTATGAAACTTCTTAAAACTGATTCTACATCAGAACCTGGAATTTGGGATCAAGCTTTGTTCCCAGGCCATGGCCACTCAAAATGTCTCCAGAATAAATTATCTCTCATCCCTTTTAAGATGGGAGCCAACTATTTTTTACATTGATAGACATGCACTACCAACCCTCTCCCTTGTTTTAAAAACTAAACTGTCCATTGGTACTACTATCTGTGTTGTGTTCCTGGCTTAATGCAGAATAGAACTTGGAAATCCCACCCTAGTATATGCCTGTGTAATATAAATGGAGGGAGGTGGAGGAGTAGGACTTTGTTCACTATTGTGTAGGAAAGGGTATAACAATGGACTTTCTATGTTGACCCCAGCTCTGAATAAAGATACAGACACTTATACTTATTAATGAATGCCTAGGGCTTATGCTGGGCTTGTTCCTAACTAGTTAGTAACTCAATTATCCTGTTTATATTAATCTAAGTTCTGCCACTGGCTGAATTAAACATCTCAGTTTTATAAGTTCATCTTTTTCCACAGGTTTGAATCAAAACTCTCTTGTCACTCTCTTTCTGCTGAAGGTGTCTGAAAGTCCCACTTTACTATTCTGCTTCTTTCTATATGTCATAGGCTTTTCATTTTAAGCAATCAGAAGGTACCTTAGACATGCAAAGAAGGACAAAGACACATCCTCACACAGAGTACAAAATCATTATCCCTACAGACACTTGTTTGTCCCTGCTAATGCTTGGACATTGTATAGATTGATTTTACTTCAATTCTTTATAATCTACTCTGTTAGATAATTTTTGGTCATATTAGTGGGGTCTGATTTGTATCTCTGGCCTCCATGGAGACATGATTTTATGAATTGCCAAGACAATTCTAAGTTCCCTGTCTAGAAGAGGCTTTCTGGCAAGGAATAAAGTTACAATTGTCCCCTCAGTCTAAGTCGACCTACCAATCACTTACACAAGAAAACATCCCCAGGAAGCTATTTCAGAGATCTTAGAAATAGTCTCTGGTCTACTTAAACATTCCTCTGTGAGAAAAACAAAATATATAAGCAGAGAAAATAAAGAACAAAAACTTGGTTTGACCTTCACCAGTTTTCCTTAATCTGGGAACTGGTACCCCAACACCATCAGAGAGGGCACGGGAGAGAGCAGAGCAGTCTGAGAGCCATTTTTATAGTTAAAAGTAGGAAGGTAGGGGGACATGGCTTCCCACTCCTAGAAACATTGCTTGATAAACTACTTTTTTAAACTACTGGGTATAAAATAAATCAAATTGTCTGATTTTGCAAACACTGGACTCCTGATGTGGTGGGTGTTAGCTGTTTTCTGGGAATTCCATGTGCAGCAGATTTCCAGCAGCCTTGGGCTTGTTTTAGGCTTCCAGCTTTCAGGGCAGGATTCCTCATATGCTGATGCCTCTGGCTACTCGCTGCCCTCACCTCCTGAGTGTAATACTCAGGGCTACTTTTTTGTCGTTTTCTCTGAATTCATTCACTGGTTGGAGGATGGCAGGCAAGGTCAAAGCAACATCCAAGTAAACGTTGACTCAAATTAAGGACTCTGTGAATGAGAAAAATCAAAGCTGGGTGGTGTCGAGAGTTCACAGCTAGTTTTTGTTTTAAGCTGGTGCTCAGGTCTTAGGACCCCATGGGACTTTGGGTGATTTCTGAAGGCTGCTTCCCAATTGAAATCGAGTTTTACTTGGAAAATTGCTAGTTGGCTTAAATTCAGCCAGAATTTGTTCTGGCCAACCTGGTTTGGTAGGTTTGGCTTTAAATAAGGTCAAAGTCATCTTATCCTCAGGATTAAAGGGGGTACAAAGTTTCAGATAGGTCAAACTTGCCAGAGGGATTGTCTATCTCCCTGGACCCTGTGGTAAAACTCTTCTTAATGAATGTAAGAGATATATCCTGAGGGGTGCACTGGCTAAATGATGAGGAAAGTACCATGTGGAGATTGAAATGTTTCCCATTTTAAAGAAGTGCTTCCATAGATAGACACTGACCTAATAGAGGACATTCATATTTCTTAGAAAGGAGGGTACAGCTTACCCTGTGGATTTGTAGCCTTAGGTCAGCCTGAGGCAGCTGCTATTGAAGAGAAAGGAGTTTGCTGAGGCAGGGCAGAAGCCCGATATAGCTGTAATCAACATCTCATTCTTACCATGTATACCCTATAACCAAGCTTAGCTTGAACATGTTCCCCAAGAGTCACAGAAGATGCCACATGTACTTATAGAGATTATTAATGTGCTAAGATAACCAGCCAGACATGTAATGGACATGTATTAAATAAAGCAAGCATATGGCTTATATCTCTATAGTTACTAACTAGCCAGGTTTATCCAGAACTAGCGCTTCCTCTGGATTGTTACACAAAATAGGACCCATCAACAGAGATCCTGGAACCTAAACAGACAAGTAGCCATGTCACAATCCCTAACACAGAAGAATCAGTTGGCACAGTCATGAGAATCAGGAGCAGAGTAGATTAGGTAGGCTATAGAGCCTTGGAGGTTCTGGTAAGAGTAGCCATTTAGAATTCCACAAGAGATGATACTGAGTCTAGGAAAAATGTAAGGTAGTGAGAAAAAAGTCCATTTCTGGAATCTGGTTGAAGCTTCTTACACACAGAGATAGTAAACCAAGCACAATTAATAACTTTTCCGGGCTTTCTCCATTCCCACTAGTTTTCTAGAAATCTCACCAGCTACCTCATATACAAGGAAAAGACATACTCTTTAAACCCCATTAAAATGGAAGTTGCCTGTTCATATTATAATGCCACCACCTTGCCTATCTCCATTTTAAAAAGAGAAAAGAAAAAATTTCCTTGTAGTACTTTAAAATGTAACTTGACAGTCACCAAAGCAGTAGATGTCTGTGCTCTTCCTTACAGTCTTGAACAGGCTAAATAGACCTTAAGTGTTTGCCACAGTTGGACCTTAACAACCCTGGTGGAGTCAATTTCCCAGGTGGAGCAGACGGCCTGCTGAACTTGCTTTGCAGCTCAATGCAGCTGAAACAAAGGACGGGGTCTGTGGGCTTTCTCTATAAAAACCACAGTGCTGACTAAGAAACGTGGAGCCTTGATCAGAAACTTTTGTCTTGGCTTCATTCTTCTCTGCACCCTGTCCTTTTACATTTCCAGTCCTCCCTTCAGAGGACTTAAGGTAACCCAGTTCTCTGTGGCTGCTGGACAGCTACAGATGTGGTTGATGCTTAGATGAATGTGAGTTTCCTGTGAGGAAACAATAACTACACTGTGTGTGTATGTGCATGTGAGGATGTCTTGCTCTTTTTGTTTTGTTTTGTTTTGTTTTTTTAGGCTTCTTTTTTTTTATTCGATATATTTTTTATTTACATTTCAAATGATTTCCCCTTTTCAGGCCCCCCACCCCCTGAAAGTCACATAAGCCCCCTTCCTCCCCCTGTCCTCCCACCTACCCCTTCCCACTTCCCTGTTCCAGTTTTGCCCTATACTTCTTCACTGAGTCTTTCCAGAACCAGGGGCCACTCCTCCTTTCTTCTTGTACCTCATTTGATGTGTGGATTAGGTTTTGGGTATTCCAATTTTCTAGGTTAATACCCACTTATTAGTAAGTGCATACCATGATTGATCTTTTGAGTCTGGGTTACCTCACTTAGTATGATGTTCTCCAACTCCATCCATTTGTCTAAGAATTTCATGAATTCATTGTTTCTAATGGCTGAATAGTACTCAATTGTGTATATATACCACATTTTTTGCATCCATTCTTCTGTTGAGGGATACCTGGGTTCTTTCCAGCTTCTGGCTATTATAAATAGGGCTGCTATGAACATAGTGGAGCACGTATCCTTAAAGAACTCAAGAACTTAGACTCCAGAAAACCAAATGACCCTATTAAAAATGGGGTACAGAACTAAACAACAAATTTTCACCTGAAGAACTTCGGATGGCTGAGAAGCATCTTAAAAAATGCTCAACTTTATTAGTCATTAGGGAAATGCAAATCAAAACAACCCTGAGATTTTACCTTATACCAGTCAGAATGGCTAAGATTAAAAATTCAGGAGACAGCAGGTGTTGGCGAGGATGTGGAGAAAGAGGAACACTGCTCCACTGCTGGTGGGGTTGCAAACTGGTACAACCACTCTGGAAATCAGTCTGGCGGTTCCTCAGAAAACTGGGCACATCACTTCCGGAGGATCCTACTATACCACTCCTGGGCATATACCCAGAGGATTCCCCAGCATGTCTTCATGTCTTGCTCTTTTTATGAGTACTTCTGTGTTCCTCAAGCCTTGGGCATAGACCTATATTAAAGTATAAGTGTGTATGTGTGTGTGTGTGTGTGTGTGTGTCTGTGTGTCTGTGTGTCTGTATGTGTGATCATAAAATGACTAGCCCTGAAGTTCTTTTCTACACTGAATGCATCAATTAAATTTGATCTTAGTTGAAATTTATAAATGTCCAAGGAAAGTCTGTAGGCTGCTGAGAGTTGGACTGTGCTGTGGAGGCAATTTCTCTGTCCCATCTCTAATGATACTATTATTCCTAGAAGGAAGCTCTCCCCAAGCTAGTATTGACCCAAGATCCATACTGGGGTGTCTGGAAGGACTAAAGTAGGACAGTAGCCCGAAAGGGGATTGGATATATAGTTGATAAAGGAAATAATTTTGGAACCCAAAATTATCTTTTCAAGGGTTAATCTGCTGGAAGTTAGATGAATTTATTTCTGATACAGAATTTTACATGCTGCCTTTATCTAGGTTAAGATAGTATATTAAAAATTACTTTGTTGCTGTGTGAGAAATCAAAGCCAAAACCTCAGGGAAGCACTCTACCACTGAGTCACTCCAACAGCCAGTGTCATAGATGACACATATGCTTTTGAAGAAATACATCATCTCGTTCTAGACTGAGTTCCTTAATTTTCTAGGAGAGCCAACTGACTTTTGAGATTTCTGAGTATATGTATCTGTCCCCTATATAAATCTCTCATAGAATTTTATAGACTGAGCAGGAGAGTTGCCTTAGTAATGAACTGTTCCTGGTATATAATCATGAGAATCAGAGTTTAGATCCCAGCACCCATTTACTGAACTTGTCACCCTGTGTACAACTTGAGAAGGGCAGAAACAGGGTTGCTGAGGCTTGCTGGTCCACCAAATCCAAGAACACATCAAACGATCATCCACCAGGATCAAGTAGGCTTCATCCCAGGAATGCAGGGATGGTTCAATATAAGGAAATCTATAAATGCTATCCACTACATAAACAAACTCAAAGAAAAAAAAACACATGATCATTTCATTAGATGCTGAAAAAGCATTTGACAAAATTCAGTATCCTTTCATGCTAAAAGTCTTGGAAAGGACAGGAATTCAAGGCCCATATCTAAACATAGTAAAAGCAATATACAGCAAACCGATAGCCAACATCAAACTAAATGGAGAGAAACTTGAAGCAATCCCACTAAAATCAGGGACTAGACAGGGTTGCCCCCTCTCTCCATATCTTTTCAATATAGTTCTTGAAGTCCTAGCTAGAGCAATTAGACAACACGAGGAGCGTCAAAGGGATACAAATTGGAAAGGAAGAAGTCAAACTATCACTATTTGCAGATGATATGATATTATACTTAAGTGACCCAAAAACTCTACTAGAGAACTCCTAGAGCTGATAAACATCTTCAGCAAAGTGGCTGGCTACAAAATCAACTCAAGAAAATCAGTAGCCTTTATATACTCAAAGGATAAGCAGACTGAGAAAGAAATTAGGAAAATGACACCCTTCACAATAGCCACAAACAGCATAAAGTATCTTGGGGTGACTCTAACAAACAAGTAAACGACCTATATGACATAAATAATTTTTAAGCTCAAATGCTATATTCTTATATTTCAAGGGGTAAAATTTAATTGAGGAGATGTTCTTGAAAAGCAAGCACTGAACCACAAAAGAAAATAAATACTGGGTATATGATTATATATACTATCCAAAAAATATAACGAAGACTTAGTTGCTAACTCAGGAATCAGATCCAATCTATTTTGCAATATCTCAGGAGGCTAATTTCACAAGCTTTGGTTAAGTTGGGGCATTCATTCTCTCCTTCCACTCTCTGGTACAGAATATTTACTAGCTTTGTTTTCTTATTTATGGGAGGGAAGTAGACTGAAAAGAACAAACATCATTCTACTCTGTATTACTTTTAGTACATTATATAAGTCCTGCTAAAAGACAGCTAGTGGTTGAAATAAAATCAGTTTGCTTTGGCCTATAAATGGCTTTTTAGTCCCTAGGTTCCAGCCTCTGGGAGACATCAGAGGCAAGCCACTTAACAGAACCTCAAATGAAAGCATCCTGTTTCCTTTTGCCATTTCCAAACTTGGGAGCTTGTTTTTCTATACTCTTGGAAAAGAATGATTCAAGGTTGATTTAATAGGCACAGAATGGAAAAAAGACAGATACTGTTGTGCTTTGATGAGAAATGTCCCCCATATAGTCTCATGCATTTGAATACTTGGTCCCCAGATGTGGCACTGTTTGCAAAAGCTGTAGAAGCTTTAGCAAAGTTATGGGGCTTTGTTGAAGGAATTTTGTCTCTTGGGTAGCATTTGGGGTTCTATAGAGAGGGGCTAGTTTGTGTTTCCCTCTCTGCTTTCGTTGTGCAGGTGAAATGCAATCAGCTGGCCTCCGTGCTCTTGTTCCCATGTCTACCCTGGGTATGACAAACTGGCTCCCCGCTGGAATAGCTCATCAGAGCAAGAGCAAGAGTAACCTTTCTCTTCAAAGCTGTTCTGTTCATTTGTTTTTTGTTTCATTTTGTTGTTTTTTTGTTTTTGTTTCTAAGTCAGGGTATTCTATCATAGCAACAGAAAAGCAATGAACATTACAGAACTTTTGAGCACCTAGAAAAATCAAGCTTGATTTATACTGCTGTAAGTAAACATGGACTGAGATGGTTGTGTTTTGCTTGCTTGCTTGCTTGCTTGCTTGCCCAGACACATGAAGGAGGCCCCTTGACATGATGCTTCTTGCCATTCAGCTTGTAGCGTCATAGGAGGATTTAAACAAGGATGGCAGAGTGGCAAAGGGGAGGAGACCACATCTGCATCAGGAAAATGAAGGGTACCACTGCTATCTTCTGCTTATCTCCTGGTGGCCAGATGGTGTCACTTCGCTGCCCTTGCTCATGATAAGGTGAAATACAACCCCTGGCAGCTGAGCTGAAGGCAGGCTGGAGGCCCAGGATCCAAACCACAGCCTGAAAACTGGATCTTACTATTACTTATGGAGCAGATTCATCTAGCTAATCCCAGTATTTTCGCCTGCTACTTCCGATAAATTATTTTAACATCAGCTTCTTTCTATCAGTGTGTCCACAGAAAACAGTAACTCCACATAGATTCACAAGTTTGAAGAGAACTTTATGCTGTAGCAGCAACTTTCCTAGTTGCTAGTGCTGGCCCAAGTCTCTCAGGACATTTTAGGGCTTACTCTGGTTCCAATTCATGCTTGAACAGTTCTCTGATGCCTACCCCTCTGCTTTCCCAGTTTGAGATGCTTCGAGGTCCCTTAGTTCTTCTCCCTGGACAGACAGAATGGGTGAACTGACATTGGATATTTCTGGATATGCTTGTTTTTAGGTTATTATAGACTTTTGAAAAGAAGTTGTTGCAAATCAGAACCAGCCAGTCAGCTAAAGATGTTTATTATCAGAAGCCAGCAGTACAAAGGCACGAGGGTGGATAAAAGGTATTAATGATGCAACAAAGAACAATGGCCATCTGTTGTACAGTTTACATCATCACAGATTAGTTTAGTGACCAAAGGTGTGAGCAAAGTCTTGTTGCATGTGAGAAGGCTAGCCTGATTCTCATTCCATGACAGACTTCAAATTGACAGTTAAAGAGACAATGCCGAAGAACTGGGCAAGTCCACGCAGGCCCAGGCAAGTCAATTACTAATAGAAATGCTCCAGGCTCCAACCACCATTCCCCAATAATAATTCTGGAATGTCTAACGATAGAGTAAGACAAAGCTCTTCTACTGAGAACTCCAATGTACTTTAAATTGAGCCTGTGAGCTCACTTGATTGTCCCTCATTTCTCATGATTGGAGAGCCCCAGCATGCTAGACTCTTGTAGAATGAAACACTCTGAGTTTACATATTCGACTGCAGGGTATCATCCTTTGGTGAATCATAGAACTTTACACTTGGAAGCAAAATATCATAGAAAGGCAAACGTCCAGAGAAAAATCCTTTCTCCTTTCCTGTGCTTGTTGCCCATAATGTCTGCTGAAGTTTTAGGGACAGAGCTTGGGTCAGGGTAGCTCTCACAAGTAAAGCTGAGATGCCCTGCCTTCAACAGGCTAAGTAAAGAAACAGTGACTGAAGAGCGAGGGGAAAAAAAGATTTGTTCAAAATGGAAACATAGTAAAGAGGAGAAAACCCACAGACTACCTCCCTCGTGCCATCTTTGGGGACTTAGCATGAAACTTTGTTGGGTTTCAATAAAGGAGAACAGGCATTTATAAGTAAACTATCTTAATCAAGGAGTAATTCTGCATATCAGGACTACAGCCTCTCCAGCAAAGAACTCTGAAAAGTTTTCAGAACTGTGTAGAATCTCTTTCCAGGACACAAAGTTCCCTCTTGGTTTGGCATATGGACCCCAGCCTTGTCTTTTGCCAAGCATGATATTCCTATGGAAACTTCAACTTTATTATAATTTGAGAGCCAAATTATAAGGTTGGAAGATGCACTAGTATCTCTTGAGAATACCTCCACTCCTGCAATGATGATTAAAACAAAAAGCAAAGACATCAGAGACCTTCTGCAATTAATGTGGTGCTGTCACACACCAAGCCTTTATATGTAATATGAAGATATATATCTGTTATATACATATACACAACTGTATTTTTTTACATTTCTACATAGACATCTAGAAAATAAGTCCCCTGTGATTCAGTTCTGAATTTATGACTTTTCTCTTCAGTTCCATTGATTAACTTTCTCTACTCTGAGAAAGGGGATTTCTTTTGCTTACAAAAGACTTGGATGAGTTCTTCTTTCATATTCTTCAGATACTACATCACAAACCCTCTTGACTCTACCTACTAAAAATATATTCAGATATGAGAATGCCTTGCTTCTCCTTGCCTCAAACATCATTTGCTATAATATGAAAATGGTTTTCCAATAAGGCTCCTACCACTGACATTTTCTCCTTCCACTGCCAAATCCATCATCTTGTAGTACAAATTAACATGTTTCATTGTCCATTCATGACCCTACAAGGGCTTCCTCAAAATAGAAAATAAATCTTTACAATAGATCATTAACCTCTAGAAACTGGGTTTTAAATATTTACTTGGTTAAACTGGGTCTTGCTCTCTACTGAAAGCTGGTCTGCAGGTCAGGGCTCTCCTGTATTATTTCTGAGTTCTGGTCTTATAGGCAAGCAGTACCTTGCTAGAAAGGGCTGGTGTCTGGGAGCACTCAAGTCTCCGTTCTTGCTGCCTCTCTCACCCTTCCAAAGTTTTTGCCATGGCTTACTTGAGATCCATTATTATATAGGTATCTTCTTTGACCTAGCTCTTATTTGTACATGGAATGCTATTTCCTTAAACCAGTAAAATATTATGATTTTTAGGTTTTGAACAAATTGCTGTTTTATTTCTTACTTAAATTATCTTACTTTTTGAAAGTATAATTACATCATTTCTCCTTCTTTTCTTCAGTCTAAGCTTTCCCTGTACTGCTCTGCTTGCTCTCTTTACCTTCCATGGACACCTTGTACCCTCCCCACTCCACTGTGTGTGTGGGGGGGGGGGCGCACATGCGTGTGTTCCTCTATGTCATATTTCTTGTCGTCATGTGATCTCAGGGCTGACCATTTGGCAGTGGATAAGCAATTGGTATGCTCTTAGTACTTTCTTTTTAGTGAGGTTCACTCTGAGCAGCCCTGTTATAACTGCACCAGACACCTGGATATAGCAAACCTGCCGTCCTTGCCTTGTTTTCTTCTTTTCAGTTAACACAGCATCTTCTAACTTATAATAATATATGCTTTAACCTGTAGCTTACTGTCTACCCTTGTTCTCTTCCACTAGAATGAGAGTTTCACATATGTATAGACTTAAATTTTGTTCATTGATTTATTTTAGTGCAGAGAATGGGACTGGGCACTCCATATGGTCAGAAAGAATGCATTAAGACTGGGCCTACAGTCTGAACAAATGAATATTTCCATGAACCAGTGCTCTGTTCAGAAAACATAAACCAGGAAACAAGCAAATGTATACACAAAGAAAGGAAATTCAGTAGGTTTTTCTGGAACACCCAATCATCCTCCCCATCCATGTCCCTGGCTTCTCATCACATTATTGCAGCAGCTGCTAACATACTCATAGAGTTGATAAATCCAGCAGGATTACTACGGCAGCTCTTCTATTTTCTTATTCTATGTTCTCATTTTACCCTCACCCCCTTTAAAAATAACTCTAATAAGTCTGGCTGGAATATGAAAGAAGCATGAGTCAGGATTTACTTCCTTATGGAGAATTGGGGCAAATGGAAGATAAATTGGTGTATATGGGGAAGCTGAAGAGCTTCCGCTCGCAAGCAGATGTTACAGAGATGTGTTTTCAGATTGCAGCTGCAGGAGTAGATGCTAAGATTCTCCATTCTCTCATCTGGGGAGGCACAGTGCACAGGTCATATCAGGAGCTCTTCAATGAATTTGAGTGAAATGAATATGAGCTATATAACACTACATATATAACACTATATATATATATATTTATGACACTACAGCTGAGGATTTTTAACTAGGAATATTTTATATCAATGAATGATTTGCTCTAACCAATTGACATTAGACATGCAGACATTTTTGTCCTTAAAAATGAAAAGGGACAGAAAATGCTTTTCATGATGTGAAGTAGGATTAGGTTAACTGAGGTAGAAGACCCACATGTGAGCAATGCCATTCCATGACCTGGGCTGTAAGTCTAAATTCAGCCGGGAAAGGACATTGGGTACCAGCATTCTCCTCTATGTTTCATGCCATATGACCAGCACCTCCTGCTGCCAGACCTCACCTTCACAGTGGGCTGTACCTCGAGATTGTGAGTTGAAACATGTACTTCCATTCTTACATTGATTTCAACAGGTATTTTATTATAGCAACAAGTCACCTAACTAATACAGTTGTCATTCCAAGTGATAATTTTGACTATTGCAAAGAACAAAGAATATGGATAGAAAGACTGGCTCAGTCTGGAATAAAGCTACCAAATATGGGAATGTATGTTCTCAGAATCTTCCCCACACTCCTCCTCACCATGATCATGACCATGATCATGGGTACTTCTATTTATTTACTCAAATCCCACTCACCCTTTGTGGGACAGCAACACATTTCCATCTGCTTTACAAAAATTGCATAAAAAGTTCAACATCTTCTGTTGTTTGTCTGCAAGAAACACTTTGAATAGGAGAGTTTTGGATGTGATGTTTGAAATGAAAGATCAATATTTCTCGTGTGCAAAGCTGAGTGTAGACAGTTCTACTGAAGTTGCTGTCTCAGTAGAGCCACTGACATAGAAAGAGAACAAGGTACTAATGCTTTCAATAGTCATGTAGCAAGAAGAAATACGTGACATTGCAGAAAACATGCAGCTATCAAACCATCTAATGTCAGGAAGAAGAGTCTCTGAATTATTTATCCCTTATTTTCTCTGGTTATTACTACCATGTACTCAAGCAGAAATAATGGCTAATATATTATGACTGTCTCTCAAATTAGGTGCCACAATTATTTGCTGTTCTGTTTATTCATGGATGCTGCAGTAGCAACACCCTTACAGGCATTACTTAAATCAACAGGTGTTCCTCTTACTTTTGTTGTAAACATATTCAGACTTTACAAAGTTATATTCTGTAGCCAATGTAAGCCATAGCCACCGTGAACTGTAAAGTCTTTGCCTGCGTCCAACTTAAGATGATAGAAAAATTGAACTTGCTTCATATTTGAACAGTTTTTGTATTTGTGTGACATATTAGCTGTCTTAAACAGATGCCTGAGGATCCCCACTAAACACTTAGGATCTCTGAGCTCCATATGAAGGGAGGTCAAACTGAGGCATAAGCACTGTCTTATTTATTTGTATGTGTTTGTGACTGTGTGCATATACATATATGTCACAAGGGAATGTCAGATTCCCTGGAACTGAAGTTACAGACACTGTAAATTAACTAAAATGTGTACTAGGAACTGACCTCCCGAGCTCTGTAAAAACAGGAAGGACATCTAACTGCTGAGCTGTTTCTCTCAGCCTGCCTCATTGTAAAAATTAATGGTGGTTTTCATGAACCTTTTTCTTACAAAATATGAAATTAATGAAGTTAGTTTTAAGTGTAAGATAACGCATTCTCAAAACATCTGAAACTGGCTGAGAAAGCTGAGGTAATTAACTAGTTTAGCATTAACTTGTAGTTACATGTAGTTTTGAAGACAAAGTATCTCAAAGGGAAATGTCTTGAGCTCTATTGCAAAGCAAACTTCAGAAGTAGAATATTTAGGATTTAGGAATATGTTTGTAATACTCTCATGTTTCATAGAAGCATATTTCCTTTTTAGTTTTTGTGAACTCACATGCAAAAGAAGGCGTGAAAGTGGGGGGGGGGCTTGCAGAGAAGAGTATTAGTGTGGCAGGAAGTGGGGTAGAGAGAGGGGGTAGGTGAGAAAACAACTAAAAAGTATATAAATGTTTGAAGCTGCCAAACATGAAAAGACGTAAAGCTTATTCCTATATTTGAAAAACCCAATAACTACTTCTAAGTAGCCTGTATCAGTAAACCCTCATTTGCCATGAGTCTTTTGTGATTATATCTGGCACAAAATGGTTTTCAGAAGGAACAAATATTGAGACTGAGAAAAAATGGAAGTCTTTTGCTTAGAAGCATGGAAGAAAAGTTAACACTGACAGCTGAGGGTTACTACCATTGTCAACTGGTTGCTTTCAGTACTGTCTGCACAATGCACACACACACACATACACACATACACACACACATACACACACACATGCACACACACAAATGTTGTCTTTGCTGATATCACAAGTATACTAGATAATGTTGGCATCCCAAACAGATACCGTCCATAAGCCCAGTTTTTGCATTTTTTATGTCTTTCCGTATCAAGCAACAGGAACATGAATGTGTGAATTCTGGAGCACTTAATATATGATGGACAGATGGCTTACCTGTCTATGATGGCACACATGTCAATGGTGACATTGGCAAAGCTTCCTGGCTTCCTCTGGGCTACTTCATATAAATTCACAAGCTGGTCATCTACCTGAATGAGCTGCATGCATCCTTGGAATGAGGGCTGAAGGGCAGAGTGACTGGCATTGTTCATGTGGTTCGGAAATCCTACAAAACAGAAGGAACAAGAAGGTCACAATGGGCATCCAACATGCTTTATTAAAGGCCTCCCAGGCATTTGACTGATAATGGCATTTCGTTGATTTTTGCTGATGCAGTAGAGGAGTGCTTGAGAATGTGAGATTATTTTAGGCAAGAGTTAGCTTTGGGAGAAGGAGTTAAATGAGAATGACCCCCATAGGCTCTTGTATTTGAGTGCTTATTTCCGAAGTTGGTGGAACTATTTGGGAAAGATAAGGAAGTGTAGCCTTATTGGAGTAGGTATGGCCCTGAGTGTTCCTCAATCCAAATTTGTCTACTGACAAATTTATACTGTACTCCTTAGTCTTAAATTATTTACTAATTTATTCTTTCCAATGCTATATGATTGGCTGTCTTAGTCAGGGTTTCTATTCCTGCACAAACATCATGACCAAGAAGCAAGTTGGGGAGGAAAGGGTTTATTCAGCTTATAGTTCTGCATTGCTGTTCATCACAAAAGAAAGTTAGGAGTGGAACTCAAGCAGGTTAGCAGGAGCTGATGCAGAGGCCATGGAGAAATGTTCCTTACTGGCTTGCTCAGCCTGCTCCTTTTTCAAACCCAAGAATACCAGCCCAAAGGTGGTACCACCCACAAGGGGCCCTCCCCACTTGATCACTAATTGAGAAAATGCCCCACAGCTGGATCTCATGGAGGCACTTCCCCAACTAAAGCTCCTTTCTCTGTGATAACTCCAGCCTGTGTCAGGTTGACACACAAAACCAGCCAGTACATTGGCAAAGAGAATAAATACATAAAAATGCCATTAAATAAATAAAAGTGAATATTAAAAAACAGAAGTTGGTAATTAAGTAATTCTTTGAAATGTCTTAATTTGATTGATTATAGTAATAATTCACTACAATAAAAAGCCATTCTCTCACTTCTTTAACAAGTATCAATGTGTAAATTCTAAAAGCCATCATTTAAATTTTCTTTAATGTTTCATCTCAGAAGTATATATCAATTTCCACCAATACAACACACACACACACACACACCAAGGATTATATTTAGTTGTTGATTTAAAAATGACATGTTCTGTTTTAATATTGTTATATGGTTTGTGTGTGTGTGTGTGTTTGCGCGCGCGCCTGCATTTGTGTGTGAGCACATGAGTATGCCTGTGTATGTATGTGTGCATGTATTTCTAAGCTATGCATTTTCCTTGTCATTGACTTAGTACCTTTACAAAAATGCTGACTTTTAATAAGTTGTCTACTAAGAATAGTTGTATACATACAATGTGATTTCCACTTATTTAATCACAATAAGATCAAGTGGATTTTAATGACTAAACTTAGCAAATAGAAAGCACACAGCTATAACTTGTGTGACTGCTCTTAGCAAGGCTATCATTGGGTTCAGCTTTTGAGACTACTTAGGAGTCTAAACATCCACATTAACTTGGATGGATTTTGAAATGACTAGTTGCCTTTATGAGAGTGAGAACTCTTGTGAGGCAGAACAGCTGCATAAATGCTCATCGCTTTCAACTGGGTGTGATTAAGTTCCCAAAACAAGACTTCAGCATCCACTCACAACATTGTTCTGTTTGGTCTTCATACATTTAAAGTCTGAAATTCTCAACTCTTTCATGCTCCTACATGAGATAATTGCTAGGGGAAGATAATTATAGGAATAGTCACTACATATTCATTGAAACATAGTCCTTTTTCTAGAATTTTCCTTAACGCTTTTAAGAAAGATCCCATTGGTCCTTGTATATAAGTATTCATATGCTTCTGTAGTGTCTTTGGACCCTGAGTTTAGGTAATAGTTTCTATAGACAGTAGAACTCAAGTGGTGTACGTTTATGAATTTCATGGCCCATTTCTCAACTGGTATATAAAAGCGCTCATTTTGGCCATTCGGAAATGTTGTGGGGAGGCCTATGAGAGATAGTAGAAGATTTTCATGACTGCAAATATGTTGTGTGGCATGGATGGTTGTGGGGTGAAGATTAGGTATGGTACCTAACAATAGGATGAATAAATAACCTCTTGCTGGAAACAAATTCCAATAAAACCCCCAAAGAGAAGTGTAAGTTAGCATAAAGAACATTCAAAGAATTGCTGGTCAGAAGCCTAATGCATCTTGAGAAGAAAGTTGGTGACAGCATAAAGGAAAGAAATAGAAATGTCCCTAGAAATGAAAGCACATAGGATCCTTATTACACTGTAGGGAAAAGTTTATCATCATTGCTGTCTGTCATCTTTAGGGCTACCAGCTGAAACATGATAATCAAAGTAACTTGGAGAGGAAAGAGCTTCATTGGCTTACACTACCAAATTATTGTCCATCATTTAAGGAATCCAGGGCAGGTACTCAAACAGCAGGAAGCTGGAAGCAGGAGTTGCTGGAAGCAGAAGCTGTGGAAGAGTGCTGCTTACCATCTTGCTTCACATGACTTCCTCAGTCTGCTTTCTTATAGAACCCATCACCACCAACTCAGGGATGGCACCACCCACATGGGCTCGGCCTTCGCTCATCCATCACTGATTAAAAAAATGCTCTACAGGACTGCCTGCAAGTCCTATCATTTTCTTAATTGAGGTTCCTTTCTTTCAGAGTTTAGCTTGTGTCAAGTTGACACAAGATTATCGAACACGGTGTCTATGGTAACACAAAAATGAAAAGACATACTTAATAAGCAAGTCCAGAGTATCTCTGTATAGTACCAGTGTTGTCTGCTAACTCAATTCAACTTGCCTGTCAAATTGATGAGTGTGGGCAGCACATTACTGTGTCTGGGAGAACTTTTCTAGAGAGAGGAAGACCCAACCCGAGTGTGGATAGTACCCTCTCACAGACTGGGGAGGGAAATGGAAGTGGAAGGCGAGCTGGCATTAGCAGAATTCTAAGTGAGCTGCCAGGCCACCATGGACAAAAGCCTGTGAAGCAATGAGTGAAATATGGCTTATTCCTTCAAGTTGTTCAGTTTAGGTACCTTATCCTAGTGGTGAAAACTAACACAGGCTAGAGCCAACTTTTAGCTGTAAAGAAGCCAGGGCTTGATGCATCTCACAGCAAAATTTGTCTTAATTCCACGTTACTCAGACAGTGCGCACTGCAAGAATGAAGAAATTGCTTCCAAAACAATGATCACATACCAGGAAATGTCATCTAGTGAGGGCAAGGAAATATGATGGTGAAATTTTTGCCAAGGCCTCAGACAGATGTGAGGTAATGTGTTAGGAAACAATCCATGAAAGAAAAGACTCACTCAGCAGCCACCCTGTACATTACCAGACCCCGAACAAGAGCATTTCTAATGCTCTTAGAAGTATTTTGCTCAGTAGGTTAGGAGCTCAGGTGTGTTTATCTCTATGAGGCTACAGATGGGCTTTTTATTAAATGACCATTTTGAAGTATTTGTTATTTAGCTTTTATGTTATTGCTTTTAAAAATTATAGTTTTCAGTGTGGGTGTCTGTGTGTACATGTATTTTTGTGTTATAACCACACCATGTTATGTATATTAAGGTCCAAGGACTATTTGTGAAGTCAGTTCTTTCCTTCTACTATTTATTTGTTTGTTTACTCATTTAATGCATGTGAGTACACTGTAGCTGTCTTCAGACATACTAGAAGAGGGCATCATATCACATTATAGATGGTTGAGAGCCACCATGTGGTTGCTGGGAATTGAACTCAGGACCTCTGGAAGAGCAGTCTGAGCTCTTAATCACTGAGCCATCTCTCCGGTCTCTCTTTCCTACTATATGGGTCCTAGGAACCAAGCTCAGACTGTCCAGCTTAGCAGCAGAGTCGTTTATCCACCAAGGCATTGTGCTGGGACTTTTTGTATTTTAGAAACATGGCCTTGAACTCCCTACCTTCTTACCACTGCTTCTTCTAAATGTGGTGATAGGGTATTCTTCCTCATTGGAAAAGGATGAAAAACATTATCAGGGATCCCACTGGTTTTGTTTTTAAGGACACTTAAACAATTAACATTAACAATATTGCCATCAGCTTTGACCAGTATGTACTAAAGTAGTCAGAGAGCATAAATGCAAAAAAAAAATACAAAAAACAAACCAAAAATACTTTTAGACCATACTCTATGGAAAACATGGACTACCTGTTAAGAAGAAGAGAAAGAGGAAGAAAAGAAGGAAATAACTCAGTGTGGCAGAAAAAAACAAATGAAGATCAAAGAGTTGTGGAAAATCAGTAGGTCTTGGAATTACCTACGAGTGCCCAACCTGATTTCTAAGACAATACAGACCAGTGATTTTGGTCTGGCTTGACTTAGGTAAAGCTCAGAAACTTACACACAGAAACTGTAATGAAACACAACTTTGGATTTCAGAAGAGAGGTGGACTTTATGCATGTAAAAGAAATGAATAATCATGGATGGAAGGATAAAACCTTTATTCTATCTTCAAGATGGATATCAATTATCACATTATAGTTATATTATTGATTACCCCTAGAATACGCTATTCCCACTCTGAACCAGCTCCAACCTGAATAGGAACTTTAGAACACTGCAGAATATTTACATATGGGTTATGGTTACTGAACTGGATGAAAACATTCTTGAGTTCTATAAGCAAACAATGTGTTATAATGACCACACAGATCTGGAACATTGTCAGTCTTGAACTCACTGGGAAAGCACTCCCCTCCCCCATGATCCTGTGCCCATACTATAATTGGTTGGTGCTTTACTCTTAGGTTGAGACTTTTGCTCTATATTTAGGAGATAATACCTTATCTGACTTGAAGTCCATTCAGTTTATTCTTCACACTGACAGTCAGTGCATGTTCAAGGCTTTGAAATTTTAATTCAGAAATACATCTGTGAAAAACATGCTGACATTTGTTCTGACATTACAATGGCAATCTAAACAGTTGCAAGTTATATTGTTAATCTGATTGAACAGAATAAGGGGGAAAATAAAAGACAGTCGACACTAGAGTTTGGAACTTAAATGGCCAAAGAACACTGCCTTTCTATTATATGTTTTAAAGTTGAAGGATGTTAGAGAGCTTAGAGAGCGGCTGGAAGGAACTACAAATGAGCATTTACCTTCCAGTGAAAGCCTAGTAGAATGAATCAAGTGTTTACCAATCACTGCCTATTCAAGCTTTCTGAGTAAAACATTCAAAAATGTATTCCCCAGCAGCAGGCCAAGAACCCCAGGATGGGAGTGAGGGGCTATTTACAAGTAACATGGAGTTAAGGAAGACACTACCTGTTGTGGCTGGGAGAGTGGGAGTAGTATAGGTTAATTGCAACAATACATTAATACATAGAGGATAGGATGAGCTAAGTCTCAATATTGCAGTCAGGGGTATAAATTCAGAACATGAGAAACACTGAATGAACTCTGTGAGTTTGGGCAGGAATTTAATCCCCCCCCCCCACAACTAAGCTGGCTGACAAGCTGCCCAACTCTTCCGATGGCTACCTCCGGCCTTTGTTCTGTAAACAATAGGCTCCGGCTATTGACACCGCCCCCAAGCCGGTGTTTACCTGAGTCGCCAGCCTGAAGGCAGACAACCGGCTGAGACCTGGAGCCAGAGAATTCACAGGACCGCCTTTGAAGCCACTGACTTGTGGGGGGTTGGTCGATTCCCCAAAAGACTATTTAACCTGTCTTAAAATTATTAAAACCAGTCTTGACCGGAATTCCCGCCTTGACTCAAATCTCTTGTCGTCTCCTCTGTCCCTGTAACCTCAAAATTCTCTCAACAAGTAACCCGGTTTACATGTGGCTGCTGGCAGCTACATAAAGAAATAACACCTGATAAAGCTTGGACAGGACAAACATATTGAGTCTAGAATATTGTATAGTGTATTAAAAACTAGTGACATGGTAGGAATTAGAGAGAGCTGTTTCAGAATGACATGAAGCAGTTACTGCTGCCCAAATTCCAGATGGCTGGAGTACAAATTTCACAATTTGTAAATAAAAATTTATATTTTATTAATCAATAAAAATGATGGCAAATATTTAGTAAAATCCAAATCTATGCATAGATGACTGTGTAAAGTGAATAAATCAATGTGGAAAGGAACAGAGAAACTTCTCTTTACAGCCTCCTGTTAAGTCACAATGCAAGAGGGATATTGGAGTTTAAAAGTCATCCTTTGACAACCCTCATATTAGTAATGAGTTAGACAGTAGATGTCAGTAAAGGCTGCAGGAAAAGCTGGATTGTGTATCATAGACCTAAGGTCTCTTTAGAGCAGCAGTTGAAGCTAAACATGTTGCTCTACACCTTTAATCTTAGTGCCATCATTCTGGAGACAGCTGCATGTATCTCTTGAGTTCAAGGCCAGCCTTCTCAACTTTGCAAGGTCTAAGTCAGCCAAAGCTATATAGTGAGAAGCTGGCTTTTAAAAGGTGTAAAGCAAGATTCATCAGTTTACAGGTGAGAAGCCTATAAGACTTATTTATCACCAAACTATCAAAGGCATTACTATACTGCTAGGACCAATGGACACTGCGGGTTGCCTGACAGGATGCAACATAGGAGAATAAGCACAGACTTCAGTGTTTTTGCAAAAATCTACTTGCATTCCTTTGTAATACCAGACCAAAGAAAACAAGTTCTATCTATGAGGATAACTTGAGATACTCAGGGATGATGAGCTCTGATAAGCAACCAAGGATCTAGTATTGTTTTGCAGGAACCAGAAAAGTAGGAAGGTGGGGAGAAGAAGGTGCTCTTGGCCTGATCCTTTGTTTTAAAGGACATTATTAGACAACTGGAGGATCCACATGTGAGCTTGTTTTTCTGGTGGCCTTTGAGCTCTTCCTAATTTTTTTTTTTAAAAATAAATTTCAAGTTATTTTAGAAACAGAAACAAATACTAAATAGTTGTGTCATCTGAGAACCCATTTTAGATTACATTTATCCACCTTAATCTGTATTCAGTTTTAATTGGTTTTAAATGCTATTTTTCTTCCTAAAACTAGTAGTATATTTTAGCTCCTGGAAGTCCAAATCTAGTCCTTTATAAAGCTTGACATGCCTTTCAATCAGCAAATGAATATTCCTCATACGATGCTTTCTCAACACAGATGGCATTTGTTTTGAGACTGAAAGATAGTTTCCTTATGCTTATTAGTTGGATTACTATTATTTTGTTTTTTTAAAATCAGGATCATGGTGATCCATCTGATTGCATGTCTTCTAATATGTTTAGCTTCCAACATTTCTTTACATTTAAGTGTGACTAAAAGGGTTAGGAATTTAAGCTTTAGTAGGAGTCAGAAGTTAGAAGATAATTTATATGAAAGTAATTTTTATCAGTTAATTTTGATGATGGAATAAAAAAATCACTTTGTTACCTTTTCCAGGTTTAGTATGAATTGAAGAGGAAACTTAAGAGTTCTTTGGAAAGTCCTTTCGATGGTATTTGCTGGGGCAAACACGTGAATGAATGTTTAGCTGAAGCAGACACAGGTGAAAAGATGTTCTGCTAAAGTAAGCACATGAAAGGACACGTAATAAAGGGATGCTGCAGTTTCTTGCCTCTTCCAAGGACTCAGGCTCTTTGGCATAGTGATGTCAACTGAGACACATGCATGTGCTGAGGTAAGACACTTGCCGAGGCAATACTGGTGGAGGGCATAAATAGAACTCTACAGACAGTGATGGGGGTGAGCTTGCTTATTGAGCTGGTTGTGCAGTGCTTGTTGGCTTTGTGTCTTTGTTGATCTTTGCTTCTGAGAGAGGCACAGTCTGAGAACTTCTGGTGTTCCTCCTGGTTCCTCCGGCTGACTCCAGCCAAGGCTAAGTCCTGGCTGTCTTTGGGCCTCTGCTGCTGAGCTGCTGATTTATGCTTGCTATCCCACTCTACTGAACTGGACTGTTGGTGTGTGTGTGAAGTGTTTGCGAGTGGATGAGTTGCTGCTGCTGAGCTGAGAACTGAACTGCTGATTTCCAGACAACAGGGATGGGAGTTGCTCCAAAGACCCTTTCTGAACAGGTCCACTTCCACCTTCCATCCTCACCCTCATATCCTTTCTTCCCCACTACCTTTGGTGCATGGTGGGCTACAAGGAAGGTTAAAGCATTTAAGAACCACAATTTAAAAAAAAAAGGTTTGATAAATTAAAGTAACCATGAATTGCTTATATTAATGTTTGTAATCTCTTTATAATGTACTTTTATTATTATTTAGATCTGGAAAACAGACAAGTTATAATTGCCATCATCATAAGGTGTGAAACTAAATACAAATGTATCTATAAACTAAATGTTCAAGTTTATAGCAGGCTGCATATACCAAGGGGACCGAGCTACAATTTACTTCATCTTCCTTTCTCCTGTTACAAATGGCTTAGGCAATTTCTATCAATTTTGTATGTATTTATTAAGTACTTAATGTTTGAATATTTTTATCTTCATGAATGTGACAACCACATTCATGAAAAAAATCTCAGACACAAGAGAACAAATTAATAGGATCTAAAAGCCAAACTGTTTCTGCTGACTGGGTAAATAGCCTGGCAGCGTTAAAGTGCAGGGCTCTCTTCCAGGTACTTCCCTTTTGCTTTGCTGACAAGTTTTCCCACTGCTTTCCTAGGCTTGCCAGTTTGGTCACTCATAATGTGAGTGTGAGTGTGAGTGAGTCTGTGAGTGTGAATGTGCTGGTAAGGTAAAGGCAGCTGGCCTTGAACTGCGACTGTTTTCCGATAGACTCTTTCTTTTCTGACCAGTGGCCCATCAAACCTTTGCTTCAAATGCATCAGTCTCAGCTCAGACTAATGACAAACTAACTGTGCCTAAATTTCTACGACTTGTGCATGTTTTGTGTTCAAAACACCACATACATTTTCCTGCCCTTGCTGGAATTCTGTCATCACCCCTAGCAGTAGACTTTCCCAAAATCCTTGACTTCAGTTTATTCATTAGTAAATCATGCATGCCAATAAACTCATGTTTTATCCTCATTTCTTGTCAATATGCCAGGAACATATTAGGTACCTTTTACCTTTTAAACAGCCCTACACTCATCTTGGCCCAACCTTCAGCCCATTTCTAATGTTGGTCCAAAAGGGTCTCTACTGAGCATGTTTCCCTCTTCTGATAAGACAATTCATGTCAGAACACATGCTCACAGCACTCGGGCAACTGCTCAGATATTTATTGGTGATATGGTATTTTGAGAGAAAAATAAATTTGTAGAGATCTACATATTATGAGATCATATATTTGAGAAGGGAAATACTTAAAATTCCAAGTTACATACTCTAGATTAATTACTTTAATTAAAATTAATATAATGGGATAACTTAAAGATGTAATCATAATTTAAACATATGTTTCAGCTAGAATATCTTTAAATATATTAGCTTTAGTATTTTATTATACTATACAATGTTTTAATTTTAACTTTACAGTACTATTAATGTAATATTTTATTCAGTAAAATTATTGTGGGTCTTCATTCCTATTTGCTAATAATACACATAAGATAGAACTTATATTTACACTAAAAATTGTCTTATTATGAAAAGAAATAGAAAAGTTTGGTGTGTTTATTTCAGCAACCATAAACAACTTTATAAGAATGAAGGAATATAAAAGGAAATTCAGAATTGAGTAGTATTTTGTCAAACTGGGATAGTTAGAAATCAGTTTAACAGAATTTCTGATATACATTTAAAAGTTGTTTTTAAAATGGGACATACAAATAGGAAGAGAAGAATAAGAAGACTTGAGTATTTTGATATTTTCACATAGGTATTGTAATAGTGTATTCTTTTAAAGGAAGAAAAAATATAAAACCTCTCAGCTCTAGTTCCTTAAAGATTGGTAATGTCTCAAATACATAGATAGATACATTGACAAAATCAGATCATAAAATAATATTGCCTCATTGATTTTTCTTTTTTTCCTTTCTTTTTTTCTATATTCTTTGTTTACATTCCAAATGATTTCCCTTTTCCTGGTCCCCCCCTCCCCATATGTCCCATAAGGCTTCTTTTCTTTATGAGCGTGCATGGTTAATTACTTTGGTCTGCAAAATTTGATGATAGCAGACCACAAGAGTGCCTATAAATTGATTATAAGACTATTCAGCTTCTTGTATATTCATGGGCATCTCTCTCTTTAGGTTAGGGAAGTTTTCTTCCATAATTTTATTGAAGATATTTGCTGGTCCTTTAAGTTGTAAATCTTCACTCTCATCTATGCCTATAATCCTTAGGTTTGGTCTTCTCATTGTGTCCTGGATTTCCTGGATATTTTGGGTTACAAGCTTTTTGCATTTTGCATTTTCTTTAACTGTTGAGTCCATGGTTTCTATGGAATCTGCAGCATCTGAGATTCTTTCTTCTATCTCTTGTATTCTGTTGTTGATATTTGTATCTCTGTCCCCTGATTTCTTCCCAAGGCTTTCTATCTCCAAAGTTGTCTCCCTTTGAGTTTTCTTAGTTGTTTCTACTTCTGATTTTAGATCCTGGATGGTTTTGCTTAGCTCCTTCACTTGCATGTTTGTGTTTTCCTGTAATTCTTTAAGAGATTTTTGTGTTTCCTCTTTCATGAGCTCAGCCTGTTGACCAAAGTTCTCCTGTATTTCTTTAAGAGATTTTTGTGTTTCGTCTTTCATGACCTCAGCCTGTTGATCAAAGTTCTCCTGTATTTCTTTAAGTGTTTTTTGCATTTCCTCCTTGTTGGCTTTTGTATTCTCCTGGATTTCTTTCAATGATTTTTGTGTTTCCCTTGCAAGGGCTTCTAACTTTTGATCCATTTTCTCCTGAATTTCTTTAAGTGTGTCCTTCATGTGTTCCTGTACCAGCATCATGACCAGTGATTTTAAATCCAAATCTTGTTTTACTGGTGTGATGGGGTATCCAGGACATGTTGGTAGAGGAGAATTGGGTTCAGATGTTGCCATATTGCCTTGATTTCTGTTAGTGACGTTCCTGCGTTTGCCTTTTGCCATCTAGTTCTCACTGGTGTTAGTTTTTCTTGTCAGGGTTAACTTCCCTAACCTAAAGAGAGAGATGCCCATGAATATACAAGAAGCCTACAGAACTCCAAACAGACTGGACCAGAACAGAAATACTTCCCGTCACATAATAATCAAAACACCAAATGTTCTAAACAAAGAAAGAATACTAAAGGCAGTAAGAGAAAAAGGCCAAGTAACATATAAAGGAAGACCTATCAGAATCACAGCAGACTTTTCACCTGAGACTATGAAGGCTAGAAGGTCCTGGGCAGATCTCATGCAGACTCTAAGAGAACACAAATGCCAACCAAAACTACTATATCCAGCAAAACTCTCAATCACCATAGATGGAGAAACTAAGATATTTCATGACAAAACCAAGTTTACCCAATATCTATCCACAAACCCGGCCCTAAAAAGGATAATAGGAGGACAACACCAATACAAGGAGGGAAACTTCACCCTGGAAAAAGCAAGATAGTAACCTTTCATCAAACACAAAAGAAGTTAAGCATTCAAATTTAAAAAATAACATCAAAAATGATAGGAAGTAACAATCACTATTCCTTAATATCTCTTAACATCAATGGACTTAATGCCCCAATAAAAAGACACAGACTAACTGAATGGATACGTAAACAGGACCCTACATTTTGCTGCTTACAGGAAACACACCTCAGGGTCAAAGACAAACACTACCTTAGAGTAAAAGGCTGGAAGACAATTTTACAAGCAAATGGTCTCAGGAAACAAGCTGGAGTAGCCATTTTAATATCAGATAAAATTGACTTTCAACCCAAAGTCATCAAAAGAGACCCTGAGGGACACTTCTTGCTGGTCAAAGGAAAAATACAAAAAGAAGAACTGTCAATCCTGAACATCTATGCCCCAAATGCAAGGGCACCCTCTTTCGTAAAAGAAACTTTATTAAAACTAAAAGCACACATTGCACCTAACACAATAATTGTGGGTGACTTCAACACTGCACTTTCCTCAATGGACCGATCAGGAAAACAGAAACTAAACAGGGACACAATGAAACTAATTGAAGCTTTGGACCAATTAGATTTAACAGATATATATAGAACATTCTATCCTAAAACAAAAGAATATACCTTTTTCTCAGCACCTCATGGTACCTTCTCCAAAATCGACCATATAATTGGTCACAAGACAGACCTCAACAAATATAAGAAGATAGAACTAATCCCATGCCTCCTATCTGATCACTATGGAGTAAAAGTGGTCTTCAATAGCAACAGAAACAACAGAAAACCCACATACACGTGGAAACTTAACAATACTCTACTCAATGATACCTTGGTCAAGGAAGAAATAAAGAAAGAAATTAAAGACTTTTTAGAACACAATGAAAATGAAAACACAACATACCCAAATCTATGGGACACAATGAAAGCAGTGCTAAGAGGAAAACTCATAGCCCTGAGTGCCTCCAAAAAGAAAATGGAGAGAGCATACATTACCAGCTTAATGACACACCTGAAAGCCCTAGAACAAAAAGAAGCTACTTCGCCCAGGAGGAGTAGAAGGCAGGAAATCATCAAACTCAGGGCCGAAATCAATCAAGTAGAAACAAAGAGAACCATACAAAAAATCAACAAAACCAGGAGCTGGTTCTTTGAGAAAATCAACAAGATAGATAAACCCTTAGCCAGACTGACCAAAGGGCACAGAGAAAGTATCCAAATTAACAAACTTAGAAATGAAAAGGGAGATATAACAACGGAAACTGAGGAAATCCAAAAAATCATCAGATCCTACTACAAGAGCCTGTACTCAACACAACTGGAGAATCTGGAGGAAATGGACAATTTCCTTGACAGATACCAGATACCAAAATTAAATCAGGACCAACTAGACCATCTAAACAGTCCCATAATGCCTAAAGAAATAGAAGGAGTCATAGAAAGTCTTCCAACCGAAAAAAGCACAGGACCAGATGGCTTCAGTGCAGAATTCTACCAGACCTTCAAAGAAGAGTTAACACCAATACTCTTCAAACTATTCCACAAAATAGAAACAGAAGGAACACTACCCAATTCCTTCTATGAAGCCACAATTACGCTGATACCAAAGCCACACAAAGATCCAACTAAGAAAGAGAACTTCAGACCAATTTCCCTTATGAACATCGATGCAAAAATACTCAATAAAATTCTTGCCAACCGAATCCAAGAACACATCAAAACGATCATCCACCATGATCAAGTAGGCTTTATCCCAGGAATGCAGGGTTGGTTCAATATACGGAAATCCATCGATACAATCCACTACATAAACAAACTCAAAGAACAAAACCACATGGTCATTTCATTGGATGCTGAAAAAGCATTTGACAAAATTCAGCATCCCTTCATGCTTAAAGTCTTGGAGAGAACAGGAATTCAAGGCCCATACCTAAACATAGTAAAAGCAATATACAGCAAACCGGTAGCCAGCATCAAACTAAATGGAGAGAAACTTGAAGCAATCCCACTGAAATCAGGGACCAGACAAGGCTGCCCCCTTTCTCCTTATCTTTTCAATATTGTACTTGAGGTACTAGCTCGGGCAATTCGACAACATAAGGAGGTCAAAGGGATACAAATTGGAAAGGAAGAAGTCAAACTATCATTATTTGCAGACGACATGATCGTCTACCTAAGTGACCCAAAGAACTCCACTAGAGAGCTCCTACAGCTGATAAACAACTTCAGCAAAGTGGCAGGTTATAAAATCAACTCAAGCAAATCAGTGGCCTTCCTATACTCAAAGGATAAGCAGGCTGAGAAAGAAATTAGGGAAATGACCCCCTTCACAATAGCCTCAAACAGTATAAAGTATCTTGGGGTGACTCTTACCAAACATGTGAAAGATCTGTATGACAAGAACTTCAAGACTCTGAAGAAGGAAATGGAAGAAGACCTCAAAAAATGGGAAAACCTCCCATGCTCATGGATCGGTAGAATCAATATAGTTAAAATGGCCATTTTGCCTAAAGCACTATACAGATTCAATGCAATACCCATCAAAATCCCAACTCAATTCTTCACAGAGTTAGAAAGAGCAATTATCAAATTCATCTGGAACAACAAAAAACCCAGGATAGCTAAAACTATTCTCAGCAACAAAAGAAAATCTGGGGGAATCAGTATCCCTGACCTCAAGCAATACTACAGAACAATAGTGTTAAAAACTGCATGGTATTGGTACAGTGACAGACAGGAGGATCAATGGAACAGGATTGAAGATCCAGAAATGAACCCACACACCTATGGCCACTTGATCCTCGACAAAGAGGCTGAAAACATCCAATGGAAAAAACATAGCCTTTTCAACAAATGGTGCTGGTTCAAATGGAGGTCAGCATGCAGAAGAATGCGAATTGATCCATCCTTGTCTCCTTGTACTAAGCTCAACTCCAAATGGATCAAGGACCTCCACATAACGCCAGACACTCTGAAGCTAATAGAAAAGAAACTGGGGAAGACCCTTGAGGACATCCGTACAGGGAGAAAGTTTCTGAACAGAACACCAATAGCGTATGCTCTAAGAGCAAGAATTGACAAATGGGACCTCATAAGGTTACAGAGTTTCTGTAAGGCAAAGGACACCATCAAGAGGACAACTCGGCAACCAACAAATTGGGAAAAGATCTTCACCAATCCTACATCAGATAGAGGGCTAATATCCAATATATATAAAGAACTCAAGAAGTTAGACTCCAGAAAACCAAACAACCCTATTAAAAAATGGGGTACAGAGTTAAACAAAGAATTCTCACCTGAAGAACTTCGGATGGTGGAGAAGCATCTTAAAAAATGCTCAACTTCATTAGTCATTAGGGAAATGCAAATCAAAACAACCCTAAGATTTCATCTTACACCAGTCAGAATGGCTAAGATTAAAAATTCAGGAGACAGCAGGTGTTGGAGAGGGTGTGGAGAAAGAGGAACACTCCTCCACTGCTGGTGGGGTTGCAAATTGGTACAACCACTCTGGAAATCAGTCTGGCGGTTCCTATGAAAACTGGGCACCTCACTTCCAGAAGATCCTGCTATACCACTCCTGGGCATATACCCAGAAGACTCCCCACCATGTAATAAGGATACATGTTCTACTATGTTCATAGCAGCCCTATTTATAATTGCCAGATGTTGGAAAGAACCCAGGTATCCCTCAACAGAAGAGTGGATGCAAAAAATGTGGTATATCTACACAATGGAGTACTATTCAGCCATTAGAAACAACGAATTCATGAAATTCTTAGCCAAATGGATGGAGCTAGAGAATATCATACTCAGTGAGATAACCCAGACTCAAAAGGTGAATCATGGTATGCACTCACTAATAAGTGGATATTAACCTAGAAAACTGGAATACCCAAAACATAATCCACACATCAAATGAGGTACAAGAAGAAAGGAGGAGTGGCCCCTGGTTCTGGAAAGACTCAGTGAAACAGTAGTCAGCAAAACCAGAACGGGGAAGTGGGAAGGGGTGGTTTGGAGGACAGAGGAAGAGAAGGGGGCTTACGGGACTTTCGGGGAGTGGGGGCGCTAGAAAAGGCGAAATCATTTGAAATGTAAATAAATTATATCGAATAAAAAAATTAAAAAAAAGACTATTCAGCAATCAAATACATACATACATACATATATATGTACATACACACAGACAATGTTACATTCTTTCAAACTATTTTTTACTAATGGCTTTTTCTATATGCAAATATATTTAAAGAGTCAATTACATCTCAAGTGTATTAATACAAGTCTTTTAATAGGAGATAATTTATTTGAAAGATTGTTAACATTCAATGAAATTGTTTTTAGGAGTAATTGGGAAGGAGACAAACATAACATGAGGAAGTATGTTTCCCATGATAAGGTAATGTGAGAAGCTAGAAAATTTCCCTATTGCAAACAACCAGAGATCTAGGCCAAAAGTAGTATATATCCTTTAAAGAATGTATCTGGAAGAGAATGGGAAATTAAGGGTGTTAGATGATGCTAAGCCACTACTATTTAGAACCATCTCCACATCTTTGTAATGCAGTTTGGATTTTAAAGGTCAAGGAGAATAGAAATCAGCATATATGCCTGTCGAAGATAAGGGACACCCCAACATCAGTATCACATTAAATCCAAAAGCTGCTAAAATATTAGTGAAGTAGATACCAGAGACATTATTACTAGTCAGCAAAGAGAGCTGACAAGAAAATTTGTCTCTCTTTGAGTGGCCTATTGAAAGAAAAAGAAAAGTTCTCTTTAAGAATGCATGAAATATGGAGTTGCTGAACTAAATTATGGCTTTCAAATTTGCACTAACTGTAGGGTGTGGCACTCAAATCAAGAAGTTACTATAGAAAGCAAGTGATTTGGGGCTATTACCATGGGAAGTGGAGTGTAAATTCTCTCTGGATTAACTCTGGCATTTCAGGATTCCTGAAGAAAAAACCAAGACATTTAGATCAGCAATCCCAAATTACAAAACAGTAGAAAAGTAGTTGGTTTCCTGCTTATATTGGTCCTATTCTTCATTTTCACCTTCACAATAGAAGAAAAGTGATGTCTGTTAGGAGATGGACTTTAAAGTTTAACTCTTTTCTTTTCTAACTAGTAATAGAGAATATGATGGCCTGTCCCTGCTGGGCAGAGGAAAAGAGCCACAACTCTGTCAGTCATGCCATTTCCATTTAGAGAATCCTTCCAATGGTAACTGTGGAGTTAAGATATGAAGACTAGCTTGGTATTTAGATGCATTCACTGAAGCCCCAGTTCATGTGCTTATCAGAATGTAAACAGAGGGGTAAGCTATCTGTATAATGAACAATCGTCATGAGAAATATTTGGCTCCCAGATATATCAGAAACATTTTAGTGCTGCAAATTGTTCAGAAAGTATTTTAAAAATCAACTGCAATAAGCTAGACTTAAGTACCCAGTATGAGATAATGTTAAAAGCGTAGTTACTACTTATCTTTGATCAACAACCAAATGGATACTGTACAATTGAAAAGTATATTGCTCTAAATAAAAACTCAGGGGCTGTGTTAAACAGATGAGAAATCATCAGTGAAACTGGGAGTGGGCCGACAGGATTTACAATGGTAGTTCAAATATAAAAGTAATTAACAATATTACATAGAAAACTTGAAATCTCAGGAATGAAAATCAGAATTAACATACATATACAGAATTTGAGAAGAGAGGGGCAGAATAAGTAAAAAGTAATTAAGAGACAATATCTGAGAATTTTCCAAGACTGTTTAAAACTTGGATTAAGAGACAATAATAATTCTTAAAAAAATTTCTTTTAAAATCTTTGTAGTAAGAATGAGTTGGATGATAGGGATAGGAGGAAGGCTTATTCAAAATTTAACCAGTATGCATTACATACATGTATGAATCTCTCAATTAAGAAATTCAATGAAAGTTATTTTTTAAAAATGACCATTTGTCATTCCTAATACAGTAGATCACTAGGAAACAATGGTCACAATATATAAAGATTATCCTAGGAAATTGTACAGAGTACTAAGTGCTCCCTGACTCTGCATTTCAAACATGTCAGCAGAAGTAAAGAGAAAACAAAGGAGGTTTTCCAATGAAGTAAGGTGTGACCTACAACCCAATGTGTACCTGTTGAGTCAGGGCATTCTTATAGAGTAAGGAGAACTGGAGAGGGAATGTGCATGTCTATTCAGGATGCAATGTAGATATCAAAGCGGGTGTTTTTCAACTTGGTTATTAAAAAAAAAAAGATGGAGAGAAGAGTATTCTGGGACTGATAGATATTGTGTCTCAGTGGTTTTGGCTCCAACGAGTTGTCAGAATCTGAAAGTTTTCAATCTCTCTACAGAAGATGATGTGGGCCAATATGTTGTCAGAAAATCCTTGAACAAAGAATGTAAGAAGTCAATGAACAAGACTGATAATGCCCAGAATTTTGTTACTCCTTGTGTCATACAACACAAACACCATGTATCGCCCTGGAGAAACAGCACAGTAATAAAACTAAGGAGGAGGATGCAGAATGTTAAATATTTGTCCAAGAGAATGAAATTTAGTGAAGGAAAGAAAGTGTTGTTTGGGTTATAATTCCAAGTTGTTCTCTATCACAGAGGAAAAGTCAGGGGTCACATGACACGCAGAATAAAGAGCAGAAAGGAGTGCATGCTGTGGTGGTGCCTGCATGCTTACCTTGGCATGACCAGCTCTTTTCACTCATATAGTTCAGAACACCAGACTGGGGAATGGGGCCACCCACAATGGACTATTTTACATCAATTAGCAATCAAGACAATTCTCCACAAACCAATCTAATGAGGATAATTATTTATCCATTTCTTTCAGTGTGGTTTATTTTGAGTTGTTGGAAGTTGAAATTTAAAGGTAACTACCATACCACCCAAGTCTGCAAAAAATATCTCTGATAGCTTTGGCTGTCAGCTGGAGTCAGAAATTGGTGAAAATGAATGTTTGAAATTGTGTGAGTGAAAATAGAACAATTTCCAAGGCTACTACAAATTGAAGAGTAGAATGCCCAGGTCTCCTCCTCTGCAGGCTTCCTGAACCCAGGGACCCCTGCAGAAGTGAAGGGACTCAAGGAAAGACATTCTTCTTCTAATGATGACTTCTTCTCAGTGCTTCATTCTAACTTGGACAGCCATTGATGATCCTATCGTATGGTCACAGTGATAAATGGATCACATGCTTTTGAATTGTTGAAAACCAACACTGGTTTCAAATAACTACAATAGTGGGAAAGATTTGAAGCCCTATGCTCAAATTTAGGATAAAGAGAAAAATACACACCCACAGAGGCTTATAAATAAATCACCTTTCCTTGCAACAGTGAGAAATCATGTTCAGAATAAAAAAGTAGCCATTTAGCCGAGCTCCTAAAGGGCTAAACTCCATCACAGGAAAGCTATATAACATGAGTTGATTTTTACATCTCCTGTCATATCTTCAGAGAAACAAGGGTAAAATATATGCATGTTGACTAAAGCATGAAACAATAAAATTTAAATTCAAGTCTGAAAGTTTGTTTACAGCTTCTTGGCTAAATTCAATCCTATTGGAATATTTGAAATTCATCTCCATGAATGGGTTTTATTGTCGGTGTGACTTTCCATTATTTAGACTAAAGTTCTGCCACCTGCTAGAGAGACATATAAAGCAAACAGGGTTTCAGGCTGTGTTCGTGTGCATTCTGATGAATGTATCTGTCCCAAGTCTGCTGTTTGGAAGTGTTAGGAAGATATTTGCAGTTTATACTTAAAAAAATGTTTGTTCTATATCCACTGAACATCTTCTCTATGTATAAATATGCCAAAGAAAATCCAATACTATCTTACCAAGCTCCAAATATATGAAGATATAAAACAAACAGTCAAACAAAACCGAGTTTGGGCTTAATAAACTAAAATGCTCCTTATCCCACTTTTCAATTTACATAAGGACTACACAAATCCAAGCCTCCTCTATCTGCAGCATCTTCTGTTTACTGTCTTTGCCTAGAAACCAGTCCCAGAGAATGGCTGGTGTGTCCAATCAGAAGCCTGTTTTTTTTTTTCTAAAGTACCTAGAACTAGTATTTCAATGTTTTAATAACTAAATATTAAAATCCTATGACCTATGTTCCTTCAATGGATGTAATTTGTCAAGATAACATGTTAGTGAAAAGCATCACTTCCTTTCATCAAGTAGTATACTAGTGAAAATATCTAGAGTTGTTGGCTATTTGTATTTTTCTCAAATTTACAGTAAGGTGGGTTTTTTAAAAATATTACAAATGGGGCAGGAGAGAAGGCTTAGCAATTAAGAATATTTGTTTTAGCAGGATCCAAGGGGTTTGTTCCAAGGGTCTACATGGTAGCTCACAACCAACTATTTTCCCAATTCTAAACAATCTAACATCCTTTTCTGGTTTTTGAACCCCAGCTACACACATCCTGTAATATACAGAAGAACATCCAATTAAAAAGTCTAGAATGATGGCCTTTCTCTTTTGATAATAGGAATCACAAAAAATAGTGTATCATCATCTTTGAACTGGATCATATTGAATGCTGTGGCTAAAACATCAGAATTACCAATATCAGGGGTTACAGTTTGAAATCTCTATGTTCAGTCCTTGAGTCCTTTCTGAATGCAAAAGACTCTTCAATGTGAAAATTCTCCACATAACAAGAAACAAATGTGCTTGCCGAAAAAGAATTTTCAGAAATGCAGTTAAGGGCTGAGAAGCAGTCTCGACTTAGTGGGAGAGAATGCAGCCCTGAACTGGGAGACCAGCATGTGACCAAATACATCAACCTCTATAAAGAAGAATGAGGATCAAAGAGAGCCTAAGTAGCCAGGAAATCTTAAAAGAAAAAAGAAGCAATGCAGGGGAAGGGAAGACGTGATCCAGTGGTTTAGCATTGCAGGAAGACAGGCAGGCTTGTCACGGAGTCCAGACAGCCCCGCTGGTGTCACCAACAAGTAGCAGGGCCTCAGCTTCGTTACACAGGGTGCACACGAGTGTGCAGCCTGCTTACACTCCGAGGAGCACTGTAAAGAAGCACATGTTTGGTTCTCTTTTGTGGCTATGATCTTAACAAAGATCATATATCTGGCTAAAGCCTTCTTCCTACTAACTGTTGGAGAAGACAACTTGTTTCTATGAACTGTACCATCAATTGAATTTCCTCTACAGAGATGCATGGGAAATTTCACAGGAGATAAACAATGATATGAAGTATTGAGAGCTTCTGATTGAATTAATAAGTTACACAAGGCTAACCTGTTTCTCTTGAGGGAAATAAAGATGCCAGGTAGAGTTCAGAAATGGATACGGCATATAGCAAACCAAACAGGGGAAAATGGTGATAGAGGCAAACAACTTGGCAGAAAAGTGAAAAACAAAGCCAAAAAACAAAACAAAACAAAACAAAACAAAACAAAACAAAACAAACCCCCAGAACATTAATGACATGCTGTCTTGTAGACATTGTTCACCATCATCTTACAGTGGTGGCTTCTTTCCACTAGGAGGAGCTGTGTTCATGGGGAGGCCTTGAAGATTACTTTTGTTAACCTTCCAAAGGCTTTCTCTCTCCAGAGTAAGAGCACATTAGCTGAGGTAACAGGGTATGTATAATAATAAGAGCTGTTTCACTAACATGGACAGTCAGGCAGAACAAAATTCCTTCTCTCGGGTGACAGAGATGGTTCAGTCTTTCAGTTGACTGTCAATGGTGTCTCCTGTTTTCTGGGCATGTTCTTGACAGGGAGCTGTGTCCTCTCAGAGACCGTGTAGTGTGAAGGTAGCTGCCAAGTTTTGTAAGCAGCAGTCAGTTGTCAGTTGTTTCTGACATTTAATAGTTATCCTTGTCCCTATCCTCCATATATATTTAAGTACACACATAAAAATTAATAGCTGTTTCATTACAATGGATAGCAAAACTCAAATGTGGTGTTACAGATATTTAATCTTATCACTAGGAGCTAGAGGCAGATGGATCTCTGTGATAACAAGTCCTTCTTGGTCTACACGCAAGCTCTTGGACAAACATACCTATATGATGAGATAGATGCCTTCTATATTAGCAAATTGCAAACCGTCTAACATATATTCTCATAATTGACACACTTGGGTAGATGAACCTGGGAAGGTCAGTGAAGCTAGTCCTAAATATTTATTTCATTATTTGTGCATGTTGACTAGGATGAAATCTACAATCTCACACATGGTGAACACTTGTTCTACCACTTAACTACTTTCCCTATCCCCAGGTTGGCATTTCTGCATCTATCAGGTGTGTCATATATATGTGTAGTCATCATCAAATTAAAATTATTGAAATTAGCTTAGCCATGCTGTTATCAAATATTTTCCACTAAATATGTGGCTAACATGATGTATGTTAATAATATAACATTGTTTTGAAAAAGCAACCTTGATTAATGAGTATCTAAAACTGTTGGAAAGATAGAACAATGCTCTGACTGGAGGCACACTCTTAGTCCTTGGCCATTGCTGAGTTAGCCCAGAATGGTGTAATCTTTAGCCTTTGAAACAATACAAAAGAGTAAGCTTGGTCAAGAAGAAAGACTCTGGAAGAAGATGTTGTCTGGGAAAAAGGTCAATTTTCATGGATTTCTAAAGCTTATAAAATGTAAGTTCTTCTGCCACAGTACAGTCAAAGCCTAGAAATTAATGCAAGGAATAATTTTTATTCCTTAGAATCCCATTTGTCACATAAAAAAATGAAGAAAAGTCAATAAGAGTCCATTATATAAGCAACTTAGAAATGGAAGTTCTAGATTCTTGGGAAATTGAATGAGTTTGTTACTTAGAATATAATCCTGATACACTTATGGTGGCTAAAGTATACTTCAAAAGAAACACACCAATGTAGCAATTATAAATCTATATAATAAAACTTTTTGATAAAAATTATTACTAATATCCCAATTACAGATAGGTCTTTTCAGATAAATGGCTACATAAATGGATTTGGGGTCCAACTAACTTGTGACTTGAATTTACCATTAAATTTTAAAGCACTTGCAGATATGTTAAAAGTATTCCCAGGTTGATAATGGATTGTAACACATATTCCATAGTAATTTCTCTTTGATGAGGGTAGTAGAGCAGATCAAAACCTAAAAAACATAAACTACATTCTCTGAAGAAGGAAAAGCTTAATTAAGGCATCAACTATAACACTACATAACACAGTCACATGTGTAACACTACAGGAGAGTTAAAAGACTTGAGAATAAAGTAATTCAAAAATAGCCTTTGCAGGGGCTGGAGTACGGCTTGGCAGTTAAGAACACTTACTACTCTTGCAGATGGCCTGGGTTCAGTTCATAACAGCCACAGGGTTAATTACAGACACCTGCAGTTCTAGTTTCAAGCGCTCCTGTGCCGTCTTCTGCGGTTACACACACTCAGTTACACACACATATAGATAAAATCCCACCTAAATTTATTTTCAACCTTTTATAAAAGAAAAAATTTTGTTATTAAAATCAAATTCATGTGAGGTCATAATTTTGGTTTTACATTATTTACTTGAATATTAGTAAGGATTCCATTTAGTCATTCTTCTCAGCCACATACAATGTACCACTCATTGGGATTGCCATGTGTCTATTATGCCTATTGTCTCATACTCACCAATCAAAAAAATAAATAAGTCAAGTCTGGCTCAGAAGATAAAGTTCTTCCATTCTAACCACGAGAACCTGAGTTGGGCTCTAAAGAATTCCCATAGTTGTTGGGGGAAGCGGGGGCGGTCTGCCTATGATCCCAATGCTAGCTTAGAAATTAACTTTGTCTTGAAAGTAAGTCAGAATTTAGTAAGGAAGAATGCATAAAACCAGCTTTCCCACACCAATATTACCACTACAACTGACAAAGAATGTCATAGAAGACATTTGGGCAGAGGCAAATACTGCCACGTCAGAGAGTCAGAGCAACCCCCAAAAGCATGAAGATTAAGCAGCTTCTAACTGGGCCACCAAGGACTGTGCATCATGATAAAACAGCCAGTTATAGGGTAGTTTCTCACCACATAGTCTGCATTGGTTAATTTGCTGTATATATAGAAATAGAAAGGAAGGGTTGCAGAGCAGAAGAACTGAAGTCTAGGAGGCCAAGGAATAGTTGCTGCAATATCAACCGAAGAGATGGGAAAGTAAGATAGACCTGAGAGGTAGGGGGAGGTAACTATAGTGCCCAGGTCGAATGTCATGTTTTCATACAAACTTCTCAGAATCCAGCCAGGGTTACTCATCAATTAATTGTGCATAATTCCTTTCCTGTTACAGTGATTGAATTAAACAGTTCTGACAGTGAATGTGTAGGTAACAAGGCTGGGGGTGATTCTTATCTGTCTCTATAGGCAGCTTTTTTCAACTTTCCTAATACAGTTCCTCATGGTGGTGGTTTAAATATACCTGACCTAGGGCATAGTACTATTAGGAGGCGTGGCCTTGTTAAAGTAGGTGTGGCCTTGTTGGAGGAAGTGTGTCACTGTGTGGGTGAGCTTTGAGATTTCCCTTCTTACTGCCCGGGGAACCATTTTCTTCTGTTTGCCTCTGAACAAGATGTATGAGTCTCAGCTCCACCAGCATCAGTGCTTTCCTTGATTCTGCCATGCCCCCTGCCATAAAAGTTGTTTTGGTCAGGGCTTTTCTTCACAGCAATAAAACCCTAAGACACTCATATTGTGGTAGCTCCCAATCATAAAATTATTTTGTTGCTATTTCATAACTATAATTTCACTACCTTTCATATTCACAATGTAAATATCTGATGTGGAGAATAACTGATATGTGGCCTCCAAAGGGGCTGTGATCCACAGATTTAGAGCCACTGCAGTAGAAGTAAAAGTGCTAATCTTTTGTTTTAATAAGCTAGTGAAACTAGAGAGAAAGAAAAGAAAAATAACTTACTGTGCAATCCATTACATTTGTTAATGGATATGTATGGTAGGAAGAAAAAAGATGCACAGTATCAGAGATCTTCAGCTTTGCTAGTATTTAGGCAGGTCTATCGTTCCATTAGCAACATATTCAGAAAACAAATGAAAAGGATCTAGTTTTGGACAAACATATGCTGAGGTTTGCTATAGACATGTTTGTTGGCTTTGAAGAGTCTTTGGAGTTTTAGAGAATAATCATTTGCATGCAGGACCAAGAGAGGAAAGGAGAAAGAGGAGGAAAGGAGTCAGAAGGAGTCAGAGGGATGGGGGCAAATTAAATCATTGAGAGCAGTTTTTAAAAACACATTCAAGAACCTGGTTACAATGCTTTAGAAGTCTCTCAGGCTTTTTCTCTTACACAGACCGTAGTTTGGGACTTCCTACAAAAAGCCAGTGCCTGTGTAGAACCCAAAAAGAACAAACTAGTCTTCCTTTTTGCTCCTTCTTGGCCCTTCAAGAGTAAGTGCTGCATTTTATCTGATGATTTTCATTTCAAGGACAGCATCACAGTGAGGGCATCACAAAATGTGGCCTGGTCATTTTCCCACCCCACGCGTAGTAAGTGTTGAATAATTATATCTGATTATGTAGAATGAGTTGAGAGATGCCAGCTCTCTTGCAGATGGCTGTCAGCAAGAGAAGAAAATCAGCATAGTAACATCTGAAAGATACTATAGGAAGGTCAGACCAATAAATCATTTAGAAGAGCTTATCTCTTTAAGAAAGCCTACCATGATTTCTATGCAGACTCTAAGACTAAAGAGGTGCTTTGTGGGGTCCCCAGCTAACCAGAACTGTTACTGAGTTTAAGCATGATTCCCTCTTACTCAGTCATCTTTACATAATGGGGTTTCATCCCTGCATCAAAGAGTAGACACTGTTCCAGTTAAACAAAAGTGCTATGCCAGAGCAAATGAGGTTTCTAAATTAGCCACTGTTTGTACTAAAGGACAGAAAAGTTTCTAAAGCATTGTCTGGTGTAGAGAACATGTCTTGTATCTGTGTGGATACGGCACCTCTCAATAATAAATCTGATGACTAATAGCTTAGGCCGGAAATAGGAGGTGGAAACTTCTGTAGCTAGAAAGGATTCTGGGATAGTGCCAAGCAGGAGATTCACCTGGGAATATTTGACAAGTTCAGACACATGGTGCTTGAGCACAGGTAACCAGCCATGTGGCAGGATGTAGATTAGAATAAATGGGTTATTTTAACTTACACTCTAGTCTGTGAGGGGCCTACATGTATGGCCAAGGTATTTGTAAATATATTTTGACTTTGAGTCCTATTTCCGGGAGCATGGAGCTGGGAGGAAGAACCAGCCCTACAGGCTGGTGGGATGGTTCAGTGGACAAAGAATGTGTCATTAAGCATGATAACCTGAGTTTAATCTCTGGGACTCACATGAGAGACTCAGAAAATTAACTCTTACTAGGTATTCTCTGATCTGCATACACACACACACATACGGAGAGAGAGAGACAGAGACAGACAGACAGAGAGAGAGAGAGAGAGAGAGAGAGAGAGAGAGAGAGAGAGAGAGAGTAATCTTCAAAACTAGCCCAGTTAGATATCTAGAATAACTCTATGAATACCTTGTTCTTTGTGGCATGTGGTAGCCAGGATGGAAGTTGGCTTACAGGATTCCCAGGCCCCCTAACCTTAGATATGGCGCTAAAGCCTAGTGCATATGTAATCCTGAATAATGCGGCACAAAATTAGATATATAATGGGTTTTCAGGGTATATGTTTCACTAAGAAGGATACAAAAAGGTTTTCTCACCTTTGTGTACAGTTCCATGAGTACACCCATACATAGCCACAGGACCACAGACAGAAAAGCCAAGTGCCTACAGTCACTATACCATGGAAATCTGAAAGGCCAGTTTCCCTCCATGATTCTTGTTAAATGAGGTAGCCTTTCTTTAAAAATCATTATCAGGTTACACAGCTCGCTTCCAGAAGCTGCCACAGTCACAGAGAAATCAAAGGCTTTTGTGTCTTTGTTGTGAACAGGCAACACAAGGGCAGGAAAACTCTTGTGCCCACTGACTACACTTTGCCATTTTTACTGTGAAGGCAATTCACTGTTGGCACAAGGCCTTCTTTGATCTCAATGTTCCATGTATTTAATAGTGTGTCCTGTAATTATGTACTGGATCACACTGGGACTGGCATTACAGCCATTTTGTGGGTTATTTTTGTCCTTAGAATCAGTTAGAATCTCTCTTTCTAGACACAGTTCAGATCTTGTTGCCATCTGGTGACACAACACTTCCAATACTATGCCCTGCTGTGACACAAAGAATAGCCACAGGGCAAGGAAACAGGAGCAGTCAAACTTTATTTTCATTTAACTAATTCTCATTTTCTCCTAATATAGAGGTGAAGCGTGAACTGGAAATTCTGTCCAACAGTACATAGCTATTTTGCCTAGAAATATGCCTCTTGCCAAATCCATAAAGTAGGTTTTTTGTTTGTTTTGCTTTGCTTTTGTTTGGTTTTTGTTTTTTAATTCCAGGGTACAAGTTGGCTTTGAGGTTCTGACACTATAAGTTGTAGAAATATTGCATGTATCTAATATCTACATGCACAATTGAATGATTCTACAAAGATAAGCTTATCCTAATTCTGAGATCTAAAAACATTTAAAATGTTCGACAATTAGGGCACATGTAGTCATCTCTAAAAATATGAAAAATTGATTAAAGTTGCCTACATATTGACCCATGGTACAAATTTCTCAATGGGTGTCCAAGAACTAATTATTGACTATATCTAGCTATATCAGAAATCATGAATATACATGAATATGTAGAATAATTTAAAAGTAACTTTCAGATGACACAAACTAATAAAATTCCATCATTGTATTAAAAGGTGGTAAATGACTAAATGACATGAAAGCTTCAAGACATTTCTGGCTTATCAATTACTTTTTATAGGAGGTTGTTCCCTTATTCTTCTCTTTGTGTATGGGTTTTTGTTTTGTTTTGTTTTGCTTTGTTTTTCCAGTTGGGAATGTGGTAGGTTTGAATGAGAGTGGCTCACATCATCTCTAGTTAATGGAAGTGTTTGAGAACAATTAGGAGGTGACCTTCTTAAATTAAATGTGTTCTTGTTGGGTGTTTGACACTGGAGGTGGGACTTTGTGGTTCCCAAAACCCATGTCAGTCCCCCTTCTTCTTTCTCTCTTTCTGTCTTTTTGCCTACTACTTGTGGATCTGGATGTAATGCTCTTAACTTCTGCTCCAATGTCATGCCTGAATTCTTCTGACCACAATGATCATGGACTAAACCTCTGAACCTATGAGCAGCCTCCAGGTAAATGCTTCCTTTTATAAGAGCTGCCTTAGTCACGTGTCTCTTCACAGCAATAGAGTTAAAATGAGAAGAATGAACAGGGAATTGTTTAACGGTTTTCTAGTCATTACATGAGATGGGCATGGTGACCATGGGGACAACAGAAACTGCAAAGTGACATCAACAGAAGAGTGTTTTTTCCTCTCTCTCTTATAACAACTATCACCAATTCATGCCAACAAAGAAAAGTATATTATGTGAAAACAAAAAAGGTTCCATTTTGCTTCATATTGAGAATCTTCATGCAGAAGAATTAACCTTTAAAGATGAAACCAACCAATGTTACTAATTATAGATTCATAAGGAAATTTAAAATTTTTCTATCCCTTAAAGTCAATCGATATCATGGTCTGTATGCTTTGAGAGAAAGAATAATATTCTCCACATAATGGACCTAGAGGGCACATAAGTACCACATAATTTATTAATTAAACCACAAAATGTTTAATGGGTATGTGTTGTAAATGTGTATTTTGGATAAAATAAAATAGCAACTAACATGACTCAAACAGGTTTGTTTAAAAACGTTTTAAAGAATATTCAAAGTTTCACAAATATGCATTTCGGCAGGATCAGGACCAATTTCAAGGAGAATCAGTGACAGAAACTTACTTTGAATGCACGTTATTTTTTTATTGTAGGAAAACTGTCAAATTCAATGGTATAACTATCCTCCGTGCCTTTTGCTTCCTAATTTTTAAACAGCTTAATTTTAAAAGAAACCTTTTAAATTCATTACAGAATCTAGTTTATTACAGAAATCCTCTGGAGATGCTTCTGGTAGAAATAGCCATGGGAGAGCTTGGCATTGTCTCTGTTATTGTGTAGAATGTTGAGAGCACATGTGGTCATAAGTGAAACAGTAAATCTCCTTTATGTTTTTCATTCTCAGTACTATTTACACAGCAGGCAACTGGTTAAGTATCTCTCAGGGGTCTTTAAAACAAAAGTAGAAACTTTATTATCCCATTTCCCACTGTTCTAACAGAAAAAAAAAGTATCTTGAAATCTCCCAAGTATTTAATAGAGTGAAGTTCTGAGAAAGAGCAAATTACATCCAGAAAGCAGCAGTAGAAACACAGGACTGGACTGGACTGGAGCTGATTGAAAGTCTGCTGAGCAGTGCTACAGATGAGATTTAGAGCCTGGAGAAGAGATAGTGGTGTGGACAGGACAGTGCTTTGCTGATCCATTTAGGCAACAGGTACTAATTAAGGGATATGGTCTTGAGTCACTAATCTGCTATAAGAAAATTGAAGAAAGGGGTTTGAAATTTTAACTATCTCAGTAAAAGTTTCTGCTGGCCCTAGAATCAAAACATTCCATCACTTTAAGAAAGTAGCAGTCTTGTTAACAGGTGGAAAGCCTCCAGGGACAGGGGACCGGATGCTGAAAGCCTGCCAAGATGGCAAGGAAGAACCCTGTGTCAGGGAAAGACTCAGCTAGAAGGCTGGGCTCTGCTTTCTATGTGCAAAGTGTAGATCTGGAGCACAGAAGGCAAAGATTTGCAAAGGGGGGAAGGAAAACTTCACAGTAGAAGCATCAGTGCTTGGTGAGGCCACATGTAGCAGGGATCTGGTTGACAACAGAGATGGAAATCAGCACAATTACACTAGTGCCTTCCTCACAGAAACTTTGTGGAGGTTTCTTGAACTTATTCCCCAGAACTAATAAGAGAATTTAGCTTTCTCGTCACTGAAGACAGAAGGGTTTGATGACTTTTATACAGAAAGATGTACGTCAAACCTGGAATGGAAGACAAGAGCGTCATCCAAATAACCTAAGTGCCTAATGCATGTGACAATCCTCCAGACGCCAGCCCTGACCGGTGGACATTCCAGCTCAGCTAAAGTCTGCCTTGCACACAAAACTTCTCAAGGCAACAGGCTGAAGTCAAGACTTGAGGGTTTCCTGAAATTAAAATGAGAAGAATTAAATAAAATAACTTTCCATTTCATTAAAATATTAGTTTCAAATCATGAAAAAGGTCTTCATACTCATACATATATAAAGAGTTTGTTAAAGCAAGACTCAGTGTTACATAAGAAATGCCATATGCTATCTATATGTGTGGTTGAGGATATACAGGCTCTATGTGGGAGATCAATTGCTGTTGAGAGCAATTTATGTACCCAGTGTTATTAGGAGAGTTGAATATTGGATTCAAAGATTGATATGTTTTCTCTCTTTAATAAGCCCTGTGATGTGAACTGCTGTATGTAACACTATTATTTAATATAATAATGGTTAATAATCATATTGTCTATTGCATAATTTAGGATGTGTTCCATGTGGAAAAATATACTTTTGCCTTTGAAACAAATTAATTCACTTACAGGCAATATAGAAAGGAAAATAAATTAAAAATGTGAATTCTGCCATGGTTAAGGGCCTTGTGTTTCTAACAGTGGGGATACAAACTGAATCAATGAAGCTATTGAGTGTGTCAATATAGTAAAGTATGGTGCCAATTAGATTTTTATTCTTGCACACAATCTATGAACTCCTGGAATCTATTCTAAACCCTGGGAGCAAAACTAGAATTAAAAAAAGAACTTCTCCTTTAATCTATGAGATGAAAACATGTATTTAAGCTGTTATTTTAATAACTGATTAGGTTGATAAGGGGAAACAAATATCTTATAGGGTCTTTTAGTTAATATCACCCCAAAGATTAAATATGTATTCTGAGTCCTGAGAGAGGCACATTCCGCTGCCATGTTTTCAAAGTATCGAGACATGCTCAGCATGGAACACATTGAACACTAGCCTGGTGAGTGCAAGACATATATATAGTCATTGCAGACACCGCAAGGGCACATTGGCTGAATGGCCATTGTGTAAAGGCGACATCACCATCAAGGTTCATATGAACATAACAACATCCACAAGTGTGTTACAATCGCCTCTGCTTTCTCAAGCCATGCCTGACGTGTCATTTCTGAGGGGACAGATTATAAAAATTAACTGAGAGCAACAGGTTGATGCTATGTTGGTTGCTGATGTCATGTGCTCATTCTTGGTTTTTTTTGTTGTTGTTGTTTTTATTAGCTGATTGATTCAAAACAAATTAATTTGCCATTGCTCATTGCCAAAGTGGCACATTTTTACTGCACACAATGTGAAGCTTTAAAAGGGATTTATTGGTGGAGTCTGAAAGGCAAGTTTCCCCTTAAATTTCATGTTGTCCAAATACTTGCCCATTTGCCCTTAATTTATAGAATGCTTGTCCGGGAGAAGCAGATTTATTCAGTCCTTATCTGGTTTTGGCCACTGCAGAAGATTTAGCCTTGATAACTTTCGGTTTAATAAATTTCAGTGATAGAACACTCCACTCTGAGCTGCTAGCTTAGAGTTCTAGTACATCCAGGCCAATTAGGACTCAGCTGATTTATAATTGGATGGGGTGGGGTGTAAAATGTGGAAGTACACAGATGAATTAAGAGAAATCTAACATATATTATTAATTAGAAATTTGGCCTATAATAAATATGTATATTTAACACTGCTCTCCAGAGAGACAAGTTAATTACAGACATCAAAAATAGTCCTTGCCTTATAATAACACAGACATAATTTATTGCTTAAAATACTTTATCATGATCTGAACTTTATTAGAGCTATAATTGTGAAATTCCCATGTTGCTCAGATGACTGTTTCCCCCGCCCCTGCTCCTTCCTACTTCTTTCTATGTGTTTAATGAACTATGCATTGACCTACTATTACTCCAGGAACAGGACATGAAAAATGGAACAAGATTTAGGCTATTCTCTCAAGAAGATATAGTATGGGGTTATTAAATTTAGTAAGTAATGTATGCATTAAGATGTATGCATTTAACTCATGTTATGTTCTACCTCAGTTTATAAGCTAACCAAATTATCAAATAATAAAAAAATATTATTTATTTTATGTCCAATATGATGTAGAAATGCATTACAATAGAAACAATAACTGACCCAACTAAATAAAAATACTGCTAAGAAAACAAATGATCTGAAAGTTTTGGTACAAAGCCAAAGTTAGTAAATTGTACCAACGAACTAGGAATAAATGACGTGAGTAGGTAGGCTGTCATAATAGAATGCTCTAGGAGATTAATTTTCTGTCAATTCTTTTTATGAGAAAAACAATTTATATTCTCAGAAATAAAAAAATTGATATTAAAAAATCATGATTTTGTATTTCTAGAAGATACTCTAAGGTACAAAGTATGCATGGGTAACTGACAAGTCTTACTTTATTAAACGTATTTTAATTGAATTAAAATGTTTTAGCTCTTGTTCACTGAAGAATAACACCCCCTCCTAAGCAGAATTGTATAAGTCTAGGTTTTAAGGCAATGATAAAGGTACTTAGTTCAGGCCACATGTATGGAATATATTTGTATTCAACACATATTGTTATGTAAGTGTTGTAAAGCACAATTGAAATGGAGAGTAACATACAGAAGTAGAACACTTTTGTCATTTCACAAATTCCAGGAAAAATAATTACATATCATACACAAATACACAACCAATACACACACACACACACACACACACACACACACACACACACACACACGTACAAAGAGAGAAGGACAGAGACAGAGACACACAGAGAGAATTTTCAATAGAAATAAATTTAATTTTAAATATATTTGCCTTCCTCACTTGAAGAACTGAGTGTCTCTCAGTCTTACAACAAATCATGCAGTGTGTGTGTGTGTGTGTGTGTGTGTGTGTTTGTGTGTGTGTGTGCTTGCACGCATGCGTGCATTTATATGTGGGAAATGGAAACCACCAAGTTTATAAAAGCACATTTGTTAACTATAGCTTACAAACCACTTTGAGGAAGGTTGCATGGCTTGGGGAATAGGAAACTGTGAGCTAATGTACTACAATCCCCTTCACTTTATGAATCGATAAACTTTGTTGGCGGATATTGAAATTGTGGTTTGCTTTTTCCCCTGGGAAAATAAATGAGAAGATAAACCTAATGATTCTTTACAAAATTATATTTCTTTGTTTTATTCAAATTTAAAGAAATATGCTGATTATAAATATACAAACAATTTAGGAATTTATACTTCATATATTTTTCTAACACCTTTCACATTCTTACACTAACACTTTTAATTACAGGAAAGGACTCTAGCCTTGCAGCAAGTAAATTGTCCTCATATGAGAAATGACTGAATGTAGGATGTACTTACTAATGCCTTAGTTACATTTATTTAAATTTATTCCTACAAATCAAAGTGTATAGACTCCTGAGAGAACTGCTTTCAAGGATGATATTGGTGAAAGAAATTTAGTGGCCAGGTCACAAAACAGGACTTAAGGACAAGAATGTCATTTCTTCCCAGTCACTAGTTCCTGCTTCAGGTCTTCTGTGCATCCTCAGTGATGTCGACTGTGTGGTGGGATTTGATGCATTAGTGCTTTTCCAACTTTGCACTTTGCCACTGAAGAGGAATGCATGTTACAGGTTAGGTATGACATCAAAATATTAGGTAGAGCAGCAATCAAGGAGAGCTCTTAGAGCAGAATGGGAAGGCAGAGACTACACTCTGGGGCTCTTCAATTTTATAAATAACTCTGGCTTCCAGGACAACCACTTTGTCCTTCAAATAGAAATATTGGGAATGTTGCGTAGTTTTCTCTGTATCTCACAAGCTAGTAATGAAACAAAAAATATATCATAATATAAAGTATAACACCACAGAAGGCACCTTTCTTAGGGTAACAAATTCACATGCAAACACTTTTTTTGAACTAATGCAAATCATGGTTCTAATGATGAAACTCTTCCAAGTAGTTTACCTCACTGTGGTTTTCAAACTTTCAGATATAACCATGTTGGAACTGCTTAGCGTCTCTCAGCTGTTTCCTTGTTTCTGATCCCTTTCATGGTATTTATTTTGTTATGTCTTCTTTAAATAGAAGTAACATAAAACTGTTCCAAAATGGACTGAGCCCTGAGAACATTTATTAGCCCAGTCTACCCACTGAGGTTCATTCATATTGACTTTGTATACACTTATCTGCAAAGGGAAAGGATTTTCATGATTGTCGCATACTAAGTTTTTGGTATAGAAGAGGCTCCTTTTGTTTGCAAAGCAAGACTATCATTTGTCCTTGTCTGAAAGTACAAAAGTTCTTATCATTGAATTTTGAAATTAATACTTTGCCTATAAAATTGTAATTCTTTTGCTAGATTGGGGCTCTTTCTTAGGAATGTTTGCCATTTATACCCTCAGTGCCTAGTATGCATTCTTTTTTTATGAAAATAATATGAATGAATCTTACAATGACTGCCATTAGGATGTTAATAAAACTATTACATGAGGATGTGCTTTGAGCAGCGAATAAAACTGAGTAAAGATAGAACACAATGTTCAAAAAATTGAGGCTATCACCTGTAGTAAGAATTCTGGAATTTTGACTACATTAAAAAAAAAAAAAACACAGAGAAATAGTATAAGTAAGTAGGTAGATAGATAGATAGATAGATAGATAGATAGATAGATAGATAGATTTTTTTTAATCCTAGGTATGGGATATGGGGCTGCTTCATATTGTCCAGAGTATATGACTATGATTTGCTTCATACTTTAGCAGGGCCATGATTTTGCCAGATGTAGATGGCATGATGCTTGGAATTATGGAGACTGTTTAGAGGATATATAATTGCTAGGGCCCTGGGAAGTTGTTGGTTAGTTGTTGCTCTTTGTTGGTTATTACTGGTCAATGTTTGTTAAATAATTGTGCACAAAGTAGAAACAACAAGAAGAAATTAGATGGTGATGATCAAACTTGCCCCACTGACATGATGCCCCTACTAATTAGGAAGCAGTTTAGAGAAAACCCTGCCTCCTTTCTGTCTCCTGAATTTATTCCAGGAACTCTTGACTTTTCCCTTCTCCCTCCCTCTTAGGGAGTTGAAAAGGTGGAATAAAAGACGAATCCACAAAGTAGCAAAAGACCTGCTACAGTCAGGATTGGTTCATTATCAAATAAAGGGATCAAAAGATCCAGTTTGAAAAAATGGCTTGAAAAATAAAGCTGGGACAGACTATTTAAAACTATCAGTCTAAGGATTTTAAATTTTATTTTTTTAACTATAGTAGTCTCTAAGGTTTTAGAGTTGACACTAGTGTGAGAATATAAATGTTATATCCCAGAATCCCCTTATTGTCTCTTCTCCATATTCACAGGGCTCATTTCTATAAATATATATATATATCCTTACAGATTTGCTATATTGTATCTGATAGGAAGAGTTGATGAACAGAGAGCAGAAAGTTAACAGGATGAGTCAATGCTGATACTTGTTGGCATTCACACACAAAAAATCTAGATTGCTCTTAGAAATATCTCGTTTCAGTCTCTGCTGTGAGGTAGGATGGTTTTAGAGCTATAATAACATTTTGGTCAAATTTTGTGCAATTTATAAGGAAAAAATTAACCCATTTATTTTATCTCAATTAACTAAGATTGAACCTAAGTATACAGAAAAATATTATATTAAATATAGAATAAATATATAATAAAATATGTTTTAAGAAATACTTAAATCCTTGGCCAAGATTTGCATATTTACTGACTCCTTTTTAAAATAGTAACTGAATGGGTATTTCTCTTTCCTGCTGGGATTCAAAAAAGGAAATTCAGGGTTATTTGTAAGCATAAGTATAAAAAAGAATGGATGAGCTGAGCACAGTTAAGGGGGAAAGAGGAAAAAGAGGAAAAAGTGAAACATGTGTTACCTTTTATGAAATGAAACTGCTGCAGACTTTAATTTTTTTGAATAACAAAAATTGGTAATTTATCATTAGCAAACATGTGTTAGACAAATAGTTTACTCTGGCAGTGTAAAGATTGGGAGAAAACTAAGCATCTGCTTTTGTATATATTTTAATTGAATATATAATATTCACTCTGCCAGTTCTGCAGAAAGCACAAAGAAATTATTAATGAGAAGAGATACATTTGATCTAAACAAAGAAGCAAAATGTTGATAAACCGACATTCATTCCAAAACCACCTAAGCATGACTAAACTAAAGAATTGCATTTCTGGACAAGTAACTGCAAGGGGAATTTATGTATGCTTTTATGTAGTTTTAAATTATCTTATTAAAACAGATTGGAGCAGACTTTTGCCTTATCAAATGAATACAAATAAAACTTAAAGCCACAACTGTGTGGATGTAATATACTAACCAGGCATAATGTGGCAGTTTTTATTCTTATCATTAGCACTAAAACTCAGTGTGAGGAAGATGACAACTATTTATATATGCAACTGGAAAATTCCAGGATATTTTTATATACATATAGAATGCATATATACATATACTTATATATACACAAACGTGTCAAATTGTGAAAAGGACATATTCTCTTGAAAATACAATAAGATAGGACTTTCGATAATGAGAAAAGTTAGTATCTATGAAATAAAAACAACACAGCATATACAGACAATATGGTGGCATTAAACCAAAGAATGCTGAAGTTTTTCAATTATATTATTTCCATTAAAAAATCAACCAAAGGGTCAGTCAGATCTTATATGAATATGGACTTCATATTTAAATGTCAAAGTAAATATTGTCCTCTAATTTTAAAATAATTTCATAATAATATAAGAACAAATGCATTTAATTCATTAAGGATATAAGGATATAAAACTAATAGGTCTAATTCCATAGAAATTAATTTTAAAAATGAGGCTTTTAAAGTAAACAAACTATGTATAATGCCCAGATATCATTCACCTCACACCAGTCAGAATGGCTAAAGTTAAAAACTCAGGAGACAGCAGGTGTTGGCAAGGATGTGGAGAAAGAGGAACACTCCTCCACTGCTGGTGGGAATGCAAGCTGGTACAACCACTCTGGAAATCAGTCTGGCAGTTCCTCAGAAAACTGGGCATGACATTTCCGGAGGACCCTGCTATACCACTCCTGGGCATATACCCAGAGGATTCCCCAGCATGCAATAAGGATACATGCTCCACTATGTTCATAGCAGCCTTATTTATAAGCAATTAAAAACAATGAATTCATGAAATTCTTAGGCAAATGGTTGGAACTGGAAAATATCATCCTAAGTGGGGTAACTCATTTACAAAAGAACACACATGGAATGCAGTCACTGATAAGTGGATATTAGCCCAGAAGCTCTGAATACCCAAGACACAACTCACATATCAAATCATTCCCAAGAAGAAGGAAGGAGAAGGCCCTGGTTCTGGAAAGGCTCAGTGCAGCAGTGTAGGGGACTGCCAGGACAGAGAAGTGGGAGGGGGTTGATTGGGGAACGGGTGGAGGGAAGAGGGCTTATGGGACTTAGAGGGAGGAGGGAACCGGGAAAGGAAAAATCATTTGGAATGTAAACAAAGAATATAAAAATAATTAAAAAAGAAAAAAAATATTATTGTATGTGTTATGAGCACATTTGACATACATTTTTTGAGTATTTGTTTTATTTAATATTCTTTATCTCACAAGTCTCTCTGCAAAAGAATAATAGTACTAGCTTGGAGAAAGATTTTCAGCAGTTAAGACTGATTTCCAACCCCTTCCGCCCACTGTTGCTTGTACCTCCTCAGGTAACTTGGTTTATTCTTGTGTCTTATCAGCAGCCTAGGAAGAACAGAATATACAATCTTTCAGTGTTACCACTCATTCTATCTCATCTGCATATTAAACATCTTTACACTGAAGCTTAAATACTGGAGCTAATTAGGAACAGATGTTGGGTGATTATGTGTAGGTGGGAGGAGTCATGGTGAGACACAATGATTGCTTAGAGTGTCTATCTTGGTGATGGCACTGTTGAATGTCTGGAGTAGATGGATTTCAGTAGGGAAAATGGTACTGTGTTCATCAGCAATATTTTCTTTCAGCAACATCCTTGCATCCTCTAACCTCCCTTAGCCTAGGTAAAAATCTGTTGTCAGTTGCAACAACGTTTCTGATTGGTGAGTACATGAGAAAGCATGTGGCCTATCAGGTCCTCTGACCAGCAGGTAGCAGGTGCTAATAGTTATCACCATGGTTTCCTCTTCTAGGATAGATGACTGGTCCTGTGCACTCCATCACTACCTTTACATAGTTATGTGTACAACTGGGATTTACAGTATCAATGTCCCACTCATAAGCTCCCAACAGCTGTCAGCCTCACTCTTCACATGACTATAGTAAGGGGAGAATTCAAAGGAAATGAACTGCCTTGCTATACAGCCATTTGGTGAGGCTGAAAGATTCAGGTTCAAAGTTGGTTGTCGCTATTACAGCAGAGTGGCTTTGAATCTACAAACTAATTCATAAAAGTTAAACTTTATTATATTCCCTATATTAGAACTAATTGAATACTTAGCAAAGTGCTTGGTGTATTTCACAGCAACAAAATTAAGGCTAGGAAATGAAATAAATAAAGCATTTCTCTGGTGTACCAGGATATACCCAAAGTAAAATTAAATATTAAAATGAGGCCCTGAGATAGTGGGAAATTTGTCTTTTTATCTACATGATCTGCTTAAAGCTACATCTTATTGCTTAGGGAAGATGCAGAGCTTCATGGGGGAAATGGTCAATTTTCCTCCCACTGGTAACATCACTGCATCTTCTTTTAAAAGTAAGCTGTTCATTGTAATTATGTCATGAATAATATATTTAGAATAAGAATATGGCTAGAATAATGGTTTTTCCCAGTGGGAAAACACACCAAACTGCATTTTACTGTTAATTCATGCTGTGAAAAAAGTAGTCTATAGCTTTCCTTTGTTCCATTGATCTTTTCACCATTTAGGAAATGAATGTTTGGATTTATAGCATACCATAAAAGCTCAATGCAGTTCAGCAAACATGTATTGAATACCTAGTCTCTTTGCCAGATTTGACAATGCTAATCAATGATATGATCAAAGTTTCATAAGGCTCCAACAGATTAGCATGAGAGTCAGATAGATCATAGGTTGTTAGTGTTAATGACCAGGGAAAGGAAACGATGGAAAGTGTCTTTGATTCATTAAAAAAACCTCTTTCAGTTTTAGAACATACTCAGGAGCCTTGTTCTGTTTTCCCTTCACTTCCTTAGGTATTATTTTATTGCAGAGGGTCAATACGCATTGCTATTCCCGGGGTCACATTTCATTATTGTTTTGTAGTGGCTTGTATTTCAGATTGTCTCATTCTGTTCCTGTTGCTCTCAGGTAAACAAGTTATTCATATTTTATTATGCCACCTGGGTTAAATCCTAAAACCTAATTTTGTCCTTGGATGAGCACAATTGAAATTGCTATGAGTGTACTGAGTTGGTGCACTGAAGTAAATGTACATTTGATGTGTAACCATGTCTAAGGATAAAATCTTCTTTTAAAAGCCAAATATAAATACATGCTTGGAAATATTTCTGACATTAAGCTGGCTGCTCGTCACAACATCAGATAATGTTTGTGAAATTAGCTTGAGAGGGACAAAAAATAGTAGATATAACAGAACAATATTATCATTACAGAGTATGATAGATCATGGACAAATGCTTCGTAGCCTACATTTATTTATAGCTAGATATTTTCTCTCCATGAATACAAAACTCACAGAAGTAAGTCTATGAATTATGTACAAAATAAAAGTATTGTAAGTTCTCAAACATTGTATGTTAATAATCATCATTTACATTCTGTACTTGCTAAGGAGTGTGTCTGCACAAAGAACAGGTATAGAACCAGCACTTCAAATGTGTTGTTATTTTCAGTCTTTGGGAGATCACCGGGTCATCTTGGGTCCTTACTGTTGGAACAGAGAAGAGTTGTGACCTAAGACATAGCTGAAGAAAAAGTGGAAGGCTGATTGTTTACAGATTAAAAAGGATCCTTATTAAGAATTCCCTGCCTACAGCCTGGCTCTCTGGTTTTAGATTGCCAGCCTCTAGGATTTTGAGAAATGAAGATTTGTTGTTGAAGCCCCTGAGTCTATACTAATATCAACAAACTGAACTATGGCAGCTCTTAATGCACAGAGTTCATATAATGAAATGTTTTGGATGAATAATTTTCCTGTTTTAGATGGGATACGGTGCTTGTATATGTTTGTACAGACATAAATATATAAACATGCTGCTCATCACCTTAATCAAGAACTACTTCAGTTTTTAAGGGGGTGTGACATAGAAAATATTCACTAAGGACAAAAATTCATACCAAGTAATTCCTGAGCCTAGAGTCTGAGGCTTCTGAGCAATATATGTATTAACCATAATATAGACAGCCATGATGGAATTTGTAATTTACAGCCCATCTCTCAGATGATTCTACTTACATTTTATAGTTTTGCCTGGCTATAGAAAATCAGATATTTTCCCCAGAAACTAGAGCCATGTCTTCACTATGGTAGAAGATCAACAACTTGAGTCAAATGGAAGGGCATTCCAAAGAAAATAATGGGTCAGATATAGAAAAAAGATGATTATATATAGTTATTATACATTACATGATAGGTGAAATATTAACAAGGAGGAGATGTGGAAAGTAGTATAAATAATTTAAATTTTACTCAGCTTTAAAGAAAAGGAAAATAGCAATGCCTATCCTTACAAAGACAGAAAGGGAGAAATGTGACAGATATTTAATGACTCATACATTGGATTTTAGAGGAATGGTTTGTGGCTGGAGGTTGGTTCTCTCTGCTGTTGTGTAGAAGACCTGTGAGGAAGGGTGAAACATTATGCACAACCTGGGTCCGTGAGCATTGAGATCCATCATTGGCTAAAGAGGTTATCTTAACACTCTTTCTGTATGCTTACACACACACACACACACACACACACACACACACACACACACACATGGACAGTAGAAAACACTTATGATTATGATTTGGTCTTCTGTCAATAAAAAAGAGGTTTTATGCAGATTTTTTTTATTTCCTTAAACTGATGGGTGGATTTAAAATATTACTTAATATAGAAAATGCTTTCACGTCGGGATACTTTAGTTACTCTTTATAACATTTTCAGTTCAAATGAATCTTGAAACTGTATTATTAAAATTTGAAAAGGAATATGCTGATCTAATAGGCTTTAATAATACACTAACTCAATTCTAACAGTTAGCTGTGACAAACCACCTCTGTGACTTATTACTAATCAAAGGGGTGCTACTTAACAATAGGATAAAAAAACCTTTCCTCATATATTCTGCACCTCCCCTTTCTTAAAAATATCCAAATGGATTTCCAATTGTTGGTAATATGTGATGAAGACAATTGCCTTCATTTTATTTGATTCTGTGATTTTTTTTTAAAGAGGAGAAAGGAAATGTTTTGAGTGAAAACTTTGCTTGCAATGAGGCTTTGAATGGAAATCGCCATCTAGTAGGCTTTAGCCATGGCCCTATTTGGTGTTGAGGCATTAGGAACTGGTTGAACATCCTGTGAACAGTACCAACCTTGTGAGCCAGGCTTAAGAGGAACAGGCTGCTTGAGAACATTTTCTGCTTAATTTCACTTTCACATGTGTATGCCTGCTTAAATAAATGCCACTTAGGTGCACTCCTAGCTAGCCAGGGCTCTGCTCTACTGTTGAAGTGACAAATAACATAGATGTAGCAAAACTTTAAATGTAGAAATATGGTCAAGGTCAGCAGGGCTGAGGCCACCTTTCAAAACCTCAGCTCTTACTGTAAACAATACCTCATGAAATCAAAATAACTCCTAAAATCAATTCTAGTTCCCTAGCTAGTATGTCTAGCTCATAAAACAAAGACCTTTTCACCTAGTAAGGAGAGACCATAGAAAATAAATTGGGTTCAATCCCTACTCCCAACCCTTTCATATTCACCAATTCTATATGCTAGCTGAAAAGTTCCAGAAAACAGACTCTCCCTGCAGACATTCCTAAATTTAGCTCTAGATGCCTCACCCACCCACACTACAGCCACCTTCCTTACATCTGTTGTTTCTTCATTTCCTTCCGCTATGATGAGTATAATGCGATACAGATGTTAAGTTTCGTATTTTCTATTTTAGATATGTGCAACAATGACCTTTAGACACTAAATGTTAAGCTACCTGTGGGGAACAATAAAGCTTAATTTAACAGCTAGGTAGAGAAACTCCTGCTGAGAAATCTAAAATGTTGTGACATCATGGAGATAATGGGTTTTATTTCTAAGAAAGTAAGCATCACAAAGAAAAAGTTAACCCTTGGCCACATAAACAATTCATGCCTGTGTTAAGCTGGCCGCGTTGATCATGGGCATTTATCCTCCCAAGTCTCACTTTAAATGCACAGATTCAAGCTTCTAGCTGCCTTTCTTTTGTTCAATCATTTATTTTCTTTGGAGGCTCAAGGACTCCTGATGGTTTTGTTTGCTCTATGATAGTGGATTCGTTTTTACTTCCATGCTGGAAGCCAAAAGATTAATCCTTTGGAATCTCAATGAATCACCTAATTAGTAACTTACTAAATCTGAAATAAGTTAATTATGTGTAATTTCTTCATAAAGATCAGATGGCAGGAAAATCGCTTTCCTAAGGCAACTCTCTTCATGTGCAGTGCAGATGAGAAAAACAAAAGTCAAATCAGGCTTATACTAGTGTTGATAGCAACATAAAACCAATAACAGACTTCTAGGTTATTCTGTTAGATGCATTAGCTCAGCATGAACTGCTATGTGTGTATTAGTATTTAAGACAGTGTCTACACTGGAAAAGAATTGCTGAATATGTATATGAGTAAATTCAGTAAAATGCAGATTGCATCCAAGGCTATGTGAATTCTGCTAATATACTCTGGTATCTATGAAAAAATTTGGCCTAACCTTTAAAGTTGATGAAGAAGAAGGTGTCAAATTAATTGTAACTAATTGTTTGATATTCCAAAGGAGAGAAGAGGGGACAGATGAAGTTTGGAGAAGATCCAAATTAGACATTGGTGCTTTCTAGATAGAGCCAAAGATTGGAATTGGAGTAAAGGCATACAGAAATTTTCGTACAACCTATCGCTCAGTTTTGCTGGCAAGGAAACAGTGATGCTATTTTCCCTCAGTGAAACCCCAACTTGCAATTGTTCTATATTTGAAAAGTATAATAAATTCATTCAAGGATCTATCTCTACTATTACTATTCATTTTTTAAAGATGTATCTTTATTTGATTTATATGAGTGTTTTGCTTGCATGGACTTAAGAACACCCTGTGTGTGTAGACCCTTGTAGTCCAGAAGGGTGTCAGATCAACAGGAACTGAAGTCACAGGTGGTTTTAAGCTGCCATGTTGGTGCTGTGAATAAATCTATGTATTCTGAATTTGCTGGCTGCTAAGCAACCTCTACAGTCCCCACTGCTATTTCTTAATACTATCAAGTCATCTCTCTAGTCCTTCTTGGTGTTTCTTAATATTCCTTGCTGAAATTTCAAAGTAAGTTAAAACCAGGGTAATCATTTGATGAGAAGAACAGATATCTCAATGTCAAGCCATCATTTGCTGATGCTATGTAAAAAAAATATCTAAACACATATAGGAAGATAAAGAGAGCAGAGGATGGGCTATCTTTCTGAAAATGTTGTTTGTTACTATGGATAATTTTATGATAATGCAAGTTCCAGAAATCCTTCCATTTTGTCTCCTTCCAGATATACTCCAGCAGATTGATTTTCTCAAAATCTGGTGCCATCTGGACATGGACCCAGCAGTGGAGAGAAAAATATAGCCAATGTCTCCCAAGTCCTTGGCACTTGTCCATTAATGCAAATAAAGATCACTGACATTATGATTTGTGAGACACATATTTACCTGAAAGTAAAAACATTCCTTCTTAAGAAAACTTATATAACTGTTTCTCAATATAGTGAATCAACACAAGGAAGGAGAAACTGAGAAAAGCTTTCTTAAAAACATTTATCTTTTAAGTAAGGCAACCACGGATGACCCCAGGGAATTAAAAAATACTAAGCTTGCTTCTAGGTGAGGATGTAGTTGGAATAGACTTGATGAGATCTGAGTAACTGAAGAATAGATGTCTGAGATACTGAGGAAGAACCCTTTGTCAAGACTGGAGGCTAAAGTTTAGAGAGGTCCTAATGGGAGTCCTGTTTTAAGCTGTGCCTTCTGCTTGCTGCCTGTGTTCCTCCCAGTAGAGACCCACACCTGCTTACACCCTGTGAGTGGCTATTTAGTAGGTCAGGCTCAAGGAGTACATCCTATACTGCAAGTGCTCCAACTACCTGCTCATAGGGTTCGTACTTAGCAAAGTGCCTTCACTAGTGACTTTAACTATGATTTCATAAAAACAGACTTTTCTTATGACTTCCAAATTGCCTGTGTTCAACTTAAAGGTAACTCTCCTATCCATGCTTGTGTTGAAAGATATGCTACCTACTTTATGTCATTTCTTCCACTAGTCTGCTTGTGTCTGTTTAGAAATGGGTAGAATGAAAGAGAAAGAAGAATGGGGGAAGAGATAGGAGGATAAGACGGAGGAGGGGGAGGAGCAGTGAACTATCAGTTCCAGGAAAATGAACAGTGGTTTCTCACCCTGTTACTGTTTTGTTTTCCCTGTGTGCCAAAGTGAAGGGCAGGTGAAACAAGGGCAGCCCCTTACCTTACAAAAAGTCACAGACTTCTTCACCTTTCCACTCTGTCTCTTGTCTACTTAACTTGGGGTCAAATTTGCATGCTGAATTAAAAAATAAAATTAGGGGAAATTAATTAGCGCTTCAGAGTTTAACTCCAGAGTTCACTGTTGGAGTTTTTTACCAAAGCCCTGATGAAAATCAGATCAGCATGAGGTTCCTTCTCAGTTTTCCAACCCTTCCTGCTGCTAGAGAGCAAGGGGGTGTGGAGCACACAGCACAGGACAGCCTGGTGTAGTGGTGCAGTGTGCAAGGGAGGTGAAGTAAAACACTTGTCAGTTACTGTCACTCATTCTTGCCAGCTACCAATTCTCTATAATTAGAACATTGTTCAGGAAAGCCATAGAATAATGAAATTCTTGATTGTTCCATTTATCACTGGGCTGATATATAATATGTTAAAGATCAATTTTACAATTTTTCTAGAGATTAGAGTCAGGTGTATACAAATTTGTGGTCTGCTGTTTCTGTCCTTTCCCTGTTTGTAAGCAGTCAGAAACAATCTCTGCCTGAGAGCAGAGACACAGACCAGACCAGCTCATACTTTTCCTGACCTGCAATGCTTTGATGAGGCAAAAGATTGTGTCACCAGTGGATAAAACACTTGACATGCAAGCATAAGGACTAGCCTCTGGGTTCCCAGTCTAAGGATGAAAACTAGGTGAGTGTGGCATAATATTAGTGCATGGGAGGTAGGAACATGGAACAGTAGGAATAATCTGGCTAGTCCAGCCAGCTAAAACAGTAAGCTCTGGGTTCAACAATAGATCCCGTTTGAAGGTATAAGGTGGGTGAAAGATTTCCTTATCTTGGGATAACCTTGGGTCAACCTTGGGTCTCCAAATGTGCCTGCACATACATGTGCCTACCTATATCCACCTACACCCCCACCCAAGGTACAGCATGGAACCCAAATATGAATAAAAATTCATTAGCCACAATACTATATATGTTGCTATAAATTTACAATGGGAATAAATCTGTCTCTCATTCTGTCAAAACACAAACTGAACATTTATTAACTAGTTCTTGATTTTATGACACATTCACCTATATGACTACTTGTTTAAATTTTTCCAATTCTTTAACATTATCACTTTATTTATCTCTCATCTATCTATCTATCTATCTATCTATCTATCTATCTATCTATCTATGCACTATCTGTCCCACAGTGCATGTCCTGAGTTCAGAGGACAATTTGGGGGAGTTAATTCTCCTTTTCTACCACAGAAGCCTCATGGATCAAACTCAGTTCCTTAGGTTTAGCATTAAGGGTATTTACTTCTTTTATCCATGCATGTAACTGCTCAATATGAACTTTGTGTGTGAAAAATAGTGGTACACAAGACAGGCAGGCAGACATAAATAATATGCTGCCACATTGCAGACAGGAAAGGGACTATGTTGAATGCAAAAAGAAGAGAAGACACATTGACATCAACATAATTTACCTGTCTATAAAAGAAAACAACTGATTGATTCCCATTAACATATTATTTTAAAATAAAAAAGATGGAAGAAATTGGAACCCTTGTATACTGCAGGTAGATGCGAAGTGCCCTAGCACCGACCTGACCTGTGGTCTAACCTCATACATTGCAGAAGGGAACAATGTGGCAACTCATCAAAAGGTTGATGAGATCACAAGGTAAGGTTACAAACCTGTTTCTGTGTAGATATCCCAAAGAACCAAAACAAAGAACATATAAAGTCATATATGATTTGTATGTGTACTGTTCAGAATACCAAATGTTCATCAGCAGAGATTCAAAAAAAAAATAAAGCTATGGTGCTCACAATAGAATGTCATTTGATGCTTTACAGTGAAATTCTAATACAGCCCATCATAAAGTCAACCTTAAATGCAATCAGAGATGTGAAGCAAGTGAGTCAAAAGAGAATAAATAGTGTGTGATTTTACTTGCACACAAGGCCATGCTTGCTAAGTTCATAGATACAGACGGATGGAGATTACCAGAGCTGGGGAAGGCCGTTGTCATTCCAAACATTCAAGGCTTTAGTTTGTAATGTTGAAAGTGTTCTGAAGGTCAACACAGTGGGGATGTTCAAAAGCAACAAAAATAATGCCCTTTATTCCATTGTACTGCTTTCTTGAAACACTTCGAATGGAGATTCTATGTATATTTTACCAAAATGAGAGAAAAAATGACACAGAATCTATGATTCAATACATAATACAGCTGGAAGATGATATTAGAGAACCCTTTTTTTTTATTATCAGCAGAACTTTTCTACATTGGCTGAATTATAACAAACTAACATTTAGATAGCAATAACACAGAATACTTCCTTTCTAGGTTCTTTGTAAGTGTGAAAGAACATTTGCCTGCTCTTTGTTATTCACGATCTTCCCCTAACACAAAGTTCCTTTCATCACTTCTTTCTCCTCTTCATAGAAGTGAGATGGGAGACCTGGCCTGCCAAGATTAAGCTTGACAGGGAGATTTGGCATAGAAACCCACAACATTCAGAAATGTGAAATAAATATTGTGTGCCTCCTAAGTGTAGCATGTTCTTTCTAAGTACCAGAAATAACTTCAATTCTCCCAAAACACTCTGGGATACTGCTGTTTCAAAAATTCCTCAAGACTGCTGTCCTCCCTGGAAGTATTTACAGTTGTGTACAGAATTTTAGTGCAGTATTTCTCTGCCTTGTATCTGTACTATTCTCAATAAAAACACTGCTGAAGAGTGTTTTTGTTTAGCTTCTCTGGTGACATAGGAAATTAATAGTGCACTTAAAAAATCTCTGTGCTGCTTAATATTAAACAAATAGTTTAAGGGATTTTTCTCATAACAACTAATAAAGCAGTAAAAATACCTTCCTAAGAGATAATGCAAGCTGAAAACATAAAAATAAGGTTTAGAAAGATTTAGAGAAACTTGTTTGAAGAAACACTGTGGGTAATTATTAAGGAAGAGCAAAAGTGCTTTGTAGATGTTTAGGCTTGAGCTACTAGTTTTGTTTGTTCTTAAATTTTAAATTCGTGTGTGTGTGTGTGTGTGTGTGTGTGTGTGTGTGAAAGTGCACACACACATACAGAGGAAGAAGAGGTAGGGTAGATGCATGCCATATTAAAATAAACACAGTTGAGGCTATGTCTTACTTTGGACATTACAAGATGTTTACCCAGTGAAACAGCTCTAGACACATCACAAGACCCAAACTGCTTTCCTTGATCTAACAACTTTCTCTTTCCCAGAGAAAGCAGTCATAATCATGTTTCTTTGTTTCCTTTCATTTTTGTTGAATGGAAACTTTAAAAAATATGTATAGTCATTTACCTTTTGAGCTAAAGAAAACCATTTCATCCTTACTTAAACACTGACGTTCATTTCACAGGATCCTAGTGATATGGGATATAATCATTTACTCTTTCTCTTTTGAGTTAGGCTTTCATAGAGAATGAACTTGTAATCAGAAATGACTAAGAAATATAAATACATGATTAGGGAATATTCTATCACTTTTAAAAAAAACCCTGTTTTACTTTGCTACTCTCAATTAGTTGTTGTGAAAAGCTTCAGGCTAGGTGATGAATAATTGAAAACTTGGAAAAGATTTGTGCCAACTTAAATGGGTTCCCCCAACTTCATATCCTCAGGTCAAATATCTATACACCAGTTTTCAAAATTTGTCTAAGCACCCAAACAATATTGAACGCCACTTTATTAACTGAAATTGGGTATACAGACTCTAATCCAACTCAAAGATAATCTCAATTCAATTTTTTAATATTCAATGTAGGACCTGGTACAAGGCTGATAACTGCCCTCCAATATTTCCTCTCCTTCTCTTGTGTAGATGCAGATGCCTAGCATGACTCATAGTTTCTCACCTGCTCTTGTAGTTCATTATTTGCAGTCTCATTGTGAAATTGCAGCCAGTGAGGTGTTTGTCTCTAACTGTTGCTTGAGAAGTCTACGGAGTGGCCTTAAAAGGAAAGGACTGGTTCCGTTCCTCTGCTTCTCTGGATTTGTCATCTGGGGTGTTAGCTGTCAGTAGGTAGTACAAGATGGATTATGAATGGTGAGCTCTGCTGAGCAGGACATGCAAGCATAGCTTTCACTGTCCATGAATCACTACAGAGAGTTTGGACAGTGTGAAGCTTATTTTCCTTTTTGGAAGCAAACAGGAAAAGAAGTTCCTGTGATAAATTTGTTTCTTCAGTCTATCCTGATACCTGGTAGGTATTATAGTTAATTTTTTTATAACATTCACTGTAGTAGGCATATCTACCTACTAGGATTGTACAGGGTTAACCAGTGTTACATTGGGAAGAAATATCTGGTCAGATTGCCAACTGTTGTTCTTCAGAAGGCAAAGGAATTGGGAATAGAACCTATAATGGTAAGAAGTAAATGCAGACACTATTGTGGATGCCAACAAGTGCTTGCTGACAGGAGTCTGATATAGCTGTCACCTGGGTGGCTCTGTCAGTGCATGACAAATACAGAGGGGGACACTCTCAACCAACTGTTGAACTGAGCACAGGGTCCCCAATGGAGGAGCTAAAGAAAGGACCCAAGGAGCTGAAGGCATTTGCAGTGCCATAGGAGGAACAGCAATATGAGCCACCCAGTCCCCTCAGAGCTCCCAGGGACTAAACCGTCAACCAGAGAGTACACATGGAGGGACACATGGCTCCAGCTGCATATGCCGCAGAGGATGGCCTTGTTGGACATCAAAGGGAGGAGAGGCCCTTGGTCTTTAGAAGGCTTGATGCCCCAGTATAGGGGAATGCCAGAACAGGGAAGCAGGAGTAGGTGGATTGGTGAGCAGGAGTAGGGGGATATTTTAGGGGATTTTCTTTTTGGTGGTGGGGGACCAGGAAATGGGACAACATTTGAAATGTAAATAAAGAATGTATATAATAAAAAAAGAAGTAAATGCATATGTTTATTTGCTAAATCTTATATTCAGCAATGTCTTTAAGATAGTGACGAATTCAGCTAGAATGTGGTAGTCCACCAGCACAGATAGTGGGGATGTGAAATGGGAGGGTTAGTCTGTTTTTTAATGACAGTAGAAGATGATGGAGAATCTCCACTTTAAGATCCTTAAATCCTCATTACAACAGGTAAGACATACCTGCATCCTGAAGGGAATTACAGTAATCACATTGCTGCCGTAGATGGCCATTGAAGGAAGCAAGACCTTTATCTGTCAGACAGTGGGAGGCTTCCAAGGCTATGATAAACTTAAAGATATTAGCATTCAACATAGATTATTCTTTCTTAGGACTTCAAAGAGGCTTACTATCAAATTAAAAGGTGGGCAATAGGCAAGAAGAAACCAGTAAACTCTCTGATTTGGAAACCTGGGTATCTCACACCATTAGGAATTAACAGAATACAAAAGTGATTAAATATAAGAATAAATTCTCCAGTTCTATTAACTTGCAGTTTGTAGATTAGACCTAGGCTATCACTGACACAAAAATTTAAGTAAAGTTTTATTGAAAGAATACCATACCATTTGTCTGTTTATTTTTCATAGGTATTTCTTTTTAAACATAGCAGAGTTGTAGGAGAAATTACATGACACACGTCCAAAATACTGACTACATGACCCTCTATGTTTGGTTATCTCTGAATAAACTTTTTAAAAAAGAATACTGAAATTAATGTACTTGTCCTCTGGAGAGCACAAAACTGATGGAGCTTGTATAAGACTCCATGTTTTTTGACACATTGAAAAGCAATGTTAGCTCTATTTATAGTACCTTGGTTTTCTGTTACATACAAATAGACATTATCCTAGAACATTAACTGCCTTTTTACTGACCATCTTCAAGGATAATGTTGATATTGCCATGGTATTATAACTAAAGACTTTCAACATATAACATTATTTACATGTAGATGTAAAGGAAAGAAATGATACACTTAAATTGACCACACTTAATTTACCAATACATACTTGATACACTACCAGAAAACAGTTTCTTGGAGCATTAAAATGCATGAATGTAAACACACACACACACACACACACACACACACACACACACACACACACAAAACACTTTCTTAAGGAGGTATAATTGGCTGATAATTCAGGTTCTCAGTTTAAATATGTGTGTCCATGCTTGTGTGCATGCATGTGTGCATGTGTGCATGTGTGTGTGTGTGTGTGTGTGTGTGTCTTTAGTGCTGTGTCCATGTACATGAGCACAGGCATGTGTGTTGAGGTCCCAGAACAAACTCGGTGTCAGTCTGCTCTTTGGTTTCCAGTTTGTTTGAGATAGGGTCTCATGTTTGGTGCTGATAACTGGCCCATTAGCCCTTCATTTCTCCCCTAAGGACACTGAGATACCAGGTGGTACACTACTGTGTCCAGCTTTACCTGGGTTTTTGGATATCAAACTTAGGTCTTCACACTTCATATCCAGCATTATACTCACTAAGATACCCTCCCAGTCCCCAGGAATTCTTTTATTAAGCCCATTTGGCATATTGAATTTTTAGACATCTCTGCCAGAATGGAACTATGTCACTCAATCAGAATGAGAAAACGACAACGCCCTGGAGAAAACCAACTTTCATTATACAACTTATTGACACTCTAAAGGACAAAACACACATTTAAGCATAAGTATTATATCAGAAGCTTTTATGATACTTCAAAATGCTTGCCAAGATGATTTTTAACCTGTTCTTTGTATGTTAAGAGTGATCTTTTAAAAAGGTCTGTATTTCCTTTCCCAGTCACTTACCTAGTTTCTAGACTACAACCATGGGAAAATTTTTTTATTTAATGTTTAAAAAATAAAATTTACAAAGTTTTTCTAAAGAAGGATTCCTATACTATTTTAGACTAGCGTTACTTTTTATATAAAATGTTTCAAGTAGTTTTTTTCCAAATGAAATACAGCCAGAACTATTTTTTAAAGCATTCTAAAAGATTCTTGTGTAAGATAAAACACGAGGGCTTGTGCTAAAGCATGAATTATCTTAGCAAATACACAAAAATCTCTACCTGTGGGTTTGGTATAAACTCTTGCAGGGCTCCACAAATAGTGGAATTATTTCAATTTCCCCTAAGCTTGTACATAGCAGGTATAGCCACACTTCTTCTGTCAGCTGAAAGGCTCACATTTCTACCCTCTATTCTTCTTAAATGTCTCTTCTCTTTGATCTTTCAGCGAACATCTCCCCATATAAAATATTAACTACAAGTTTTCCAGGATCCATTCTCCCATTTACATGTATTTTCTGCTCTTTAAATGTGCTTTTCTTTGAAAGACTAAACCGGAAAGCCATGTGTACTTAGTGCACTGCAGAATCTCATCAGTTATCATTCAACAGATAACAGAAAGAAGTCCGAATATTTCAAAAGATAATGTTTGATCACGGATTTTTCTCAAGTGTCTTGTTTCTCCTGGTGATAGTGTCACCTGGTCTTCTGTAGACAGGCAACATTTTCTTTCATATTCTCCACCTCAATATTGCTTGACATTAGAAAGCTATGAAGAAGCAGATGTCATGTCTGCTGCCAATGAAAATCTCTGTGATGACAGATAGGGTGAGTTCTTGGGTTCTTACTGGAGAAACAGTGCTGTGTGCATTTTGTCATTAACTGTGAGAATCCAAGAGAGACTAAAGTGATCCTGAGATCCTGCAGTCCTGAGTCCAGAGAGACTTACTTGGAAGTTCCAACATTCTGATTCAGTTTGTTTTTATAGGAAATTTATTTTAGGTTATGTAATCTTATGGTCAGCATTGGATGCTCAAAACTACTTTATTTGCTTCCTTACTTATATTACCTATGGACCTTTTTAAAGAGCAGTGATAAAGTAGTGCTACAATATCATATAACTGGAAACATCTTGCCACCTAATGCAAAAGACAAAAATTTGTATATATAAGCCAGTAATGAATGATCACAATAGCAAGCCCTGGGTCCTAATTTGGCTTTGTTTCTGTGCTTGCTAAAATAGTGTTACTTGAATCTTGAGCAAAAATTAAAACAAAATAACTCAAAGTTCATCTTCTCTTTTGAATTCATTATGGAAAATTATGAATGTAAACAGAAATGGCAACTTTATTAAAAATGAAGGACATGAACAGAAACATAGACCTCTCTCTTGGTTTGTAATGATATGAAAGAGAGAATTTTCTAAAACTTCCCTTTACTTTTCTGGTTTTGGGATGTTAACAAATTGTTGTGACAACCAAAGTTAGGGGACTGGGCATTTATCCCATGCTACCTCAGAGCCAGAAATGGCCTAGCTGCTGTAAAATAGGTTGCTCACCTGATGTGGTTATGATAATCTGATAAGCCCTGACTGCCCCTTAATGCAATACTAAACACAGCAAGAAGTGGAACATAGCCTGGCCATCTTTGCCTAGTCCCAGAGCCTAAGAGATGTTATGACCAACTGCCCAGTCAGAGTCAGAACTGTGCTCTTCCCTTGGGCTTCAGACCCAGTCTATCCCTTGCCCTTCTCTACTTCCCATGCTAGCCCTACCCACACTTACTCATTTTTCTTGAGTTGTACTTGTCTTTTTTTTCTTTTTTTCTTTTTTTTTCTTTTTTTTATTCGATATATTTTTTATTTACATTTCAAATGATTTCCCTTTTTTAGCCCCCCACTCCCCAAAAGTCCCATAAGCCCCCTTCTCTCCCCCTGTCCTCCCACCCACCCCTTCCCACTTCCCCGTTCTGGTTTTGCCCTATACTGCTTCACTGAGTCTTTCCAGAACAAGGGGCCACTCCTCCTTTCTTCTTGTACCTCATTTGATGGGTGGATTATGTTTTGGGTATTCCAGTTTTCTAGGTTAATATCCACTTATTAGTGAGTGAATACCATGAGTCACCTTTTGAGTCTGGGTTACCTCACTTAGTATGATGTTTTCTAGCTCCATCCATTTGCCTAAGAATTTCATGAATTCATTGTTTCTAATGGCTGAATAGTACTCCATTGTGTAGATATACCACTTTTTTTGCATCCACTCTTCTGTTGAGGGATACCTGGGTTCTTTCCAGCATCTGGCAATTATAAATAGGGCTGCTATGAACATAGTAGAGCATGTATCCTTATTACATGGTGGGGAATCCTCTGGGTATATGCCCAGGAGTGGTATAGCAGGATCTTCTGGAAGTGAGGTGCCCAGTTTTCTGAGGAACAGCCAGACTGATTTCCAGAGTGATTGTACCAATCTGCAACCCCACCAGCAGTGGAGGAGTGTTCCTTTTTCTCTACACCCTCTCCAACACCTGCTGTCTCCTGAATTTTAATCTTAGCCATTCTGACTGGTGTAAGATGAAATCTCAGGGTTGTTTTGATTTGCATTTCCCTAATGACTAATGAAGTTGAGCATTTTTTAAGATGCTTCTCCGCCATCCGAAGTTCTTCAGGTGAGAATTCTTGGTTTAACTCTGTACCCCATTTTTTAATAGGGTTGTTTGGTTTTCTGTACTTGTCTTTATTTATCGAATTCTGTATTAATGAATCCTATTATTCCTTGAGAGACTTCTGTTAAAGATTGGTTAATATCATTTTTGTCAGGCTTTGAACTTTCTTGGCTAATTTGTGTGTTTCTCCGTTAGACCCAGTTTCAGCCAAGAATCTTGCCGTGTCACTGCAGCCAGATCACCCTTTCTTGAACATTAGATCACCCCTTATCTAATCAGTACCCCACTTTCTAGCCTCTATCTCTCAGATGGTATCTAGCTACCCTGGCTGATCTTGAGAAAGACTTCTGTTAGATCTCTTTATTCAGCATCTGCTTAATCCTCTCAATACTTTTTTATCTGCTGATATACAGTCTGTATCACCCTCCCTGTAAATCCCTCATTTAATTGACACTGTATATTTTACAACGAACACAGCCCCTTTCTCACTACAAATCCTGGTTTGGTCTATCTCCATCATGATGGAGCTGAATACAGTTTCCCTTAGCATGTGTTCATAAGTACAACTGAAGATTCTTAAACGGTAGTTATTTGTATAGAAAAGTAAACAATATAGTTCCTTTAGTGATAGAGTAGGGAACATTTTAGCATCAGGTATACAGGATGATACATAAAGCTGAAATAATTATATTCTCCAACATAACATATGTGACATCTGAACCAAACATATCAGTAATCAGAGTTTTCAAATTTGGCCAGTTTTGTTTTGCTTTCCTACTTCAGAGGCATTTAATTACAGAAAACCTTTTCTAAAAGATTGTATGCAAAAAAGAACATTTAACTCAGATGTCATTATGATTTTCTATATTAATTCCAGACTGAGAATGCTGTGTTCTTTTGGGCTAGTGATTTTTCAGGAGCTAAACATATATATGAAGAAAACAATTGCCAACATTCCCAGAAGTCAGGGTCAAACTAATTCTTGAAAGCTTTTGTAATTCATTGATTCTTTTCCTTGAAGCCTACAAATAAGTTTGTCACACATGTTAATATTCCTGATGCAAGATGGTAGAAAAAGCCAGAAAAGGGCAAAGTATGTATATTATTCCAATAACTGTGAGTAAAATTAGGCCAGGTCACATGGCTAATCAGATTATACTTCTGAGAGCTATAAAGAAAAAAGTCTAGTGAACCTTAGACTAGGTACTGAATAATACTCTCCCATCTCCAAGCAGAAACATGACAATTGAAGTTAACATATTCAATTTGGGTTTTCATCTTTTGCCCTCTTCTCTGCCATTTTATTTATGCACACAATAAAAAATGAGAAGCAACAATGGCATCAACAACAAATAAATTAATAATCAAAAGTACATTTAAAATCGGATTGGGGGAAAAAAAGAATATCTTTCTTTCCTTGTCCCAATAAGGCAGGGAGAGGGTTTGAAATACACACACACACACACACACACACACACACATATATATAATATTTAACCAAAAACTTTCAAAAAGAGGCATATTATAATATTATATCAGTATGAGTTAGAGTATTTAAGTATTTCAATATTGACATATGTGGTTTTTTTAAGTGAGGAAACAATTTGCATAGATTAATAAATATCGATTCAAGAATTTTCATAAGCAAGTAGTTTCTCTGTATAGTTAAACGTTCCTTAAGATGTACATGAATGTGGATAATGCTAAATGTAAATTTATTTATTTTTATTCTTTGCAAGAAAATTTTGTTTCTTTAAATATATTTTTAATTAAAATATAATTGTATAATTTCTTCTTTCCATTTTCTCTCTCCAGACCTTCTCATGTTCCCTCTTTTGAACACTTCCATGTTTACCCAGTCTCCTTTTCTTTGATTTTTTTATATGTAAACAATCATATATGCACAATTATATAAATACAACCTGTTGAGTCCATTTATATGCATACATTATATGTATAATTTCAGGGCTTTTTTTGATTGTTCTATATATAAGCAGTTATATTTGCACATAAATACAACATGTAGAGTCCAGTTTTATTGTTTGTATGTTTAGCTTTCAAACAACAAAGAGTTGTTTATATCTCCAAGACAATGAACAATCTCAGAGTACCCCCATTCTAACAAAGAAATGCCACAAGCCCCTCTTTACCTGCACAATTGCACTTGGTTCATCTGGGGGTTGTGACTGGAGACAAGAAGTACTGTATCTCTTGTACATGTCATTATTAAATATGTCCAGAGGAATGTTAATCTATCCAATGGATAAATGCATTGTTAGAAACTCTTATCTCTCAGATACTGGGAGCACTTGAGTCACATAGGATGATTCCAACAATAGACAAGACACTGAGAAAGCAAGTGAATGGAAAGATGCAATTAGAATTTCCTGGATTGATGAAGTTATGTGGCAAAGCAGAGTAGAATGAAAGGAGTCTGGGAAGTTGGACTAGGATAAGGCCTGGGGCATAAAGTAGATGCTCAAAAAGGCCCTGGGGGGGTAGACTGGTAAAGTCTCCAGGAGTAGAAAACTCATTAAAAACTATGTAAAAGAGTAAACTAGAAATGAGTTATATAACAAGACGCAAATGCATTAGCAAAATGATGTCTAAAACTAAACAGAAACTCTTAGTGACACACAAACACACACACACAGACACACATACACAGACACACATACAAATCAAATGAAATGTTGTTCTGCTTGGAAATGTGTTGAAAATTCATTGTGTGAGACAAGAAAAAATTAAGGTTATGGGATAATAATCTGATGGACTAGTTCTATGTAAGTATTTTAATACATATTTATATTAAATAAACACAATAAAGGGAGAGAGAAGCAACAAAATATATAAAATAATAAAATGGAAAGATGAGGAAGTAGAAGACATGGAAATTATAATCTGAAAATGTACATTGCAATTCATTTAGCTTTAGATTACTCAGGACATTCGATCATATTATTTGATGCCTTAAGTCCTTTTTGCGTATGAAAAAATACCTTATGATGATAGTTTTGGGTATCAGTCTGAAGAGGCCTCAGTGGGAAACCTAGAATGCAATACAGTAACCAGGGTGTGACTTTGAAAAACGTTCCAAAATGCCAGAGTACTCAGGGTCTATGATCCATTGGCTTTATGAAAAGGATACCATGTCTAATCAGGTGAAATCCCTTCAGAGCACGAGCAAAGGTTCTTGCTTATGGAGGTTAGAATAGATATCCATTAGTAAGACAATTACAGATTTGATGCAAAATGATAACCCTATAATGTAGACCACATGGAATCATTAGTGGTGGGTGCAACCTCAATTGTATGAGCACAAAGATACTGTCATCTCTTCAATCATGTGATGTTTCAAGCATCATCTGTAGGCTCTTAGCTATACCCAAAACTGTAAACCCTCTAGCAATAAATGAACAAAAGTAGATCTCAGTTTTTTAATAGAAGAGTTAAAATCAAAGCTTATTTGGAAGCAAATTCTAAAGGTTTGGAAATGCAGACTTAGAAAAAGTTAAATCTATTGAGTATTATTGCAACCAGCAAAGAGAAAATGAAATATCGATCCAGCTTAAGGACTTAAATTCTCAGGACAGTCTCTATATTTGTTTTGAAGGTATTTCCTAAGAGAACCTTTCAAATATAACCCTGCAATCTTGCCTAGCAATTTCCTGATAAATGTGGGAAATTTCTTGGTGCTAATAAGGTGTCTATATATCATAGCCCCATGGTACATGTTTCAAGGGAGTTTCATGAAGCATTCATTCTTGTTATACATGGTAATTGATGAATATTATACAGATATAAACATGTAATATAATATCAGGATGAGTCAATTTACTCTCTTTTTACATGTGTCTCAGTTTTGTGCTGTGCATGCATGTTTTCATGTTTTTGTGCATATATGTGTGCATTGCATATGTATATGTATATATGCACATGTGGTATGTCAGAGGTTGATGCTGGCAGTCTTGCTCAAACACTATCTTATTTTATAGAGACAAAATTTCTCATTTGACTAATTTGAAAAACCAACTTGCTTTGGGATGTCTACCATCTGAGCATTGATGAAATTATAAGTCAGCCTTCATGGTTACTAGACTTTTACATGGGTTCTGAAGATGTAGTCTCTGGTCCTCATGGTCATAAGTTAAGTGCATTATCCATTGAACCATCTTTCAACCCTAATTTATTTGCAATTATGTGTATCCTAGCTTAATTTCTGTTTCTGTGATAAAATACCCTGAAAAAGCCACTCAGAGGAGAATTGGAGATTTACTTCAACTTACAGTTCTAGGTAATAGTTCATTGTCATAGTGAAGTTAATGCAGAAATTTCACAAATCTAGTCACATTATAGCCACAGACACAGAGAAATAAGTGGTTAAATGGTTGTTTTCTTGCTTCTGGTCATCTTGATTTCTCAGTTCTTATGCAGTTCAGGATTCCCTGCATAGAGAATGGTGCTGCTCACAGTGGGCTGGGTCTTCCCACATCAACAAACTTACTTTAGATAATCCCCCACAGAAGTGACCATAGGCCAATTCAATGAAGAGCATTTCCCATTTACCTTCTTCCTAAGTGATACTAGGTCAAGTTGACAATGAAAACTAAGCATCCCAATGCATTATTTTGGGCAAAGTGCTAACAACAAAGTATGAGACAGGTTTTAGGGGGCATTCTTTTATCAGTGTTGTTTATTCTAATCAATATTCTTATCTACAATAAAGGTCTCCAATATATTAATTCCTTTGCTAATACTAGTTCCTTACTACTGCAAAAGTCAATGTCAAAATTTAAATTCCAGTTTAGAAAACTTAGAAAGCAATAAAGGCAGGATCCCACCCATTTCTACAGCTTGGCTTTATTCCCATTGTTTGCTGACACAATCTTAGATACATATATTCTTTCTTCTTCTCTTTCAGGTTTATGTGTTTGAATGTTTAGATCCTCGCTAGTGGTACTGTTTTAGGAAGCTGAGAAACATTTGAGTCCCTGCTGCAACAAGTAGAATCCTAATATGCAGGTTTTGTGATTAACAGCCCAACCATATTTACTGTTTTCTCTCTGTTTTGTTGTTGTTTGTAAACAAACAGCTGTCATATGCTTGGGTCTCTACAGCACTACTGTAGTAGCGTTGCCTTTGGGGACTGTCTTCAGATTATGAGTAGGAATGGAGCTCTCCTCCTTCAGCTTTGTCTTTTCTGATCATAGTAAAGAAAGGTGTAAATAACACAGAGGGATTTACATGACTAACCTATAGATTATTATAAGATATCTGTGTTGTTCTAAAAGATGTGCAGATGTTCTAAGCTATACCTGGGCATATGGCTTAATTTGGAAAGAGTGTTTTCACAGACATATCCAGGAGATAATGAGGTAAAAAAAAATGACTAAGGTAGACTTTAAGCCTGTGCCTGGTGTCCTTATCAAAAGAAAATATGTACCCAGATACTTAGAGGATTCAAGATAGAACACAAAATGAAGGTTTCTGTCAATGGCAGAAGGAATCCCAACAACTGTTGAAACCTGACAGTGGCTATTGGAAGCAAAGACCCACTTTCCTACATCCTGTGGACCCTAAGGACATTCTGACATTTCATGCCCTGGTTCCAAATTACCTGTATCTAAAACTGAGAATAAGTGACTGCAGCTTGAGGCCACTGAGTTTGTGGCATCTTGTTATAGCAGCCCTATGAATCTAATACAAACCATAAACTCCTTTACCAAGATTTCCATTTTCAGATCACTGAAACATATTATTAGATAAAATACTTCTTGCTCTTGTGATTTTAGAGTGAAGCAAAAAGGAGCTAGAAAATAAACTTCAGAGACCTAAAAATATGTGATCTAAGCCAGATTCTATCTGGTTCTTCAAATATTGTGCAATGGACCAGTAAACCCAGGGGTTTCTGAGACTCTGTCCAGAAACTTGACATAAAATATATGGAACATGTAAGGTCCATGAGAAACTTTTAGAATTAAGATGTACTCAGAACAGCTGGAGTTATTTCATGAGTGAGTAAGGAGCTTAGGACCTAGGACAATCCTAAATAACTCCAATAGAAAAATACTTTGTATTTGTGCAAATTTGTATGCCTATCTAGTTAGTTACTTAACTTCTGGTATATTTCTACAATGACTAAAAAGCTACGGTTGCAAACTACCTATGTACCCTTGTTTGAATTTTTATATGGAAAACTTACTCCCACCACCGCCATGATATATACAGGTTAAGGGTACCTGGGAGGTAATTAGATCAAGATGGTAGAATCCTCACAAATAGATTAGCTTCTTCACTAGATCAGACATGGAAAGTCTTGTGTTCTTGCAACTACCTTCTAGCCATTCCTCCATACTATACAGCAGTGAAGACTCAATAAGAAAACAACAGTCTGAAAGTCAGGAAGACAGTCTTCAACATACAACACCTAGCAGTCTTTTGATCTTGGCTTCTGGTCTTTAGAAATAAAACTTCAAGAAATAAATATGGACGGTTAAAGCCACTCACTTGATGTGCCCCAACTACTTAGGTGGCAGGGTCTGGACATGTGTGTGCTGGTGCATCTAGATTAGAAACTAGAAATGGATGGCTCCTCCTCCAGTCAATCTCACTAGGACCAGTCCTAAAACAGTCATGCCAGGTACGAGGGATATGTTCTACTAGCTGGGCTGTCCTGTTCGACCTCAGTGGTAGGGGTAGAGCCTAGCCTCACAGAGACTTGAAGGGCCAGGGTAGAGAGAGGATACCCAGCAGGGACTCCACCGGCTCAGAGGAGAAGGGGAAGGGAATGGAAGATGGATTGAGGGGGTGATCAGGAGGCAGGCAGGCAGGCAGGGAGTGGTATGTAAACTGTATAGTAAAATTAAATGAATAAAATAAAATAATGTCAGGCAAGTTCTCCTGTCATATTGCATCTTCCATCAAGCACCTTCTCGTGAGTGGCATGTCCAGTCTATGCACTTTTCTTTTATATGAGCCAAAGGAATTTTCTTACCATAGGTGTTTCCTTTCAAACAAAACTAGAAGAGAAATTAAAATAACAGTCTAAGTAATGCTAGAAATTTAAAGCTGTACCCATATAACCATGGGCCATGGCCTATGGTTATCTAAAATCCTATTATCAAGTAATTGGTTGATAAATAAATAATTGCTCCTTTTTAATATCTCAATTATTAAAATTAATGAAGTGTTAAGGACTTCCAGTTGAGAGCTAGAGATAACAGTTAAGTCACCTGTGACCCCTTTTACTGAAGATGATTACTTTCCTTTGTGGTTTGCCTATTCTCAGACATAAAGGAGGCGAAGCACATTCACGATCATGCACTTGACCATTCCTTGAAATTCTAGTGTGCAGGCCCAGAAATATGGGAATACACCCTATTATAAAAAGTCAGGATGATGCTACATGGCCGGGGGTAATCTTATGGCAAGCCTGTACTTAGGACTTTCAGAGATCAGGAGCACCATTAATTTTTATCCTTCCTTCTCTCCTCCTTCCAGCAGCTGCTTTCTCCTAGAAGGATCTCAAGGTGGGCATGGCAGGCGTTAGTTCAGGTTCATCTGCGTCCTGTTCTTGAGAGCATATGTCCCAGAATTACCCGCAGTTTATGTAGCTCATAGTTTTTCAGTGTCTCAGTACCTCATCTATTTATTTAAATTCTAGCAGTTATGCCTGAGATTTGGAGTTGCAATTTTTTTTCATTGGGAGGACTCAGTTGCTGAGAATACAATTAAAAATCATGATCCTATGCTGGCCACATATCTTGCAGGCAGAACAAAGACTCAAGAGGAACTCAAGATCCTCCTGACAGGTTTTGAAAACTCAGATCTATAAAGCAATAAAGTAGAGCACACCACATCCTGTAATCTATACCATAGATGTGAGGCTCCAACAGTTTGTCTATCCCCTGGATTGAGATGGATAGACACTGCTATAGGCCTTTGGCTGACCTCATCTATGATCAATGACATTCCATACAAGAAACTGTCAAAGGCTCTGACAACTGGAATCCATTTACTATGACAACTGTGGGAACTCTTAGCTTAAAGCCATGTTCAAAATGCACTTGTAGGGAAATGAATTTATGAATGAATGGCTTTTGTTTATGTTAATCATTCCCATTCCTTCAAGATGTCAGAAGACATCTTGTCTCACTTTCATTGACTCATCACATATTCAGTGAGAATCTTTAAAACATATACTGTGAATACTCAACAATTATTATGTTTTAATGACTCAGAAAAAACTGAGGGTTTATTTCTCAAAGTTATCCTTTCCCCAAAACTCCCTTCACAGGAAGCATGTGGTCTCATATTCAGGAACCAGCAGCTGCCAGGATATGTATTTCTATTTTCAGAAAATTTAAAATAAAATATCTATCTTTTTCATCTTACAAGGATTACTAATTCATTCATGATTTTTATTTTCAATTTGTCACATTTTAAGAAGTTCTCTAGGATTAGGGAAATATTGCAGGAAATTAGGCAGACAAGTGATCTCAGGTAGAGTTACTCTAACAATATCAGGAAACAAGATGCACATGGCAGGATAGGAATATATATTTATATAGACAGACATTTGAGTATTGATTCATGTTTGGGTGAACTTTCTATATAAAAAGTATCCAATCTACAGTTAAAGTCACTGATCCTAGCAGATAGTGGAAATCAAGCAGACTCTCATGATTTATGTTTTAAAGATTTGAATCAAAGGACAAAGCATTAACACATTAATATCATTATTGTGACCAGCAATTTCTTTAACTTTTTAATGCAGTGTACTTTGCTTCTTTTATCCTAAGACCTACTGGGATCCTCGGGTTAAATACAAGTACTTAATAAACTTTTGGAAAACTTCTTTTTTTTAAGTGTTGGGTAATCTAAATCTTTGTATTCCTACCTCCAAAGAAGTATTTCTCGCCAGTCTTCACTTGAAGAGGACTATTGGTTCGAACTGCTGATGCTTCATCTCCATCAATGGTGAGGACTGCGAAGTTTTCCTTGGCCAGGAAGCGAACCTCATGCCACTGCCCATCATTCAGCCCAGAGCCTGGGAGGTAGAAAAGGAAATTTTCTAAGTTGGTTCAGTTAAATACAGTTTTTACACATTATATTATTTTGCATTGAAAAACCACAATTATATCAACTTCATGGAACTTAATTTGAGGTTTGGGTAAATTATACAAAACAGAGTATGTATAGAAACTTAACTATTATCTCCCTTACTTGGGTAGTTCATTTGAATTTCATTTCTTGTCATTTTTGAATATCAATATACTTACATTTGTCTGTAATACTTCAGGGAATTCTTGTGGCTGAAAGTTATGCAATGTCAATTTGATAGGAATAAACACAATAGTTTTAAATATTTAGAGGGATCCTGCTGATTGAGAAGTCCCACAGAGGCCAGTAGACTTACAGACAGTGGTGAGCTACCCTCTGATTTGGGTTGTGGAAAACAGAACTGTGGACTCCTCAAGAGTGATGTGTAATTGGCTAGTTGTTCATGTCAACTTGATACAACCTAGAGTCACCAGAGAGGAGAGAGCCTCATGTGAGGAAATGGTGCCTTGAGATGTAGCTGTAGGTTATTTTCTCAAAGAGTAATGAATGGGGGAGTTCCCATCCCATAGTGAGTGCAGCCATCCCTGGGCTGCTGGTACTGGGTACTATAGGGAAGTAGGTTAGCAATGTGAAGCAATCTGGAAAAGGAAAACTTCTCCATGGCTTCTGCATCTATACCTGCCTGCAGAACACTGTTCTGTTTAGAGTTCCAGTCCTGACTTATTTCAACAATGAACAGTAATATGGAAGTATAAGACAGATAAATCCATTAATCGCCAACTTGTGTTTTGGTCATGGTGTTTTGTCAAAGTAATAGAAACTCTAAACACTAAACACAATCTTAAATATCAACAGAATTAAGTATTTATAAGTAAATGTTACATACATATTTATATATAATATATAATATATGTATAGTATATATTTATATACATATCTATATGAAATATATGTATATGATATACAAAAATATATATTATATAGTGTTTATATATAATATATACTATATTATATAATGCATATAATAAATAAAATCTATAATAAATATGTATGATAACATAATATAAAATGTTTTAATTGTAACATATATTAACATATTAAATTATACATATTATCTATAAAGATATATTATAAACATATAGTCATATGTAATTTTATAATTACATATATACATATATGTATATAATTATACAAATATATAATATTTATTTGTGTATATATAATTTTTACATATATATATAAAAAACTATTCATCTACAAAATATGGTACTGCTAATACTCTCAGTTCTCTTATGTTTCCTTAATATTTTAGATGGCACTTTTGTCTATCAAATTGAATAGTCACAATATAACAGAATTTTATAAGCAAAACAATTAGAATGCTGTTGAGATACTTGGAGGAAGTATGTTTTGAATAAAGTCATTTGGGAAAAATTTTAATTTAATAACTTATTTTCTGGTTAGCTTTTTTCTGAGATAAAAGCGGATTTATAGTGCTGACTTAATATCTCTCCTTACTTTTATAATTTAAAATCTTTTTAAATTATAAAATGTGATTTTTCAATTGTTACAGCTACATAATACAGTTTATAGCAATTAAGTTCTAAGGAAATGTATCATGTGTAGTTGGACCTACTAAGTAAGCACTGATAATCACAGGAAATAAATATTATCTGATCTTTAATATACCATAACATATGGTAACTGACTAGGTATTCATCAAACTAGATATTTCATAAAAAGAAGCAATAAAATAAACACACAATGCCCACCAGTCAAATTTATGCTTTATTTTTTCTTAACAATCCTATAAGCAGTTCACATTCATTGTTCACCTTGTGTTCATTTTGCTATAAATAATTAGAAAATTAGCTGCTGACAGAAGAGCAGACACTAGAAGAGCACATTGGGAGGGAGTTCCAAGCACACGGAGAAAAGTCCAAAGGTTTGATTGGACCTTGAAAAGGGCTATACTGGGAAGAGGAAGAGGCTTTGTTCTAGTCATTTTTGGAAGTATGAGTCTGCGAGGAGGAGGTCCTTGACAATGCACTTCCATTTCATAAAAGATAAAGACCAGCCAATGAAGATGTATAAAATGAGAGTTAGAGTAAATCAATGAAACACAGATGAAGGCTTTAATTATTTAAAGCTAGGAGTCTGCAAACCACAGTGTGTGGGTGACATCCAGCCTGTGTCCTCTTGTTTTTGTATTAAGTATGTGTTGAGAATTCTTTTTCATTAAGTGGTCAACAAAAGCTTAAAAAGAATTTATGCAACTTAGTATGTTCTAGAGATGGGAAGAAATTTCATAAATCCAAACTTTAGTGTTCATTTTAAGTTTCATGGGAATATATTTGTGTGTCACCAGTCCAACAATACTTGAGACAAAGAGTTGCAGTAGATAATATGGTCACAGTGCCTAGATATCTACTCTGTGGTCATTTTCATTAACACTGTGAACTAATTGCTGCTTTATAACATCCATAAAATGCTATTTTAAAGAAAAAAAAGGTGAAACTTATTGGAACTTAAAAGATAGTACCATGTCTATAGCATTTACTCATAGTAAATACTAGCACAAATAGTTTTATCTCTTATAGTCCCTTGGGATTAAACACTAAATTTAGTGATATTGAGCACATTTTGCTGCAAAGAAGGACAAAACCGACTGCTTTTAAGGAATCAGCATGGAAGAATTCTCAATTTATTCAACATATAGTTTGAATTAGTGCACATATATAACACATTAAAGATACAAACATGTGCATACAGTCAATACACATGAAAAATACATTTATACATTGACATATAATACTCATAATGTACATACATATAAACAACCACTTGCATTGCACTAAAACCTTTAGATCATATATACACCTATATATCAATGTAGAGTATTAAATTACCCCCTAATGCTTTTCTTGATTCTGTTCTTTTCATTACAGTCTAAATTCTCCATCAAATGGTCTAATCATTTCCTGAAAATGTAAGCAGGTTTATGACATTTCTCTTATGATAATTTCCTGCTACTTCTGTGCTCAATAACAGCACTGGCCAAAGGCCTAATGGTGACTGAGGTGTCAAGTGTTCCATCTGGAATGCCTTCTGTGTGGTGTCTGTGCGATCTTCTTCCCTCACCATAGTCTGCGCAGATGCATCTTATATAGAGACCTTTCCTAACCCTGTGTGCAAAATGAGATTTCTCCATGTCCTCGACAATACTTTTAGGAATTTTAATTTTTTGTTATGCAACTGGTAGTGAACATGTCTATGTTGTTCATTTATCTGTTCTTTTGCTGCTGCTTCTTTTAAAGAAGGATGCATTTGCTTCTTTTATGTATATGACTTTCCTGATTACATGTATGTACCCCATGTTTGTAGAGTGTCTGCAGAGGCTGGGAATGAGCATAATATTTTCTGGAAATAAAATTACAAGTTGTTGTGTATAGGCCTGTGGAACAGGCCAGTGTACCTGTGGAGGAGGACTGGATGGGCGGGGGAGTTCTTGGTCTGGTGGCTGGAGACACTGTGGGGCCTGTTCTATTGCTCCAACATGGACAGTTTAGATAAGAAGGGACAATCCATAATTTTAAAGCTTTATTATAGAAAAATAAGGGTAAAGAAAAGATATAGAAAAGTAAAGAGGGAAAGAAAAGATAGAGAGGTTAGAGCCAGCCATGGACATGTGGAAAGAGAATGGAGAGCGAGGGGAACAAGGGACAAGAGACAAGAAAAGAGGACCAGAGAGAAGGGCAAGAGAGAGGCACTAGAGAGAGAGGAGGGGTCATGTAACCCCTTTTATAGTGGGCCAGGCTACCTGCCTGGCCAGGTAACTGTGGGGCGGGGCAAACCTGGCTATAGCCAGGTGACTGTGGGGATGGAGTCCAGCCAGAAAACTAGGGGCCTGGGGTGTGGCCCTATGTGACTGATGGCCACTAAATTATGTCCAACAGTTGTGAGCCACTATATGGGTTATGGGAACTATACCATGGTCCTCTGAAAGAGAAGCAAGTGTTCTTAACTACTGCCTCACCTCCACAACCTCTGCTTTTTGATACAAGGCTTCTGATGTTTTTGTTACTACATTATTGGCTTTATAAAAACTTAACATTTCAAACAGAACCATATACATATTAGGTTTGAAGAAATAACTGAATGACTCTGAGTGGAGAGCAGGAACAGGTATGGCATAGCTTCTGTACTAGAGACAATCATATTGTAAGCACAGATGCTGAGTGTAAGGCATAAGTCCTGTAGATGAGATTGTATTCTTGTTAAGTAATCTGTTTCAATGTTAATACATCTTCTTGGAAATTTGCTCTGTCCAAACATCCACAACTGACACTCCAATTACTCAAGAGCACATATTCTCACATCTCACTGACAGCCAGCTTCAGGCAACACTTACATATTGCAATGGCTTCAGACAACATGAACATGGGATTGTTTGCTAAAAGAATCGTATATGTTAGGGCCAGAGGTTACCACCTTCACGAAATCTCCAGGGGATTGGGACCAGCTATCCACAATAGCAAACAAGTTAGGGAGCTGAGGGCATTTGCAACCCCATGAGGGTTGCAACAGTGTCAACAGGCCAGATGCCCTGGAGTTCCCAGGGACTGGACCATCAATCAAAGAGTACACAGGGAGGGACCCAAGGCTCTGGACACATAGGTGACAGAGAATGGCCTTGTTGGACATCAGTGGTATGAGCAGCCCTTGGGTCTGAGGGGGTTCAATGCCCCACTGTAGGGGAATGTTAGGATGGCAAGGTGGGAGTGGGTAAGGTATCACCTTCATAGAGACAGGGTAGGGGGATTAGCACAGGGGCTTCCAGAGGGGAGACTTGGAAAAAGGATAACATTTGAAATATAAATAAAGAAAATATTCAATACAAAGGAGTCACTTTTACAAGTTTGCTACTTTTCTGTCCTACCTCTATCTCCTTGTATGTTCTGCACCAACATAAAGTAGTGTGTAGGTCCTTAAGTTCCTATAGGTCAATGTGATTTTTTTGATACTGATAGGTTACAATTCCTCATTGCAAGAAAAGGAGGAGGTAGCCTATGTTCTTTCTATAGCCAGAAGACTTTCTTTCCCACACCATTTAATCTCAATGTTTTATCTTTCTGTCCTTACAGAAATAGGCAAATAATTAATACTTTTCTTCCTAGCCTTTCAAATATTTATGCAGAGCAAAGCAAACAAACACTCAATGCTGCAAAATTACCATGTAAATGTGGACCTTTTCTTAAATTAAAATCAGTTAGCTATCAGAATCCAGTAGTGCACCCAAAACATTTCCTCCTATAGCAGGTCCCTTTGGGTTATCCTGCACTAAAGATACCCCAAAGAGTGTATTTTCACATTAAAAATTTCCATCACCAAATGGGAAGGGATGTGAGTTAACTGTAAGAGTGCATGGCTTTGGCTTTGGGGTATGTCTTTACAGTTTGTTGAATTTTTTTCCTGAAAGACAGTTTGGGGATACAAGTCTCAAGGACACCATTATTACAAATATTCAATCACTAATTCAAACACAATCCTATAAAGTCATTCAAGCAGAGAAGTCACATGTTTTTAACTGTTCTACATGGATGATCAAAAAGCTTTTCAGAAAAATCCCTGTGAATACTGCATCACAGAACTGAAGTTTAAGATGTGACATCACCACCTGTACTGTTCACAACAAAAAGCCTATTATTCTAATCAGATTAAAAGTAAAAGGTTATTTTATTTTTCTCAAGGAACATAATTAATAGAGAAATTGGCCCTTAGATTGCAGGAGCTTCGTTGACTGTGAACCCCTCCATGTCTAAGTTTGAACTGTGGTTTCAACTTATTTTAATTCTAATTATTATTTGGAACATTTGCTGGTAATCACCAATAGCTATGCTTCAGTGATCTTTGAGAGGAAGGGGTCCCCAAATATAATGAAATTCATTCACTGTGCAGCCATGATGACCAAATTGCTCAAAATAAAATATGCTGTTTCTTTTCTACTTTCTTTGTCCAAATGTTATAAAAAGTAATAGCCTGAGGGTTTTCTCCAGAGAGAAATCCAATTTATGATCTCTGCATATGTGAGTATTTATAGATATGCTATTCTGAGTTCTATTGAGCTAGCCATGCTGATGAGTACTTTACTTGCATTTGACTTATTTATACTTCATAAAATCTTTAAATATTATTATCTGCAGTACATCCTAGAGAGACAGAGTTTAATAAAATGTAAGTTTCCAATAGTTGGTAAGTATAGAGGTTTGAATGGATCCTTAGTACTGTTGCACAAGAATTTGGAATTATTTTGCAATTGTCCTGGATGGTATTTTTTGTCAACTTGATATTAGCTATGGTCATCTGAAAAGCAGAATCACAATTGAGAAAATGTTTTCTTAGGATCAGCCTGTAGGCAAATTTTTGTGAAGCAATTTTTTTGTGGAATAATCCAGCCAATTGTGGGTGCTACCACCACGCGCAGTGGTCCTACGCTGTCTAAAAAAAAAAAGAGTGCTGTGAATAAGCCACAGAGAGGAGGCTGTTAAGCAGCATTCTCCATGGTTTCTCCTTCAGGTTCCACTTCTAGGTTCCTACCTTGATTTCCTGCCAAAACTTTCTATGATGATAGTTTGTAATGTATAAGTATATGCCAGATAAATAATTTCTTCCAAAATTCCTTTTAATCATACTATTTATCACAGCACTATAAACCTTAAGGCAGAGGTCAAATAAAAATCAAAAGAGGAAACCTTAACAAGCCCTTTATAAAGTTACTGACTATCTGTGATCAGGATGGCCATACATAAGTCCTTGCATTTCCACCATATTTACTGAGGAACTCTGTTTCAGAGATAGCCTCCTAAAACATTCAGGCAATGAATAAACCACATTACCATCCATTTCACCTGCCAATACGCAATCATTTGTGCCTGTGTGTTTTTGAGGTTTGGGAATATCATACACTCAGTGTGTCAATATACTTTTTTATTAGATATTTTCTTTATTTACATATCAAATATTATCTCCTTTCCTGGTTTCGGCTCCAAAACCACACTATTCCATCTCCCATCCCCCTACTCACCTCCTCTTCCCTTTCCTGTCATTCCCCTTTACTGGGGCATCCAGCCTTCTCATATCAATGTTTTCACTTGTTAAAAGGCATTTATAGTTTAATGATGGAGACATTTCAGACCTTTTTGTTGGACACATTTTAAATTGTTCACAATTATTTGTTTAAATCAGTTCCATACAGTGTGACACTTAGAATAAAGAGGCCTTTGTAGTCACTTGTCCATTTCATAATGAGTGGACCCATGACCTTGACTCTGCTGTGTTAGTTTACAAAGCTGAGCTAATAAAACAGTCCTTGGACCTCCAAATATAGCATTTCTACTTTGCAGATTTTGGCCTCCATGACCTAGTAAGAGGAAAAGGATGCCATAGACTTTGCTCATGTCCCCTACCTGTATCCATTCTTTCTGCTACAAGTGAGCACAAACAAGATTATATAAAACAGGGATTAAAAATTATGGGATGTCTATAAACATTCTTTAGAATATTTCTAGCCTTCCTATTTTCCTGAGCTATCTGTCATTTAGAAAAAGTGATGCAAGTTTATTTCTGTTTAAAAGAAGGGTAGACTTCATTTATTTACTATCAAATGTGTACGTGTGTGTGTGTGTATGTGTGTGTGTGTGTGTGTGTGTGTGTGTTTGTGTGTGAATGTATGCATGTGTACCCAAGGGGTATATACAGGAATCTCTGAGGTCATATGGAAAAAGGCTTTTTGGGCCTGGTATTATTGGGTAGTTATAGACAACCGGGTAGGTGCTAAGATCTGAATCCGGGTCCTCTACAAGAGCAAGTACTATCAACTCCAGAGACATTTATCCAACCCTATCACACAGAATTTTTAAAAACATCTACAGAATTAACAATATTTCTTGATGATTTTCATTCAAATGAAACTGAATATAAATGAAATTTAAGAGTACTTAGAAGTAAATATATGAAATTATCCCAGAATATAACAGTTTACTAAATTAATGTATAAGAAGCATAATGAAAAATAAAGAGTAAATATTTATTAGTGATAAACCAATTTTCTTCAAGTTATTATAAAAATTATAAGTCATATGTAAGTGGAAAACTTCCTAATAAATGGAATTAAGTATGCACTTCTTATTCATCGATAATGACATGTTCCTTTATCCATCATTATAGAGCAAGTGAATCTCTCACTGTGGGAATATCCATCCAAGATTGTGTGTGTGTGTGTGTGTGTGTGTGTGTGTGTGACATGTGAGCTATGATTTATGATGAGTGTGAAGGAAAATAGAGCTCACATTTTCAAAAAATAATTTTTGTTGTAAAAATATATACTATTGCCATTAAAACCACCAACTTACCACAGTGACAGAAACACAAACAATGTGCCCATCAGCAGGTAGCACAGTTGGAGAGGAATCATGGATCCCTCTGCTACTCCAAGAACTATTCACTAAGTGGTAAATTCAGGAAACAGCCACTGATCCCACCAGATTTCATTGGGCATTTTCAACAGTGAGGGTCTTAGTTGATTTAAATGGGTCTCAAACAAACAACAACTAAATCACACCAAACAAAGGCAACAATATAACAAAAACAAAGACAAACAAAACAGCAAAAATACTAAGTAAAACAGCATAATCCTGGGAGGAAATTGGGTATTACTGATAGGTTTGTAGAGAAGATAAGAGAAATTGTGGAGAAAGAGTAATCAGATGATATTATATATATGCAAGAGACTATCAAGCAGCAAGATTGATTAATAAACACCCATATCTACTAGCTTAGGGTTTTTGTCACTGTCATAAAATAGCATGCTCATAAGCACTGGTGTTGAAAGGACTCATTTCAGCTTATGTTTCTCAGGTCACAGTCCACTGGTAAGATAAGTCAGAGCAGGAACTCAATCCTTGAGGCTGGAGCTGATCCACAGCCACGGAGTACTGCTGATTCCTGGCTTATTCTTCATGGTTAACTTAGACTACTTTCTTGTATATCCTAGAATCACCTACCTAGGGATGACACTGCCCACAGTGATCTGCACGCACACCCACTCATGCACCCACCTACACATACATTCATATGCACCCATGATTAATCAACAAAAAAATTTTACACTAGCTTGCCCAAAAGCCAATCTGGTGAGTCAATTTTCTTAACAGAGGATCTCTCTTCCAAGATGACTTTAGCTTGTCTCAAACCTACTTGAATCTAAATCTAGATAGCACATCTGCCTGCCTGCTTATCTGTCTGTCTGTCTATCTATCTATCTATCTAGTGTCATATGAGTTTTTACTTAATTCTTGAATCACATTATTTGATGCTCCTTTATATTTTATATCTCTAGTTACTTAGTGATTCACAAAACAAATTCAACTGCATATTAAAATATGAATATTTTTACCAAGTGAGGCCTAACTTAAAACTAGTGCTTGTCAAGGAATATTCCAGCTTCTGTTTTATATTTTTCATATAATAACTAAATTGTTCTGTAATTTTTCTCTAAAATCTCCCTGACATATAATTGTTAGAAAAACTTGCCTCAGATGCAAATACAAAATGTTAATGAAATGCATTCTGTCTGCACTGTTGTGAAAATGGTATTATATTTAAAGTAGGTGGTTGATTTGATTGAACAAGAAGAAACAGATGTTGCTCTTATTAGAGACAAGAAGAAAATACTGGTTTAATGAATACTGAAAATATAAAGTATTTAAAATACAGTCACAAAGTAAGATGTAACATCTGTTGGAAAAGGATTCAAATAAAATTGCAGTGACGAGAGTTTTCAGGCTTTGGTTTAATATTCAGTCTTCAGAGGAACATTCCCAAGGCCTTGAATTTATCTTTGGTCCACTACAGAGTCCTAAGAAGTAATAATGACGTATCTCATAATTTACTGATGTTGTGGTATGCTTACAGACAGAAGCCTAGCATGGCTACCCTTCAAGAGGCCCAACAAGCAGCTGAACAAGACAGGTGCAAATACTTACACCCCATAGACATAAGCTAGGGTCTCCTGTTGTTGAATTAGGCAAAAGCTGGAAGAAGCTGTGGAGGAAGACCTGTAGTCTCAACTAACCTGGACCCCCGAGATCTCTCAGATACTGAGCCACCAACCAGGCAGCATACACTAGCTGGTAGAAGGCCCGTGACACATATACAGCAGAGGACTGCCTGGTCTGGCCTCCGTGAGAGAAGATGCCTTAAGAGATGCAGTGAGAGAGAGACTTGAGGCCCCAGGAAGTGTGGAGAATTTGTGGGGTGGGGGGCATCCTCTTGGAGAGGATGGATGGGATGAGGAATTCTCTCAGGGAGGACTGCAAAGGGGATAATGACTGGAATGTAAAGCAAGATTAAATATACTTTCTTGTGCACTCTAGGATCACCTACCTAGGGATGGATATGTTTTTTTTAAAAACAAACCTATTCCATAGGACAAAAAGAAAAAAATAAACATTTCTATGTGCATATCATGTGCTTTCTACATTTTGTACATCAATTCCATAAGGAAGTCTATCTAATTCATCGCTATGTTTCATATACCAAACCAGACTCCAACAAACAAAGAAAGCAGTTTATAAGGACTGTGGGCAGGTACAGATTCTGTCTATTTAGTTTTTATTTATTGAATGAAAATCTTTCATTGAACTTAGGGCCTTGGGCTACTATTAAGTCACATCTCTCATCTTGTTTTTTTTTTCTTTTGTTTTGTTTTGTTTTTTGTTTTTTAAATTTCTATTCAGGGTGACACAAATTTTCCCAGATTACCTTGACTTCATTCTGTAGACCAGCTGCCCTTGAACTTGTGATTTCCTGCCATGGCTTCCAGGGCACTGGGATTACTGGCCTATGCTACTGGGCCTTGTAAGATACACATATATTTTCAGCTATAGACAGACTTTTAAAATGATTTCCTGTGAGTCATAAATATCTCTATCTCTATTTCTGTCTATCTGTCTATCTATCTATCTATCTATCTATCTATCTATCTATCTATCTATCTATAAATATGCTTGAGAGGACTATTTAACTCAAACCTTTACTGTTAGAGCATAGTACATGAGATTTTCTGTGTGACACACGCGTGAGACATAGAGAACCTCTCACCCCCATCTTACTCTCCCTACAGAGTTTTCTGTAAAGCTCAGATTGGCTTCTATCTCGTGTCAACTTACTTCAGCCTCTGAAGTGCTAGAAACTGATAGGTGTGTTCAATCATGCATAGCTTTAATATAAGGAAGATTCTTAGGCATAGGTGTCTTCTACAGATATCCATAATCTTACGAGAAAGAAAGAGAGGACCGAAGTTAGTTGTTCTTAACTCGAATGCACACTAGACTAACTTCATGAGCTTTCAGAGTTCTCTGTTAGTACATCTAAATTACTAATGAGAGAAAATGAAGAGACGCATAAGCAGAAACTACAATCATAACCCCTACCACATGTCTTTCCATGAGGAGACAAGAATGTGATCAAATTTATAAAGAAATATAGTAAGACTCTTAAAATACTTGAGATAATAAGAAAAGAAGAAAAACTACAGACTTGTTACTTGGTTTCAAAATCAGTGATGAAGTTCTGCTAATCCAAAGAAATCAGAGGCTGATGAACAGAGACTGACATTGAGCACAATATGTTCAATGTCTTCAGCTATCTTTTGACAAAGAAACAAAAGCAGTTCAAAAAGAAAGTAAAATATGTTTTTTAGGCTGCTATGATTTTCAAAAATTGTGCTGAATTTACTGTTTAAACATAGAGAAAATGTATATTGATTTCTACTTTATACAACTGAACACAAAAAAATCTAAGTCAATTTTAGACCTAGACACAAAAGCCTGATCTGTAAAGTTTCTAATTGAATATCCTCGAGGCCTTGGGTTGGCAGAGATTTCCCAGCAGGGGTCAAATTCAGTGGATAGATTGTATAATATCGAGATTCAAAATTCAAGGGAAGACAGAAATGGGAGAGCATTCTTACAGAACATGCATCTGAAAATGGAATATAATAAAATATACTAAATATGCTTGAAAATCAATGATGTAAATTGGCAAAATGTACACAGATCATGTCACAAACGAAAATGAACACCCAGAGTTTTGAGATAACATCTGAGCCCATTCATTATTAGGATATTTAACATTATGAAAATGCTCACTGTTCTAGTGCTTGAAAGTTAAGAGTAGTGATTAGAGTCCAGGGCACTTTGCACTTTCATGCACTGCTGCATGAGTGTTAAATTATAAACCAGTTTTTAAACAAGACGGAAACATACTGATATTATGGGTCAACAACTGTTTTTCTACTTATTTATCCATTAGAGTCAAAGTGTATGCTGCCAAAGACCTAACAGAATTATTTTCAGTTTTCTCTCATAACAATCCCTAAATACAAATACTTTTGTATTTGTAAAGTATATTTACAAAAAAAAAAAAGGAAATATCATACTAGTGAAAAGAAGGGGTTAGTGATGCAAGAGCAGAATGGATAATTTTTTTAAATTGTGATGCATGAAAAAATGTGGATTTTAAAAATAGTGTAATATGGGGGGGGATGGAGAGATAGTTCAGGGATTAAGAACTATGCTGTTCACAGAGGACTTGGGTTCCATTCCTAGAACCTACACAGCAGCTCACAACTCTCTGTAATGCCAATTCCAGGGTATCCAAAGCCCTCTTCTGGCTTAAGCAACACCAGGCACTCGCATATTATATATGCAACACAGAAAAATCAATACACACATGTAAATAAATAAATACATATTTTGAAAAATCACAAGACATAATTTTTAGATGAAATTTGATGAAGGAGAAAATTAATCTATGATGATAGACCCAACATTATGGGCCAGCCAGTTGGCTCTACAAGTCAATGAACTTGTTACAAAGGCAGAGAACCTGAATTTGATCCTACAAATTTGTGTGTGTGTGTGTTAAAGATATTTTAGAAGTGTTACCAAAGAAATTTTGCTTGAATTTAGTATAGTTACAAGACAAATAAAAATATGTTACAGAATTAACATTTAAGAGGGAATAATGACTATGTATTTTTTTAAAATTAGGAATAATAATTTCTTTTTAATCCACAAAGAATTCATTACAGAAACAGAAAATGCTCAAAAATATATGTAAAAATATTAACATAACAAAACAGATGCTTTACACTTAGTATCTAGCATATTTTATCTTAAATTGTAATTGATAATCGGAAGTCATTCAGAGCATTCTAATAATGGAAAGAATTGTCAAAGGCCTGAAAGGAAGAAACCAGCAGGAAGGACTCTAATTTCCTCCCTGGACGTGACTCAAGTTTTGAGTTTTCAGAACTTAAAGAAAGTCTCCTGTGCTTTATCTCTATAGATCTTGTTGCTTGTCACTCATTTGGTGATCTTTTAGTGTATGCCTTGCAAGATTTCAGGCACCAGGAGTACTGGAGTTTTTTTTTTTTTTTTAATAGAACATAGGCATATGGACCAGTTTTAGATAGGGATAATTGTCTTAAAGTAAAGCATGATGGGATGGAAAAATTGATTAATCTAGATAAGACTGATTGTCAAACAATGCCCTGGGCATTGACAGTGAATCAGGGAGCTAAAGGACAGGAAAAGGGTAGCCATTACATCATTTTGAGAGGAGGCCATAAAGGATTGGAATGTGAAGTATAAAGACAATAAAATAAGATGACAATTAGCAGACTTTGATGTGACAGAGTAGACCAGTTCCAGAAGAGATTAGGAAACTCTTCAGTGCATGTCATTTGCCAAGTTAAGCAAGAATAAGAAGCTGATTAGGACCCTAGGCATGAATGACAGGTGAAATAGAGTAAAGAAGAAAGAGTAGTGGAATCATGGAAAATGATGGTCCCAATATGACCTCCCTCAAGGGAGAAAACAAATCTGGGCAATAGTGTACATTAAAAATCTAATGACACTATGAATCATGCCTTAAGAAATTGTATTCATAAAATGGCATTAATTTTTTGAGACAAAGTTTCATTGTGAAGCTCTGACTGGATTGATACTCACTATGTAGACTTAGTGGGCCTGGAACTCACAAAAATCCTCCTGCCTCAGCTTACTGAGTACTTGCATTACAGGTGTGTGTCATCACATAGAAGTGTGTGTTACCACATCCAGCTACATTTTTAAATATTTTCTGTAGCTTTGTCTTCTCTCTGAATAGAATTGTAGTACAGACAATATCCTGACCTATCCTAGAGGACCTGATTGCTATGCTCAGAGCAGTTGGTAAGAACCCCCTCACCCCCTCTGGAGTCCCAGAGCTGCTGCTGGCAGCTTGGTGGACTCAGGACTCATCACCCACCAAAACCCTTACCCTCCGAATACCACTCCCCTTCCACTTCTGCTCCTTTCACCGAATCCTTCCTTCTGGTACAGACTCCTAGCTAGACAGCTTCCTTGAAGACACAAAACCCTGACCCATCCCAGAGGACCCTCTGCACTCAGAACAGTTGAGGACCAGCTGCACCCAAAGAAGTTGAGGATCTGCTGCATGCAGAGCAGTTGAGGACCTGCAGCATTCAGAGCAGTTGAGAATCCACTGCATTCAGAGCAGTTGAGGATCAGCTGCAGAGCAGTTGGACAACAGCTTGGCTGCTCCACTGAAGACCCAATAGTCTGAAGGACTCCCAGGATATCTACTGCAGCCAGGGAAACAAATCAGCAGCTTCTCTATCCTTGTGATGAGGCTCCAGTTGGAAGGTCCCACAGGTAGTATGCTACAGCCAAAGCTGCAGGTCTACCCAGAGACCTGAAGCAACCCAGGGACAAAAGAAACAGTCTTCAGACAGTCACCCAGATCAGCAAATACCAGGGATATCCAGATGGCAAAAGGCAAGTGCAAAACCATAAGAAATAGAAGCCAATATATGGAGGCATCATCAGAACCCAGTTCTCCTACCATAGCAAGCCCTGAATATATCAACAAACCTGAAAATCACGAACCTCTCCTAAAAATCCTATCTCATGAAGATAATAGAGTCCCTTAAGGAGGATATCAATAACTCACTGAAAGAAATACACAGGAAAACACAGGTAAACAGGTGAGGGCATTGAATAAAGTGATCAAGACTTAAAAGTGGAAGTAGAAACAATAAATAAGACACAAATGGAGGCAAACCTGTAAATGGAAAACCTAGGAAAGAGGTCAGGAACTATAGATGCAAGTATCACCAGCAGAATACAAGAGATAGAAGAAAGAATTTCAGGTGTAGAAGATACCATAGAAGAGATTAACACAACTGTCAAAGAAAATTCAAAACATAAAAAACTCTTAACTCAAAGCATCCAGGTAATTCAGGACACAATGAAAAGAACAAATTTAAGAATAATCAGAATAGAGGATAATGAAGATTCCCAGCTCAAAGGATCCAAAAATGTCTTCAAATTTCTTCAATAGAAGAAAACTTCCCCAACCTAATGAAAAAGATGGCCATAAAGGTACAAGAAGCCTATAGAACACCAAATAAATGGGACGAGAAAAGAAAATCCTCTCATCAAATAATAATCAAAACACTTAATGTGTAGAAGAAAGAAACAATATTAAAAGCTGCAAGGGAAAAGTAACTTGCAATGATAGACCTATCAGAAGTGTACCAAACTTTTCAACAGAGACTATGAAAGCCAGAAGAGCCTGGTCACAGGTCATGCAGACTCTAAGAGAACACAAATGCCAGCCCAGGATTTCACAGATATCTACATAACATTTCACCCTAAAACAAAAAGAATACATCTTCTTCTCAGCACCTCATGGTACCTTCTCCAAAATTGACCATATCATTGGTCACAAAACAATCCTTGACCAATACAAGAAGATTGAAATAATACCATGCATCCTATCAGATCACCATGGCCTAACGTTGCTCTTCAAGAACAGCAAAAATTACAGAAAATCCACATACACAAGGAAACTGAACAACTCTTCATGCAATGATAACTTGGTTAGGGAAGAAAGAAAGTAATTAAAAACTTCATGGAATTTAATGAAAATATTGACACATCATACCCAAACTTATGGGACACAATGAAAGCAGTGCTAGGAGTAAAGTTCATGGTACTAACTGCTGTGGTAAAGAAAATGGAGAGATCTTACACTAACAACTTAACAGCATATCTGAAAGCTCTAGAACAAAAAGAAGCAAACTCACCCAAGAGGAGTAGAAGGCAGGAAATAGTCAAACAACAGGGATGAAATCAACCAAATAGAAACAAAGAAAACAATACAAAGAATCAATAAAACCAGAAGCTGGTTCTTTGAGAGAATTAACAAAATAGATAAACCCCTAGGCAACCTAACTAAAGGGCTGAGAGGCAGTATCCAAACTGACAAAATCAGAAACAAAAAGGGAGACATAACAACAGAAATGGAGGAAACTCAAAAAATCATCAGATGCAACTATAAAAGCCTATACTCGACAAAACTGGAAAATCCAGAAGAAATGGATGATTTTCTAGACAGATGCCACATACCAAAGTTAAATTAATAGCAGATAAACTATTTAAACAGGCCTATATCACACAAAAAAATAGATGTCATTAAAAACTCCAAACCAAGAAAAGCCTAGGACTGGATGGATTTAGTGCAGAATGCTACCAGACCATCAAAGAAGACCTGATTCGAATTTTCCTCAAGCTATTCCATAAAATAGAAAGAGAAGGAACACTACATAACTAGTTCTATGAAGCCACAATTACTCTGATACCTAAACCACACAATGACCCAATCAAAAAAGAGAACTTTAGACCAATCTTGCTTATGAATATCGATGCAAAAATTCTGAATAAAATTCTTGCAAACTGAATCCACGAACATATCAAAACCTACATTTACCATGATCAAGAAGGCTTCATTCCAGGGATGCAAGGTTGGTTTAATATACAAAAAAAAAAAATCCATTAACATAATCCACTATATAAACAAACTCAAAAAAAATCACATGATCATCTCCTTAGATGCAGAATAAGCATTTGACAAAACACAACACCCCTTCACGTTAAAAGTATTGGAGAGATCAGGAATTCAAGGCCCATACCTAAACACAATAAAAACAATTTACTGCAAACCAACAGCCAATATCAAATTAAATGGAGACATACTTGAGGCATTCACACTGAAATCGGGGACAAGACAAGGATACCCACTCTCTCCATATCTATTCAATACAGTACTTGAAGTGCTAGCTAGAACAATAAGAAAACAAACAAGATCAAGGGGATACAAATTGGCAAAGAAGAAATGAAGGTATCATTATTTGCAGATGATATGATAGTATACATATGCGACCCCAAAAATTCTACCTGAGACCTTCTTTAGGTGATAAACAATTTCAGCAAAGTGGCCGGATATAAAATTAATTCAAATAAATCTGTAGCCTTCCTTTATACAAATGACAAACTGGCTGAGAAAGAAATTGGGGAAACAGCTCCCTTCACAATAGCCACAAATAATATAAAATATCTTGGGGCAACTCTAACGAAACAAATTCAGGAGACAGCAGGTGTTGGAGAGAGTGTGGAGAAAGAGGAACACTCCTCCACTGCTGGTGGGGTTGCAAATTGGTACAACCACTCTGGAAAGCAGTCTGGAGGCTCCTCCGAAAACTGGGCACCTCACTTCCAGAAGATCCTGCTATACCACTCCTGGGCATATACCCAGAGGATTCCCCACCATGTAATAAGGATACATGCTCTACACTATGTTCATAGCAGCCCTATTTATAATTGCCAGATGCTGGAAAGAACCCAGGTATCCCTCAACAGAAGAGTGGATGCAAAAAATGTGGTATATCTACACAATGGAGTACTATTCAGACATTAGAAACAATGAATTCATGAAATTCTTAGGCAAATGGATGGAGCTAGAGAACATCATACTAAGTGAGGTAACCCAGACTCAAAAGGTGAATCATGGTATGCACTCACTAATAAGTGGTTATTAACCTAGAAAACTGGAATACCCAAAACATAATCCACACATCAAATGAGATACAAGAAGAAAGCAGGAGTGGCCCCTGGTTCTGGAAAGACTCAGTGAAACAGTATTTGGCAAAACCAGAACGGGGAACTGGGAAGGGGTGGGAGGGAGGACAGGGGAAGAGAAGGGGGCTTACGGGACTTTCGGGGAGTGGGGGGGGGCTAGAAAAGGGGAAATCATTTGAAATGTAAATAAATTATATCGAATAAAAAAAATTAAAAAAAAAACAACCCAGAATAGCAAAAACAATTCTTAACAATAAAACAATTCTTAATAATAAATGAACTGGAGAATCACCAGAAACAGACATGTTGATCAATGGAATAGAATTAAAGATGCAGAAATAAAACCACATACTTACAGACACTTGATCTTTGACAAAGAAACCAAAAAATATACAATGGAAAAGAGAAAACATCTACAATAAATGGTGCTGGTCTAACTGGCTGTCTGTATGTGGAAAAATGAAAATAGACCAATATTTGCCACCTTGCACAAAGCTCAAGTCCAAGTGGGTCAAGGACCTCAACATAAACCCAGATACACTGAATCTAATGGAAGAGAAAGTGGGAAAGAGCCTTGAACTCATTGACACAGGGAGAAACTTCCTAAACATAACTCCAATGGCTCATAGTCTAAGATCAAGAATTGATAAATGAGATCTCATGAAACTGGAAAGCTTCTATAAGGCAAAGGACATGATCAATAAGAAAAATCGGCAACCTACAGAATGGGAAAAAAAATTTCACTGGCCCCACATCAGATAGAGGGCTAATATCCAAAAGTTATAAAGAACTCAAGAAGCTAATCACCAAAAAACCCAAACAACCCAATCAAAAAAAAATGGGGTATAAAACTAAACTGATATTTCACAACTGAGCAATCTAGAATAGCAGAGAAGTACCTAAAAAAAAAAAAGTTCAAAGTCCTTAGTGATCAGAGAAATGCAAATTAAAACAGCCCTGAGATTCCCTTACACCAATCAGAATGGATAAGATCAAAACCACATGTAGGAGAGGATGTAGAGAAAGAGGAACACTCCTCCATTGTTGGTGGGATTGCAAACTAGTACAACCACTCTAGAAATCAATTTGGAGGTTCCTCAGGAAATTGGAAATAGGTCTTCCTGAAGACCCAGCTGTACCACTCTTGGGAATATACCCAAAAAATGCCCCAACTGCCACAAGAGGACGCATTCCACTGTGTTCATAGCAGCCTTATTTGTGATAGCCAGAAGCTGGAAACAACCTAGATGTCCCATGACAGAAGAATGAGTACAGAAAATATGGTTCATTTACACAATGGAATACTACACAGCTATTAAGACCGAGGACATCCTGAGTTTTGCAAACAAATGGATGCAACTAGAAAATACTATCCTGAGTGAGGTAACTCAGACCCCCAAAAGCACATGCATGGTATGTATTCACTAATAATTTAATATTAGCCAAAAAAAGAGTACAGAATATCCGAGATACAGTCCACAAAACTCAAAAAGGACAATAAGCTGAAGTACCCAAGTGAGGATATCTGCAAGAAGAAAGCAATCACAGGTGGGTAGGGAGGTGGGTACTTGGTAGGGAAGGTAGAGGGGGTGGGGGTGGGGGGAGGAGGAGGAAGTGGAGAATCTGATCTGACAGTGGGGGACAAACAGACTGAAGCCCTGAGGGCCAGCAGAAAGAATGGAAACAGGCACTCTCAGGAGATGGCAGGTTGGAGGAGACCCTCCAGAATGTGCCAGAGACCTGGGAGGTAAGAGACTTACTGGACTAGAAGGGAGGGAGGGGCCTTAGATGAAATGCCTGACAACAGGAGAGGGAAGTATAAGAGCCTACCTCCAGCAGGAAGACAGGTCTTCAAATGAGGGAGAGGGAGGCAATCCCACAGTCATAACTCGAACCCATAATTGTTCCTGTCTGAAAGAACTACTGGGACAGAAATGGAGAGGAGCCCAAGAAGAAGCTCCAGTGACAGGCTCAAAGTAGGATCCAGTGCAAGGGGAGGCCCCAAGGCCTGACACTATTACTGAGGCTATGGAGCACTCACAGTAAGGGACCTAGCATGACAGCACTCTGGAAGATCCAACAAGCAACTGAGTCAGATGCAAATATTTTCACACAACCAATTGACAAAAGCAAATGACCCCTGATGTTGAATTAGGGAAGAATGAATGAAGCTGAGGGCGACCCTGTAGGAGGACCAGCAATTTCAATTAATCTGGATTCTCTCAAACACTGGGCCACCAAACAGGCAGCATACACCAGCTGATATGAGGCCCCTAGCACACATACAATAGAGGACTGCTAGGTCAGTGTTCATCCAGAGATGATGCACTTAATCCTCAAGAGACTGGAGGCCCCAGGGACTTTAGAGGTCATGTGGGGTGGGGCATAGGGACATCCATGTGGAGAAGGGGCATGGAGGAGCTATGGGAGGTTGAACAGTCAGAGGGTGGACAGGAGTTGGTGGGGTGGGGAATAAAATATGGAATGTATAAGAATACTTAATAAAATAAATCTCACTAAAAAAGAAAGCAATAGCACCACCAAAAAAAAAAGAAAAAAGAAAGAAAAAGGAAACAAATGAATAAAAAGAAAAAGAAAAAATGAATTGTATCACATATAATTGTTTATTCTTTAATTATATTACTTGATTTTTTCTGTACAGAAAAAATATCATTTTAGTGATGAGTTTTGGTTACTTTCTCCCATTCCAAGTTTTCTATTTAGAAGTTTAAAATTACATTTTATTTGCTTTGACTTTAAACTTCATTATTATTGTTCATATTCAATCTGTTTCTTTTCTCATACAAATTCCTTGTTATAAAGTTATTCCATTTTGGAAAAGGAAGTTGCGATTACTCTTAGTAACAAAACTGGACTGACATACACATTTCATCTTTTATCTTTGTTCCACACATGTTTCAGGTAATTCAGTGTTGTACAATTTCCTCCAAGGCCACAAAAATCACCCCTATTTATAGGAAACAAGCTCTCTCCAAATAGCAAGGGCACTTAAATCAATTCTCCCAACTCTTTCTGAGGACATTCTTGTAAATAATATAAAAATCAAAAATGTGCATGATGATTTCTAGAAGTTTCTCTGATTACATGGTCTAATGATTTAAAGACTGTTTATTTTTGTAATTTCTATAAAATAGTTGTCTAACTTCTGTAAATTAAAGTTCTGTGGATCAGAAAAAGAGGTAAAAGGTAAATGGGAAAGCACAGTGTAACTCAGAGCACCCTGGTATCCAGCTGACATCTTTGATGGGAAGTCCCTGATGCCCCTCTCTTTATTCAAATGAAGAAATCCTTTTGCCTCCTATGCCCTCAGGGTAATATGCTATTGAATATCTATAAGTTCCTATCTTCAAGGAGCCACCTGCTAAAGAAATAAAAATTAAGATGATTACAGGTTATATTAAAGTTTTTTTTCATGACCCAAAGGCACACATTTTTTTTATCCTCCTCTATCTTAAAGGGGAAATTGGTTTTGTATATGTGTTAGGCAATGACTGTCAGCTCTGTCATGGTAGAGTTGCAGAAGAAGAGCAAAAGAGTTGTAGAATAAAAGAAAGACAAGGATGAGGACAACATTCATCTCTCAACATATCAATTCCCAAATCCACCTTCTTAGTTCATTTTCTAAATTGTACAATAAAAAAAGCTTAAAACAAGATCTCTATTTTCTTTGCATGTTGTACCTGTGTGTGCTCTACGTGTGCAAATAGAGTCTTGAGGTCAGGCCTTTTCCCCACTACCCTCCAAGTTAATTTTTGAGACAAGGTCTCTCATTTAAATGGAAACTCTTTAGTTTTGGTATGGTGGCTAACCAGCAGTATTTTGGGATCCCTCCAGGTCTACTCTCAGAAGGCAGAGGTCACTGGCACTCTCTGCCTTGTCTGGCTCTGTATTTGAGTTCTAGGGAATCCAAGGGTAATTCCTCAAGCCAGAGCAGCAGGCACATCCCCACCCAGGCATCATGACAGAGATTTAAAAGGCCCTTCTATAAAGCAGCGTGCTTCAGAAATTCCATCTTTTATTCCAAATGTTTGTCAAAGTTTTGGTTTTACCATAAACACAAAGTACTGCAAGCTTAAATGGCTTTCATTAAATGAAAGGCCATTTTTCATTTTCATTCATACCTTTTTGTATCAGATAATTCCAGTGACAGCCTGTCCTTAACTTACATAGGTTATTTGCCTACTCAGCTCTCAGAAATAGTCAGCTTTTGAAAGTCACTATGATCAGAGTCCTAAACTGGAAAAGACATCTTCAAATGTTATGTGTATATGCAATCATTTATATTTGAATGGAAATCATTATTTTTGAATTACATCATAAAATGCCTAATAAAACCACAGCTCTGAGTTTAAGATAATTCTATATTACTTCCCTTTAATAGAACTCTCTCTCTTTTTTTTAATGCTTGCTACTGAATGAATTTCATCCTTTATTCAAAGGCACAGCCTGGATGATGCCTTTGTGCTGCCAACATCAAGAAACATTTAGTCCTCATTCTCTGCAAACTGCTTGTCTGTCTGTCTGTCTGTCTTACTGGTTCTTCTAGTGACCATTGGCATCAGGGACATCTTGGATTCATGGATGAATTTCCGCTCAATATCATTTCTGTCAACTGGGCAATTAATGAGAAGTGAACCATGAAGGGCACATCTCCAGATATTTATGAACCACCTCTTCTCTTCAGCTTTTCATTCAACAACAATCATTTTTTGCATGTCAACTGCTTTTTGATAGTTTTTCTTCCAAGTGGTAAAAATACAAATGGGAAAAATATCCTAGCTGTGAGCACATTAAATAATATTTATGGACTTAACAGTCCATATATACTTTGGTTATATATTTATATTTTAAACCAGAACACAATAGGTGTAAGAAATAAAAGCTGCTTTTTAAAATTAATATTTTCTTACATTATTTAAAATGCTAATTATTGGCTCATGGCTTATTTGTACTTGCACCATGTTTGGCTGTGTATACGCAGATGTCTTACTTATCATTGAATACAAACAGTAGAAAAGCAGCACAGGCAGCTACAAGACAGCAGGCAGAAGTGTGCACGTGGACAAGAATGTAATAACACATCATTTTATTTCTTTGTCCTGAAATTTTTATTAACATAATGATGAATGCTTCATACCAGCCAAATTATGAGACTCATTTCACTGCTAACCACTTAAAATATGAACAAGAATACTTATACATTGTACAGGGAAATAGAAAGGCCAATTTCGAAGGAAAAACAAAGCTAAAATGTGGCGAACACACCAAAATTAAAGTTATATATTGGGGTGTAGATCTATATTTGGCTTTCTAGATAGCATTAAATATTAAATTCAATAGTCATAGAATACCCAAACAGATAAAAAAGAGTTCACAGCAGATGAAGAGGAGAAGCTTATGTGTTGAAAACACAACAAAATACATTTAAATGATCTCTCAGTTGAGAAGCTACTGTTCACTCCATGGAGTTGTGTGAACATTTAAATGGTAAAGCAACTTTGGAGACAGAACATGTCCCATCAAGTAAAATGTGTTATTTTACTGGACCAAATCTGTCAGGGATTCTTCAATCATTTCTGAGATTTAATCTATACAACAGAACCACTTGAAATTTAATATATAAATGTTTGGTTGTTTTAGTAAAATACTTTCTCAAAATTGTATCACATAGCAATGGTCCACAGAGATGATCAGATGAGGAAATCTGGAGTAGACTACAGTTTTACAGTGATTCATTATCTATGATACAGATAATCCATATCAGTTTTGAATTCCCAGTGATCATTTTTTACTAACATAATACTAGACCCAGTATAGGATTTTCCTTATTATATAACACAATGACATTTTGGGGGACTATTTATTTATCATTTCTGCCTATTGGGTTACTTAATGAGCCACTGTCTCCTGAAAATTCAGTGATTGAATTTAAATCCACGCTGGTCTTTTGGTAATTATTTTTGCTGATCCAGTGTTGAGATGTGTGTGTGTGTGTGTGTGTGTGTGTGTGTGTGTTGTTTAATTCATTAGGCTGTGGAATCATAGAATACACACACACATACATATGCTATCTTGTAAGATAAGGATGTATTTAATGTGAACCTTAATAAATTCATTGAAAATGTTGAATAGCTGAGTCACTGTTATTGCTAAAGAGTAATAGGGTAGATTTTCTCAGAAGTATCAAGAAATTGTTAAGTATTGTCCTGGGTAGGTCTTTCTCAATCTGACACAAGATAGACATATCTGGGAAGAGGAACCTCAGTTAAGAAAATGCCATCATTATATTACTTTAGGGAAGTCTGTAGAACATTTTCTTGATTCATGATTAGTACCAGAAGCCACACCTCACTGTGGGTTGTGACATGCCTTTGCAGGTAGTCTTGGATTCTATGAAAAAGAAAACTGAGCAAGCCAAGGAGAACCACCCAGTAATTAGCATTTCAGTTTCTGCCTCCAGTGTTTTATCTTGAGTATCTGTTCTGAATTCCCTCAGTGATGTAATCTGACAGGTGAGTGGCAAGATAACTTACCTTCCCTCAGTTGTTTATGAACTTAGTTTTTATCACAATAGAAAACGAAACTAGTTATATGTTGGAGAGTCTTTTGGGTATATGCCCAGGAGTGGTATAGCTGGGCCCTCAGGTTGTACCATGTCCAATTTTCTGAGGAGCTATCAGACTTATTTCTAGAGTGGTTGTGCCAGCATGCAATCCCACCAGCAATGGAGTAGTGTTCCTCTTTCTCTACATCCTTGCCAGCATCTTCTGTCCCCTGCGTTTTTTATCTTACCCCTTCTGACTGGTGTGAAGTGGAATCTCAGGGTTGTTTTGATTTGTATTTTCCTGATGACTAAGGATGTTGAACATTTCTTTAGGTGATTCTCAGCAATGTGATATTCCTCAGCTGAGAGTTCTTTGTTTAGCTCTGTACCCCAATTTTTAAAAGGATTATTTGAGTCTCTGGAGATTAACTTCTTTGTATATATTATATACTAACCCTCTATCAGATGTAAAAATCTTTTTCCAATCTGTTGCTTGCTGTTTTGTCCTACTGACAGTGTCCTTTGTCTTGCAGAATCTTTGCAATTTTATGAGGTCCCATTTGTCTATTTTTGATAATAAAGCATAAGTCATTAGTGTTCTGTTCAGGCAATTTTCCCCTGTACCCACGTTCAAGGTTTTCTTTCTAACTCTATCAAGAATTGTGTTGGACTTTTGATGGGATTGCATTGAGTTTGCTCATCTATGTTCAGAACAGCCCTATTTATAATAGCCAGAAACTGGAAAGAACCCAGATGTCCTTCAACAGAGGAATGGATACAGAAAATGTGGTACATTTACACATTGGAGTACTACTCAGCTATTAAAGGCAATGGCTTCATGAAATTCTTTGGCAAATGGATGGAACTAGAAAATATTATCCTTAGTGAGGTAACCCAATCACAAAAGAACACATAGTGTATGTACTCACTGATAACTGGATATTAGCCCAAAAGCTTGGAATATCCAGAATACAATTCACAGACCACATGAAGCTCAATAAGAAGGAAGACCAAAGTATGGATGGATGCTTCAGTCCTTCTCAGAAGGGGGGACAAAATATTCACAGGAGGAAATATGGAGATAAAGTATGGAGCAGAGACTGAAGGAAAGGCCATCAGGAGACTTCCCCATCTGGGGATCCATCCTATACACAGATACCAAACCCAGACACTATTGTGGATGCCAAGAATCACTTGATGACAGGACTTTCTTAAAGCTGTTGCCTGAGAGGCTGTGTCAGAGCCTGACAAATATACCCAGTCAACTATTGGACTGAGTCTGGGATCCCCAATGGAGGAGTTAAAGGACTGAAGGAACTGAAGGAATTTTCAACCTCATAGGAAGAACAGTAATGTCAACCAACCAGAACCCCTAGAGTACACAGGGACAAAACCACCAACCAAAGAATACATGTGGAGGGACCCATTGCTCTAGCCACATATGTAGTAGAGGATGGCCTTGTCGGGCATCAATGGGAGGAGAGGCCCATGGTCCTGCGAAGGCTTGATGCCACAATATCGGGGAATGTCAGGGTGGGATGGCAGGAGTGGATGAGTGTGTGGGGGAACATCCTCATAGAAGCAGGGGGAAATCTGGCAAAGGGATAATATTTGAAATGTAAATAAAGAAAATATTTAATAAAAAAGAAATTTGTTTTGTTTACATACAGTTTTTAAAAAATTAAAGATTAAAGCAAACTTATCTACTAATAATATGTACTTGCCTTTTTACTTATATATAAAGAGCTAAATCTTAGGTGAATATTCAATACCTCAGGCATAGAATATTTTGAACCTTTTTCAGAGTTTTGTCAGAGTTGATATGATTTTATAATCATTTTTGCTGAGAATACCAATTCACACACACACACACACACACACACACACACACACACATATATATATATAAAATGCTAGGTAATTACTGGTCATTTGAGCAATAGTTAGAAATTCTGCCCTAATCTGAAACCCAAATTAATTTAATGAAGTTTTAGGAAGTTCAGTCAATAATTCTAATAACATATGTAAAATATCAAATATTCTAATGTAATACAACTCAAAGACATACTAATTTGATACGTATAAGCTGAAGGAGTTGTATAGAAAAATCACTAAGTTCTGTTTTCTGTAAATAGGCCACTATGTTTGTATAGGAGCAGAAAACTTAGTTTGTGCAGTACATTAGTACAATTCACCATCCACAATGACCTCAAGTTGGAGATGAGTGTTTTCAGACAGTACTTGCTGACATGATGTAGCTGCATGCACAGTATCCACCGTGTGTTGTATGTTAAGGAACTGAGGCTGCAGTGAGATCATGCAATGTGGTATGGGAACGAATATCTCAGGCTTCTGACATGCTTCATTTTGACTTAATTTTGATTTTGTGTGTTTAAAAACCTTTATAAGACCAAAATTATCATGACCCTCAAAGGTTAGTTATGCAATCCCTTTTTAGGTTGAGATCCACAGTTGAAGAAGCTAGGGCAAAGCATGGTCTCAAGAGCTACCAGTCAGAACCAGATCACAGTTTTGCTTAGTTCAAATTTCAAGTGTGTCAAGAACTCAGATTCATTGACAAATCTTTCCAAAGAACCCCACAGTCTTTTTAAAGGAGGAGAGAGAAGAAGTACAAAGTTCAGGGAGGATTGTACTAGATGTGGATGGTGAATTAATTGTTGGTCTGACACAGAGCCTGGCTTTGAGCCTAATTCCTTTTCTAAGATAGATAGTCTTTCCTATCTTCCAGAGTTAATGGGAAGCATGTAAGCCAATGGAGTGGGGTCAGTCGCTTTCCTTAACCAGCTTTATATATGCTAGAGCCAACGACAGGATCTGAATCAATTCAGTGAAAACATATTCTCCCAAAGAGGACACACAAAACTATCGATTGACAAACTACCAATTTTACAAATTCATCACCAATCTATTAGGTAATTCTGTTAGCCATTATTCTCTTTGAATATAGTCTATGAATATAAATGTATTTTATGAATATATTCATGAATACACTTCTCTTAAATATATTCAATAAATGTGAATATATTACTAGTGTTTTAGAATTGTTCAATTTATCAAAAGCTAAGGGTCATGGATTTAGCCTTTTCATGAATATATTTATGAAAACATATTCATGAAGAACATGGTCCTAAACTAAACCATGAGAACATGGTGAGTAGAGAAAGAGTCAGCAACCCCTTTACTCAGTCATTCAACTGGATTCCAGGCAAAACACTGTTGTTAGAAAAGAAACAAGCATATTTGTTTATTCGAGCCAAACTTCTTAGCACAACTACTTTCTTTAAATATTTTGGCTAAGCAATACTGTACATTTAATTTTTTTTCCTGCTCAAAGGCAGAGGTGCACAAGTAATATAGACATGTATGATGACAAATCCTGATGACTTTGTATAAAATTTGATATGGACACTTCCACACATTGATCTTCATCAGTCTGTATTGTCACACATGAACATTCAAAATCCAGTCAGGTATTCATCCTATGGGTGAATTCGAATATGGCATATGTTATACAATCTGGGCTCTACTCCAGAACAGAAAAAGGGAAGGGAGTATGAGTTCTTGTGTCCCAAGGCTTATAAACCCATCATGGTGTAGGCTGAGACAGAGAATCACAAATCCAAGGTTCATTTGGACCACAGAGTCAATTTTAGGATGACCTGTGTAACTAATTAAAACCCTGTATCAGAATCACAAAGAATAAAACATACGATTCAGTAAAAGCATATTTGCATAATTTGTGTAAGACTTTACATGAAATCCCCAGAATTGAGAGGGAGGAGGAAGAAGAGGAAAAAGAAGAGGAAGAGGAAGAAGAGGAGGGGAAGAAGAGGAGAAAAGGAGAAGAGAGGAGAGAATAAGTATGTTTGTTAGAGGAAATGACAATATCTAGTAGTAACTTACAAACCTCATAATAAAATTTAGGTTATAGTAATCAAAATATGGTGATAATTCTCCATTTTCACTAACTATTGCAAATTTGGAAACTCAGAGAGTGATTGTAGATAGTTTTAACATTTTTGATAATAAAAATGAAATGTTATCTCATATATATCATATATGTAACATTGTATTTGTATTTCTCAGGAGCCTTATTTTCTTAAATTATAGTAGAAATATATTACCTCAAAGTGACTCTATGTTAAAACATACAAACAAGGTTAATGTGAATGTAATAGTTATTCTCGCTAATTACAGTTTTTAGGAAGCCATGATTAGCTTCATTAAGTAACACATTAGTCTCCTTTTCTTAGCTTCATGAGGTAGAGCATAATGAGATTGTTTGATTTAAGCTTTTTGTGGCTTTAAAAAGACCAAACGTTTTTTCCCCCAAAGGGCACCACAAATAATAAAAATGCAGATCATAGCTGAACATTGTTATTCTCTGAGAAAGTCATCAAAACCACATCAAAATTTTGGCATTTCAGGAAACAATTTTGCATTTTATTGAGCACGACTTCTACTAGAAATTTCTGTGGCTGTCATATGTGAACCCTGGACATGAAGCAGCTGTGCTGGAGGGAGTCTGACCCTTCTTCTTGTCTTTGAACTGTGCAAAGAAAGAAGAAAGCTTTTGTTGTTTTTCTGTATGTGGTCTCTTCCTTTAGTACATATTTTCCCAAACAATCTCAATGAGAACTCAAGCAAATGGAAATCACACGTTTTTCACTGTTGGTTTATTTGCTTAAATAAAGGCTTCCCAACTGTTGTCAATGTTTGAGCTCAGTCACAATTCACAGGGACACATGTCATAAATAGCTTTATCCATATGGAAACAATTAAACATTATTTATGCCACAAAACAAATGAACTGAGTCCATGGGAATTCATGGCAAAACTATTTTTCATATGTACTTGAGTTGATTGAGTCTCTTGTAGAAAGAGATTTTAAGAAATAATCTGATCCTTTCTTAGAGATGCTGTTCACACATCTAAAAGCAGGTCCCTGACTGCTACTGTGTCAGCATGGTAACACTTTTTGGTCTGTTTCTTGTATCTTGTGAACATTAGAGTTTTCTACTTTCATAGCTGAAGCTTACTATTACCTCAAATAACTGGTGGTTTTGTTCTTGGGATACTTGTAATGGTTTATTACAGTAACAATCTTGAACATGTTTTGAACAGCAAGTGCTTGGCTTGGGCATGTTAGATTAACACATGAAGAGTCTAGAAAGCAGTATGGAAAGACAACTGGGATAATTTTTCTTCCTTATCTAGGTATTTGTTATAATATAAGCAAATATATTAGACAATATAAACAATATATTGTCTATATAAAGACAATGATTCTGGCACTGAAGATTGGCCAAAACAGTGAACACATGTGGCTACAGCTTATCAGCATAGGTGTAAAGAACAGAGACAATTCCTAAATTATCAATTAGGAACTGAATAGTCATCATAAGAAATATATTCTTTTTTTTTTGAGACAGGGTTTCTCTGTATAGTCCTAGCTGTCCTGAAACTCACTCTGTAGACCAGACCAGGTCTGCCTTGTAATCAGAAATCTGCTTGCCTCTGCCTCCCAAGTGCTGGGATTAAAGGCGTGTACCTTTACTGCCCAGAGAGAAACACGGTCTTTGTATGTACCACCACTGCCCAGAGAGAAATACATTCTTTTTCAGTAAAATTCATTATCTCTGTTTAGAGTCAAAGGTTTAGTAACAAAATTGTTTACCATAGCTTGGCACTGAAGAGAAACTGATATTTTACATTATTTTCTTTTAGGAGATTATTTTAAGACTGATGCAGCTTAACAAAAATAGTCTATGCAGATCTTTTTAAATGTAAAATTAAATTTGCATATTTTAATACACTATTTGAAATTCAATCCTATTTTCAAAAATTTTATGTAGATTACAACAATAACATTAAAATTTAGGTAAGTATTTCTAACATATTTTGTATAGTAGCAAAAAGATTAGGTTCAGAGTGAATGCATTTGTCATTAGCTATTTAATCAACTTCATTATAATTCATGGTTCGAGTACATATTTTTAGATTTGTCTAGCAACCTATATATAATGATCTATAGTAAGAATAGAAGCTACATTTTATGTATTAAATTTTATTATGATGTTTTCATTCTAGTCGGTTTGATGAGAAGTTATAAAGTTCTACCATAAACATAGTCATGTTCCAAAGATAATTACACATGCTTTATTGCCAAACACTTTGTCCTACCTTTGTTAGAAGGCAGCTAATTCAAGAGGATAAAGGAATTATTCAGAGCACAAGTAAAGATGCATGATATCATTCACCTGACATATTGTCCTTTAGCTCAGACTTTCCAGAGGAAGAGGTACAACTTGAAATATGACCATAGGCTTCAGAAATACGTACTTATTAGTGGGGAACATGTGTGAAGAATGAAGCAGGTACTGTCTCATAAAAAATTAAAGAAATTTACAAGAGAGGGCAGAATGATTGTAAGAGTTTGAAGTAGTAGAGAACTGTTGATGTGACAGGAACACTGCAAAAGAGAATTCACAGCAACTGTGTCTTGTGCACAAACACTGAACAAGATCAAGCTGGCTCAAATTCCAGAATGGATAGGAATGTTCTTATGGAGTCCCACTCCTCACTGAGGAACTACTGGAAATTGTTGGCGTCTTGCATTCAGCCCTTGATATGTTACCTGTAGTCCAGTGTATCACCTTATCTCCAGGCACTTATTAGAAGCACTAAGTAGATTCAATGGGCTTAAAAGACTACACAAGTAGCATATCAAATGACTCCCATGAAGAAGTAAGGAGAGGGCCCTGATCCTGGAAAGGCCTGATCCAGCATTGTAGGGGAGCACCAGGACAGAGAAAAAGGAGGGAGGTGATTGGAGAATGGGTGTAGAGAAGGCTTATGAGACATATGGGGAGGGGGGAACTGGGAAAGGGGAAAGTGTTTTGGAATGTAAACAAACAAACAAAAAAACCCAAAAAAATTTAGAAAAGAAAAAAAAGACTACAGAAGCATTCCATAGTGTCTTGTTCTCTGTGCCTTAACCAATTGTGGCATTCCGTGTTAATCAGCATTTATTTTAAAAGAATCTTCTCCTCTCAAGTTTCAGGGGCCATTGTGGAAGAGGAAGCACCAGTATTGGTAAGAATCAGAGGTGTGGAGCAAAGACTGAAGGAAAGACCATCCAGAAACTGCCTCACCTGAAGAGCCATCCCATATACAGTTACCAAACCCAAGCACTATTGTGGATACCAACAAGTGCTTGCTGACAGGAGCCTGATATAACTGTTTCCAGAGAGGACCTGCCAGTGTCTGACAAATACAAAGGGGGACACTCACAGCAAACCATTGAACTGAGCACTGTGTCCCCAATGGAAGAGCTAAAGAAAGGACCTAAGGAGCTGAAGGAGTTTACAGCACCATAGGAGGAACGACAATATGAGCCAACCAGTACCCACAGAGCTCCCAGGGACTTAACCACCAACCAAAGAGTACACATGGAGGGACCCATGCCCCAAGCCACATGGGTAGCAGAGGATGACCTGGTCAGACATCAATGAAAGGAGAGGCCCTTGGACTTGAGCAGGCTCATTGCCCAGCATAGAGGAGTGCCAGGCCAGGGAAATGGGAGTGATGGGAGTGGGTGGATTAGTGAGCAGGAAGAGGGGTGATGGGATAGGGGAATTTTGGAGGGGAAAAGAGGAACGGGGCTAACACTAAATAAAGACAGTAAATAAAGAAAATATCTTAAAAAAAGAGTCAGAGGTGATGGATTACTACAAGGCAGTGTTTTTCAGGCAGAGGAAGGTATTTGCACCTGTAAACTCACCACAGCTGATACAGCCTATAGAAAACAGACAAAATCCTGACATAAAAAAGGAAAGTAGACATCAAGTTCCAGCCCTAGCAGTGGAGCTATTGCAAAATTTAGCTGCTAGAAGAGGATGAATCAGTGCCTTTGAGTGTGTGGTTCCTGGTAGGTCCACCATACTGCAGTAGAAGGCCACATACTCAAGAATATAAGGACAGAACAAACAAAAACAACAATAAAACCCCACAAACACTGGTTGGTTGGAAAGTAGGGGTAGAACTGGGAGGGATGAAATAATGATCAAAGATATTATAAAGGATTATAAAGAACTAGGAAAAATGAAAACAAACAATGACATGGTGAAAATATGTATATTCGGGAAGGAAAAGTGGTGGGTGTAGAATGGGAAGAGGTAGAGGGGAGGGAATACAAGGTAGGTTGGATCTCATGGAAATGGCCAGTAATCTACTTGGCAAGAGGGGATCATGAAGAACTTAGAGGACTCCCCTGTGTCCCTTAGGTTCATGAATAAATAACTGAATACATATTGCTCACTGACTTCTATCTTTGAACCCCCAGAAATGTGACTACTCACTCAATACGCATGTGTTGAAAGAACAAGTAGGTGCCTAGACTTGAGTGAGAGCGATTGGCATTCAGCTCCTGTGTGCAATGGGAGAAATGATGAGCAGTGTTAGAAGTAGATAATAAACGACTTAGATTTCAACTTAAGGAGGTTGAATTTCATTCAAGTTAGAAATTTATAGAGTGAAGAAGGGTCATAATTAGAGAATTATTGGGAGAATCACTTTAGCAGCTATCAATTATGAGTAAAATATGACAGCTTCTCACTGACATCCCTTCGCATCCCTCCAAATAAATATGTCCCTTATGTGTATGTACAGAGCTAAATAAATTCAATGCTTTACTTAGACATGTGAACTATTATCATTTACCACTCAAAAGTGAGAGAGAAAATGGCTTAGTTCTGAAGCTCAGCAGAATGAACCTTTAAATTTCATTTTGGTAGCTCTTCCTATGACGGTTCTGCAAAATTCATTTGCGCAGCTTTAGGTCTAGTTTTGTAGTGACTGTCTGCATTTGGTTCCCAGTTTATTCTACTTCTTTTATGAATCCTTCCATTACTCATCAAAATTATATAGACCTGAACTTTCTGAGGATGACTCTTTAAATGGAGAATGCAATGCAACTTTGAGACAGTCTTTACTGTCAATATTTATATGTCAGCTACTCAAGTATGAACTTGTTTACAAATCATGTATCTATATCCATCGTTAGCAACTCCCCAAACATTTTGCAAAGGCATTGCATATTTCACTTGTAGAAACAACAGAATCAGAGCTGTCACCAGTGTCTTATGAAGATAAATTATTGAGCCACAAAAGTCATGAAATAAATGGTAACACAGCACTTGATTTCATCCCTGAAGATATTGTGGCACTCACTGTCAGTCAAACACAGGGGCAACAACTTAGTTTTCATTACTAACAGCATTATTGTCGTGGATGAATCCACTGCCCCCATCACAGGGGAAGGATGTTTCTTCCAAATCTCACAAGGCTGAACTGCATATCAATTCTGTTCTCATTTGCAGCATCTGTGTTTCATCAGTAGTGATATTTAGGGAAATTTGGGAGTTGAGGGTTTGTTTAATTGGGTTGAAGATTTTCAAGAATAACTTCTTATAAACACAAGAGCACATATAGAAGTATATTAGTAAGAAATGCATTAAGACAGTCTGTTGTTAACTTGTCTATGTTTACCCATAAAATATAAGCTTCACAAAGCAGATATTTAACTCAAAATGTATTATTTTTCATTTTTATTGATTATTTTATATATTTACATTTCAAATGTTATCCCTCTTCCCAGCTTCAACTCCACAAGCCTCCTATAACCTCCCCCTGCCTCTATGAGTGTGTTCTTCCACCTGCCAACACACTCCTGCCTTAGCATCCGAGCATTCCCCTACAGACTAAACTACCAACCAAAAAGCATTTTCTTGGTCTTGATTGGGTTTAGAAATGTGTACTTGGTTTACAGTTCTTCCCAAAAGATAGTATTTATGGGTATTTATCATTAGGAACTTCAAAATCAAAGCACTCTAACATAATTGTTCATTTTCAAATAATAATAAAGACATAACAATTAAAACATACACCAACTGTAGGAGAATGTAGTCTCTATGAAAGTTTTCCTGGCTGATGGCAATGGTGAGTTCGGTGTCACTGTTACCGTTTAGCCATTAGTCTGGGCTTTTGGAAGGTCAGGAAGCAAAGCAAGGGACTGCAAAGACAATGCCGGTAGCTACTCAGTGGAAATCCACACCCTACCTTTCCTTGGTTCAAACCTAATATGGTCCATAGCAGCACTTGAGGAAGAACATCATCTTCCTCAACCCAAAGAACACAACAGCAGATGTGTTTTTTGAACCACTCTGTAAAGCCTACATACCACATACCAATTTAAATTGATATTTCCAACTCTAAATCATTGCTATTAACAACAGTATATTGAGATAAGTCATCCAGATGGTGACTGGATTTGAATCTAGTCTGTTCCATAAAAATAAAATTAAGAAACATGGAATAATAAACAAAAGCATAGGCAGGAAGTGGGGTTGTGATAGACGGTCTGGCTCCATATCAAAGGCAGTATAAATTGATTTTCATTTATACCTGCCAGTCTCAATTCAGAGGAATAGCCAGATGTAAATGAATACTACAATAACTATTCTTGGTTATCAAGTTGACTCTTTCTGGAACTAACTAAATTGAAAACATAGAGGGACAACTTGTAAGGAATTTTTGCTTAACTTGAAATAGGAAGATCCACTTCTAACCCAGATTTTGACATATGAAGACGCATGTCTTTAATCTGGGCTATACCTGCTGCTGGATGCCTATACAAGGACATGGAAGAAGGATGATTTTAATCTTTTCCTGCTTGTTTTTTCCTTACTAGCAAGTCCAATCCTTCACTGGCATTAGGCCTATTTCTTGAGGATTCCGGCAGAAGACAGGCTGAGACACAAAAACTTTTGTATAAATTCATTCTATAAGTTCTTTTCTCTAGAAAACTCTGACTAATGTGAATACTTTGGGTTAGAATTCACTAGTAGGGAGTGGGAACTTGTAGAGCTCACCTCTGTCAGAAAGACAGGTAGGTCATCAAGTGAAGCATGGGGTTGCCATCCCACTGTCAAAAACTCTGACCCATAATTGTTCCTGTCTGAAAGAACTGCAGGGACAAAAGGGAGAAGAGCCTGAGGAAAAGGATGTCCAGCAACAGGCCCAAAGTGGGATCCAGCTTGAGGGAAGGCCCCCAGTCCTGACACTATTACTGAGCCTAAGCAGTGCTCACAAAAAGGGACCTAGCATTACAGATCTCAGAAAGACCCAAGAAGCAGCTGAAAAAGTCAGATGCAGATATTTGCACCCAACCAATGTACAGAAGCTGCTGACCCCTGTGGTTGAATTAGGGAAAAGTTGAAAGAAGGGTGACCCTGTACGAGGAAGGCCAGCAGTCTCAATTAACCTGTACCCCTGAGATCTCTCAGACACTGGACCACCAACCAGGCAGTGTACACCAGCTGATATGAGGCTTCCAACACATATAGTGGAGGACAGCCTGGTCTAGGTTCTATCAGTGGAGATGTACCTAACCCTCAAGGTACTGGAGCCCTCAGGGAGTGGGGAGGTCTGGTAGGGTGGGGAGTGCGGACATCCTCTTGGAGACAGGGGAGGAGGTATGGGATATGGAACATTATAAAATTGAAGTTAAGCGAAGAGAGGGAAAATATTCTTGTGCCCACTCTTTCTTCAATGAATGATATTTCCAAAGGAACATTAACTTCCTTAGCAGCTAAGACAAGGATATATTCAGTTTAACAAGGTATTATGATCTAGACAAGTTGTTCTTTCATGAAAGTACCTACATTTTTATTCTAAGAACTGGAGTTCTACGCACAGGAATGTTAACTCAAAATGTAATAAGCTGGCAGAGGTACAAGGTCTTCTCTAAATCTACTCTAAATCATCTTGCAGGAAGAAAATCAAGCTATAAGAAGCAGACAGTTCAGGATCCTTCATGGCTGGTGTGTGTGTGTGTGTGTGTGTGTGTGTGTGTGTGTACAGAGGAAAGGAGAAGATGGAGGAAAGGAATCTACTAACCTTCAAGAGAAGAAATACAGACAAATCCTGCCAAACAAGAAGGGAAAAAATGCCCGAGAAGCCACTGAAAGAACAGATTTGAGAAGACAACCCTTTCTTCAGCTCCTGACACTGGAGTATGAGAATTGAGACTTATACTTTGGGAAGAAATTCTGAGGTTCTTTGAGAAGCCTGAGAAACGTTTACACTCAAAGATGACAGCCTCTGACAACGAAATCCCATATGCATCAGCCTCTGGTTATCCATATGTTTTGACTTTCTTACCAAGATGTAGAATATTTATTTTTCTTAGACTGGTTGGACTTGTCATTAATAGTCCTTGAAATAGGATCACTTAAAGAGTTTCTTTTAAAACATCAACAATAAATATTTCTGAGTGTGGAAATGCTTTAGTCAAGGCATCAGGAGATGCTCAACCACAAGTATCTTTTATTTGGAAACAAACATGTTCCATCAAAGTTAAAATATAAGGAGGCATATTGTTTACAACTGTGTCTATTTACAATGGTCTCCATCTGAAACATACGTCCGGTGTTCAAACTGAGGGCAGTCCTTAAGCTTCATGTTTTACAGTGTGAACCTGAAGACTTCTTACTAACCCATGCAGCAGAATCAAGTCCCACAGAAAGCCATACCTGCTGTGGAGAACAAATGTACAATATTGTAGAATGAGAAGAAAATGCTACTTTTCCTCTAATCAAATAAAAGCCCTCCCAGGCATGTTTCATCAAGGGCTTCCATGACAGTAATCCCACTTGAGAATCATATTACACAGGTAATTTAGCACATAGAATGTTCTAGCATGAAAAAAGAAATTACTAGAGTCTGACGTCCAAGTTATGGCATTAATAGGAGCAGGCTGTATGACAAACACCTTTATTGCATGAAATCACTTGTCTGAAACACAGGTTCTTACTTCTTAGGTCTTCTTTATGGTACCATACCAATGAACAGTTCTGGAAGAACAATGCCTGACAGAGAAAAAATGTGTGCTACAAAGTCAAAATGTATGTGCTGTACAGAGCCATATTGGGGCAGTCTTGCACTTGGTCAGAGTTTGACTTTGGTCAAGGTTAACTTCTCCCAGTTAGCCAGGATCCTGCTCCACCTAGGGTGGAGCGCTCGAAGTAAAGGTTAAGTTCATTGTTCCTCCAGGTATAAGAATTCCTGAATTAAACAGGTGACCCACCCAGCTGCCGGAGCAGTCAAGACGAAGACCTCCAAGAGAAGCTAGACAACTTCCACCAGAACTCAGCCTGGAGTCTGGGGGGGGGTTGCCCAAACTGTTAAAAGGTCTGGCGCCATTAAAGTTTACGGCTTTGATCAGTGAACATTGACTTGGCCGCGCTTTCTTTTCGCTCCTCTTCCCTATAACCCCAAAATTCTCTCAACAGGTAACCCGGTTTACATGTGGCTGCGGGCAGCTACATAATTGGCGCCCAACGTGGGGCGACCTGGTACGAGAGAATTTCCTGAGGTGGCCCTATCCAGCGAAGCTTCGCAGAAAAGGTGGTAAGAAGTAGTATCCGCACGGTAAGCAACATAGAGGTCAAAACTAGCGCTAGTGAATTCGTGTCTATTGTTGTGAGTGCAGGAAGGGATACAGTTTTTCAAGCAAACTGTGCGGACCCGGCACAGGGACTGCTTGGGTTGGAAAGATAGGGAAATATGGGGAAGGAATTTGGTAGGCATTTGCCCAAAGCTCGTAAGAGCTGATTTCGGCGAAAAGAAAGGGGTTTTTAAAAATAGGCATATGTCCACAGCTTCTAAGAGCTGTTTAAAGAGGAAAATGGATACAATTGCTTAACAAGCGCACTTAACTTTCTGTGTATCTTTCCATGTTTGTCCCGGTGCACCGACTGTCTATGTGTATGTTTATGTCCTCTCTGTGTCTTTGTGTGAATGACTGTTTCATGTTAAAAAGGAAAATTGGTAAGGATTTCATCTGCTGGCAACCTTTTGAGCCAGCCACAGTTTGTGTGGAGATTGATTTAAAGGCGCGCCGCAGCAGCGTAGCTCACTCACCCAAGAGACAAGCATGGCTGGGGAAAAAGCCGCTCTTAAAAGCCCAGAAACCTCAAGATTTGGGAAGACTTTGGTTTGGCTTGTGAAATTCATGTAGTCGCTTTATACTTGTTTCTAATTGGTTTTAATGGTATAAGGCTTTACATTTCTTGACTTAAGAGTTATAAATTAATTGGGTATTATGTAATAGGTATAGTGTTATTAAGAAAAGGTTAGTTTAAACTGGTGATTCAGTGTTAGAGCCATCTTAACTACACGTGGCCTAACGCCACTCATGCTTTGTTCTTGTTTATAATTGGATTTAAAGGTATATTTTGCATGTCTTGACTATAGAATATTGGCTTAAGTCACTGGACATGATTTAAAAGGTATAATGTTATTAACAAAAGTTAGGTTAATGCTGGTAGTTTAGGGTAGTCGCCATTTTTAAACAACATGTGACATGATGGTTAAAACTGGTAGTTTAGGGTAGTCGCCATTTTGAACAACACGTGGCATGACACAATCCAGGAAATACAGGCCTTTGGGACGCTCCTAAATTGGCATGGTGTTTCATGTGAATCTTGGCCTGGAGATTGGACTTAATGAAGATTAAGATTTAAAATATTGTCTCTTTAATAAGTTACACTGTCATACACTTGAACATAAGAACTGACAGACAAACCTTGTGCTGTAAATATGTGTTTGCCATTGATTTTAAAGAAAATAGATTGTTTAAAATTAAGATTTGCTTCCAAAATTACAATTGTGCTCTAATATTACAAGAAAACATTGAGTTACAATAAAAATCAGTGTGTCATTGGCTACAGTTTTCAGTTTGCAGGCTCGTAATTGTTAACATTTTGTAATTATGATAATTTTGAGAGTGATACAGCTATGGGTTTTAGAGGCCCATTGCCTCTTTTCCACAAGTTTATAGGCTACAATAGTAGGAGCAAAATTTAACCCTCCAAGATTAAAAAGGATATCTCTGTGGAAATGTATTTGATATCAAGTAGGTTCCTTTGACCATGGAATTACAGGTTTCTTTTGTTTAATCCTCAAAACACAGGGTTGGGTCTGGTCTTAGATAAAAGGCTCAGATCTAGTCCTTGCCAAGGACTAAAGGTGGATCCTAGGGCAGATAAAAAAAATGTGTTTGTCTCTGTTTCAATACTAGAAGTTAAGATCTTAAAATTTTCAGTGTATAATGTTCATAGAATGTTTGTTACAGGCCCTTGCTCCTATGGACTTTTAGAACTTTTAGGTAAATGGCTTTCAAAGGTTGTTAGGATATATTAATTGGCTTTATCTTATTTACCTCATTTTAAGCTTGCCACAAAAGGTCTTAAACCTCTGTTTTCAAGGTAGGAAACATTTGTTCCTTGCTTCAAGCAACAATCAAATTTATTATTAATGGATACTATTATTAATGGTTGATCTATTACATGGCAAGCATTTTTAGGCAAAATTAATAATTGTTATCCAAAAGATAATTTGTACTATCAGATCACATGTTTATTCCTTTAAGTTTCTCCCTGCTTCAACACAGATACCTGAATTGGGTGCTATAGCAGCTATTTTTAAGATGTTAAAGGTCAAGCTTTTAATAATAGTAGATATACATGGATTATAATTGCTTAAAATTGGTCCATTTTTAATACTGCTAATTCTTAATTTCTACAGTTTATACAAATGTGATTCAAATTTCTAAGAACAAAGGATATGTTCTCTAAATGACTGTCCTTTAGGTATTTGAAATAATTTTATATTTTGTGCACATCAAATTATAAAGATTTGTTCTTGATGTCCTCAATTTCTACCTCTACCACGTAATGGTGTTAATCCTAGAGGACTTAGTTATTACAGATAAATGATATTCATATTTCTAATTTAGAAGATAAAAAAAATATGCGCATGTGACTAATGATTCATTTTTAGGCTGTCTAGTTACAACTGCTCTAACAGAAAAAGCAACTAAAAATGCTATGTTTATTTTATATAATTACATAGTTATTGCCTATGTTATGGTTTATGCTTTGTGTTCCAACTTAAATTAATAATACAATATCTTCTTGGAAGAAAGAAGAGAGGGGAAATTGTGTCCCTGTGCATATAATTTAAATTATGCTTGCATGTTTTTAAGAAAATTTTAAAATTTGGATGCCAAGAAACTCCTTGCTAAATTTATATGACATCTTGTAATTAGACATATTGATGTCTAGGTGAAATGAAGGAATTCACTTATTAACATATGCCATGATCCTGATTTAATATTGGGGGAGAAGGCATGTCCTCTGTTTTTTCCACAGAATGCTGCAGAAGATATGCTGACTGTGTGCTTGCTGAATGCCCAGACCATGGTAACATAAGAGCTATATTGGGTATATGTTCTTGACTTACCTCAATTGTCAAATGTCCCAGGTTAGATAAATTGCCTAGCTTCAAGCTTTTAGACTTTGTGGGACAGAACATAGAGACTGTTAAGCTAGCTTAGGAAAAATTAATCTAAAGAAGAGTTAAAATGACTCTTCTCCTTACTGTGTTCAGCTGACTCAACCATAGACTGGTCTAGAAATAATTCCAATATTGAAGATTCCAATTTTGAAGATGGCTAACAATCTTCAGCCAGCTGTGTTAATTTAACATATAGTCTCCACTTTTCCTGAGAAGTAACAGCTTATTTCTTGATACACAAGGCTACCTCTCCCACCTCAGAGGACAAGCTTTGGGTCCTTAAAGTTGTTAATTTACAACTAAATTAGATACTTCTGGGACAAGTTAATCCTATTCCACCTTTAACTCTTGACCTTGTCTGTTAAGCAGACTGGCTGTCTCCACCCAGGCTCACCTGGATGGAGAGATTGCATGTCTGTTAAAGACACTTGCAGACCCCCCTGGCTTCAAAACTTACACAAGTGGATCTCCAAAGAGGGAGCCACATAGAACTCAGATCTATGTGTGTTTGTTTATGAACAAACATGGGTACCAGCGAGACGGGCGAGGCAAAGCACTGCATGGGGAGGTGAATTTCTGCTTCTGAGTCCCCAGGAAGTACACCTAATTGCATAGGGGTTAACGTCGAGAGGCTGTCCTTAAAATAATAAGGGAGCCTATTACCCCTCCTCTGAAAAAGACGTTATACAATATTTAAGAGGAATTACGGTCAATGCTTCCCCTCCTGGTTAAGGCCCGCCTTCTTATGAAGGATATTTATCCACTTGTTTTCTACCTCCTTGTGTTCAAATTAATAAAAAAAGGGAGGACATGTACAGAGCCATATTGGGGCAGTCTTGCACTTGGTCAGAGTTTGACTTTGGTCAAGGTTAACTTCTCCCAGTTAGCCAGGATCCTGCTCCACCTAGGGTGGAGCGCTCGAAGTAAAGGTTAAGTTCATTGTTCCTCCAGGTATAAGAATTCCTGAATTAAACAGGTGACCCACCCAGCTGCCGGAGCAGTCAAGACGAAGACCTCCAAGAGAAGCTAGACAACTTCCACCGGAACTCAGCCTGGAGTCTGGGGGGAAGGGTTTGCCCAAACTGTTAAAAGGTCTGGCGCCATTAAAGTTTACGGCTTTGATCAGTGAACATTGACTTGGCCGCGCTTTCTTTTCGCCCCTCTTCCCTATAACCCCACAATTCTCTCAACAGGTAACCCGGTTTACATGTGGCTGCGGGCAGCTACAATGTGCAACTTTGGCTTTTCTAGAAGCTACACTCAAAAGGATACAGTCACCATATATTAACCTTAAATTCTTGAAAAATTACATTTATATGTTTATTTTGCATATATGCATGCATGGATATGTTTATGTATTTGGGTGTGTATATAGCACCAAGCATATGGAGGTAAGAGGACAACATAGAATTTGGTTCTTGCCTTCTACCATATGAGCTCTAAGGACCAAACTCAGGTTATCAGGCCTTGCATAAACTGCACCTTTATGTGCTGAGCTACCTCGTGGCCCAGGAACTTAATTTTAGTCGCATATTTTATTTACAATAATGCAATTTCAATAATGTTTTAGCATATAGTCAATATGAACACATTACTGAATTTTCTGGTCCATCTTCTATTTTTTTCACACAGTCTTCTATTGAGAAGGCACACAAAGCATGTAAAAAGTATACACTTCAATTGGCAACAGCCATATTATAAGTGACCTATATGTACCTGGGTCTAAGGCTAAAGAAGGAGACAGTACAGATATAGAAAATGGGTCAGGATCTGGGCTTTCATTGAACTCCTGTGAGTTCTAAGTAAGCAGAGGTTTGAATTGTCATCTTATATCAATCTTTTTTATATTCTACCCTCTCACCCCCAAGTCTTAACACTCAGAATTGCTATTTCTTATAATTTTACCTCGTGAACTCCCATCCATAGCAAAATTTCTAGCTCAATTTGCAAACACTCAGGGAATTTCTCCTTAGCTACCAGTTTTCTTATAGCTATCTCAAAACAAAATTCACTAATGAACAAACACAAACAAAATCCTGGTCTCTATTTTTATGCAATCTATGTTATCTTCACACCTGTCATTATTGTCTGAACATGTACTTTTTGACTAAGAACTGGTACCCATTTTATGGGGAAGATACTGAAGCTGCACCTATCAGAGCATCTGAGATATGGCTTAGTTACACCTGATGACATGGAAGGAGGTAAGAGGAAGGCAGAGAGTGAAGAAGTTCACCCACCTTCCAAACTGAGCCTATCTGTCCACCTAAACTATCCTAAAAAGTCTTTGTTCTTGATAGTGAAAGCGTATAGAGAGATAATATTTTAGCTAAAAGTTACCCTAGTTATGGAAAAAAGGAGAAATTGGATGTAAGTTCCTTATGATACATTGTTATATTTATAGATACACACAGGTATTCTCATCTTCAAATTTTGAGGACCACTCAGAGGAATTTACCATGATTCAGGTCTTCAGGTGTTCAAGTTCTAGAAGCTTCCTTGTATGGGGGAAACCAGGTTGTTTTTTTTTTTTCTTTTTTTTTATTTGATATAATTTATTTACATTTCAAATGATTTCCCCTTTTCTATCCCTCCACTTCCCGAAAGTCCCATAAGCCCCCTTCTCTTCCCCTGTCCTCCCACCAACCCCTTCCCACTTCCCCGTTCTGGTTTTGCCGAATACTGTTTCACTGATTCTTTCCAGAACCAGGGGCCACTCCTCCTTTCTTCTTGTACCTCATTTGATGTGTGGATTATGTTTTGGGTATTCCAGTTTTCTAGGTTAATACCCACTTATTAGTGAGTGTGTACCATGATTCACCTTTTGAGTCTGGGTTATCTCACTTAGTATGATGTTCTCTAGCTCCATCCATTTGCCTAAGAATTTCATGAATTCATTGTTTCTAATGGCTGAATAGTACTCCATTGTGTAGATATACCACATTTTTTGCATCCACTCTTCTGTTGAGGGATACCTGGGTTCTTTCCAGCATCTGGCAATTATAAATAGGGCTGCTATGAACATAGTAGAGCATGTATCCTTATTACATGGTGGGGAATCCTCTGGGTATATGCCCAGGAGTGGTATAGCAGGATCTTCTGGAAGTGAGGTGCCCAGTTTTCAGAGGAACTGCCAGACTGATTTCCAGAGGGGTTGTACCAATTTGCAACCCCACCATCAGTGGAGGAGTGTTCCTCTTTCTCCACACCCTCTCCAACACCTGCTGTCTCCTGAATTTTTAATCTTAGCCATTCTGACTGGTGTAAGATGAAATCTTAGGGTTGTTTTGATTTGCATTTCCTTAATGACTAATGAAGTTGAGCATTTTTTAAGATGCTTCTCCGCCATCCGAAGTTCTTCAGGTGAGAATTCTTTGTTTAACTCTGTACCCCATTTTTTAATAGGGTTGTTCAGTTTTCTGGAGTCTAACTTCTTGAGTTCTTTATATATATTGGATATTAGCCCTCTATCTGATGTAGGATTGGTGAAGATCTTTTCCCAATTTGTTGGTTGCCGATTTGTCCTCTTGATGGTGTCCTTTGCCTTACAGAAACTTTGTAATTTTATGAGGTCCCATTTGTCAATTCTTGCTCTTAGAGCATAAACTATTGGTGTTCTGTTCAAAAACTTTCTCCCTGTACTGATGTCCTCAAGGGTCTTCCCCGGTTTCTTTTCTATTAGCTTCAGAGTGTCTGGCTTTATGTGGAGGTCCTTGATCCATTTGGATTTGAGCTTAGTACAAGGAGACAAGGATGGATCAATTCGCCTTCTTCTGCATGCTGGCCTCCAGTTGAACCAGCAACCAGGTTGCTTTTTTAACACAAGGATGTCAATGGATCTGGCAGGTATAAACAAACCAAAGCCATGTGAATGACATGCTTTCCATATTAGTTATTAATTTGGCACAAGGCACTTTTTGATGTCATGTCATCTCACAAAGTCAATAGTTTGGATACCTTCAGAAAGATAGGACTCAAGTTTCTAAGGCACAAGTCACTTACTAACAGGTTTTTCTGATGAAAAACCAGGAAAGGGGATAACATTTGAAATGTAAATAAATAAAATATCCAAATAAAAATGCATCCTGTTTTTTGCATCTAGGTTTTTAATTTCTTCTTTTATATACTTTAAAGGGGCTGATCCATATTTCATTGGTTGAAAGTGTCATGCCCCACAAAGCCTTGAGATCATGGAAGTTCCACCATTGATTCTTTTTTTTTCTTTTTTTATTCGATATATTTTTTATTTACATTTCAAATGATTTCCCCTTTTCTAGACCCCCACTCCCCGAAAGTCCCATCAGCCCCCGTCCCTCTCCCTGTTTTCCCACCCAACCCTTCCCACTTCCCCGTTCTGGTTTTGTGGAATACTGCTTCACTGAGTCTTTCCAGAACAAGGGGCCACACCTCCATTCTTCTTGTACCTCATTTGATGTGTGGATTATGTTTTGGGTATTCCAGTTTTCTAGGTTAATACCCACTTATTAGTGAGTGCATACCATGATTCATCTTTTGAGTCTGGGTTACCTCACTTAGTATGATGTTCTCCAGCTCCATCCATTTGCCTAAGAATTTCATGAATTCATTGTTTCTAATGGCTGAATAGTATTCCATTGTGTAGATATAACACATTTTTTGCATCCACTCTTCTGTTGAGGTATATCTGGGTTCTTTCCAGCTTCTTGCAATTATAAATAGGGCTGCTATGAACATAGTGGAACATGTATCCTTATTACATGATGGGGAATCTTCTGGGTATATGCCCAGGAGTGGTATAGCAGGATATTCTGGAAGTGAGGTGCCCAGTTTTTGGAGGAACCGCCAGACTGATTTCCAGAGTGGTTGTACCAATTTGCAACCCCACCAGCAGTGGAGGAGTGTTCCTCTTTCTCCACATCCTTGCCAACATCTGCTGTCTCCTGAATTTTTAATCTTAGCCATTCGAACTGGTGTAAGGTCAAATCTCATGGTTGTTTTGATTTGCATTTCCCTAATGACTAATGAAGTTGAGCATTTTTTAAGATGCTTCTCTGCCATCCGAAGTTCTTCAGGTGAAAATTTTTTGTTTAACTCTGTACTCCATTTTTTAATAGGGTTATTTGGTTTTCTGGAGTCTAACTTCTTGAGTTCTTTATATATATATATATATATATATATATATATTGGTTATTAGCCCTCTATCTGATGTAGGGTTGGTGAAGATCTTTTCCCAATTTGTTGGTTGCCGATTTGCCCTTTTGATGGTGTCCTTTGCCTTACAGAAACTTTGCAATTTTATGAGGTCCCATTTGTCAATTCTTGATCTTAGAGCATAAGCTATGGGTGTTCTGTTAAGGAATTTCCCCCTGTACCGATGTCCTCAAAGGTCTTCACCAGTTTTTTTCTATTAGTTTCAGAGTGTCTGGCTTTATGTGGCATTCCTTGATCCATTTGGAGTTGAGTTTAATACAAGGAGACAAGAATGGATCAATTCCCATTCTTCTGCATGCTGACCTCCAGTTGAACCAGTACCATTTGTTGAAAAGGCTATCTTTTTTCCATTGGATGTTTTCGGCCCCTTTGTCGAAGATCAAGTGGCCATAGGTGTGTGGGTTCATTTCTGGATCTTCAATCCTGTTCCATTGATCCGCCTGCCTGTCATTGTACCATGCAGTTTTTAACACTATTGCTCTGTAGTATTGCTTGAGGTCAGGGATACTGATACCCCCAGAATTTCTTTTACTGTTGAGAATAGTTTTAGCTATCCTGTTTTTTTTTTCTTCTTCCAGGTGAATTTAAGGATTGCTCTTTCTAACTCTGTGAAGAATTGAGTTGGGATTTTGATGGGTATTGCGTTGAATCTGTATATTGCTTTTGGCAAAATGGCCATTTTAACTATATTAATCCTGCCAATCCATGAGCATGGAAGGTTTTTCCATTTTTTGAGGTCTTCTTCCATTTCATTCTTCAGAGTCCTGAAGTTCTTGTCATACAGATATTTCACATGTTTGGTAAGAGTCACCCCAAGTTACTTTATACTGTTTGTGGCTATTGTGAAGGGGGTCATTTCCCTAATTTCTTTCTCAGCCTGCTTATCCTTTTAGTATAGGAAGGCTACTGATTTGCTTGCATTGATTTTATAACCTGCTACTTTGCTGAAGTTGTTTATCAGCTGTAGGAGTTCTCTAGTGGAGTTTTGTGGGTCACTTACATAGACTATCATATCATCTGCAAATAATGATAGTTTGACTTCTTCCTTTCCAATTTGTATCCCTTTGACCTCCTTATGTTGTCTAATTGCCCAAGCTAGTACCTCAAGTTCAATATTGAAATGATAAGGAGTAAGTGGGCAACCCTGTCTAGTCCCTGATTTTAGTGGGATTGCTTCAAGTTTCTCTCCATTTAGTTTGATGCTGGCTACCGGTTTGCTGTATATTGCTTTTACTATGTTTAGGTATGGGCCTTGAATTCCTGTTCTTTCCAAGACTTTAAGCATGAAATTTGTCAAATGCTTTTTCAGCAGCCAATGAAATGACCATGTGTGTTTTTTTTTTCTTTGAGTTTGTTTATGTAGTGGATTGCCTTGATGGATTTAGGAAACGTTCATTCAGGTTACTTTAATCTCTTTTCCCATGTTTAGACTGTAATCTCTCTCTCTCTCTCTCTCTCTCTCTCTCTCTCTCTGTCTCTCTCTCTCTCTGTCTCATTCTGTCTTTCATTGTCTCTCTGTGTATATGTGTGCATGCAGGCTTGTGTATGTATGCGTGTGTGTGTGTGTGTGCATGGATTTAATATGAGGGAACTGCACAAACACAATTTAGCAAGAAGCAGACAGGGAAAGGAAGAAAGTACGGTTCAGTACAGGGGTAGAAACTTAAATCATTCACAAAACTTCCCCTGGGTAAGAGGTCCTTTCTATCAGAAGGCCAGCCCCATTCTCTAGAAAAGAATAATATAGAAATATGGAAACAAAAGATATTAAAAGCCACAGACTTTGGAATTTTTTTTCTAAAATTTTTGTGGTGAGTTTTGTGGCATTTGCTCATATGTTCATTCACTTAATACCTGAGTTGCACTCATTTAATAAGCAAAATTTTCCAGTTAGTATGAGAGGTACTAGAAATGAATACTAAGTAACTATGTTCTATTCCTCAACAATTCCTCATATAAGCCTGGGGACACTGTTTGAGGAATTCAGACATAAAATGACATGTTTGGTGGCACAAGGGAAATGTTACTGAGAAAGCCAGTCAAATTTCACCAAGAAAAAGATCTGCATAAAGAACATGACAGAAAACCTGTTTCTGGGGATCCTCCTGTCTCTATACCACCAGTGACAGGCATGGCCCACCCAGCCCAGCTTTTCTGTGTGGGTTCCAAGCATTGAACTCAATGAGTATATTTGCAGTGTCTTCATGACTTTTCTGTGATAAAACACTCTGGTGAAAATAGCTTATGGTAGAAACGGTTAATTTGATTCCTAGTTTCATGCTACTGTCTATCATGGTGGGGAAGTTGCTGTGACAGAATCTTAAAGGAGATGCTTATATACACAGTCAGGAAGCAAAGCAAGGAATGCCAGTCTTCAGCTCTTTTTGGTCCATTTCACACAGTGTAGGGCATCCACTTAGAGAATGGTGTCACTCACAATGGGTGGGTCTTCCTACCTCCATTAATGAGTTCAAAATAGCTCACCCATAGGCATGGTCAGATTCTAGATTCTCTTGAGATGGTAATTAACTCTATCTATCCCACCGGCCATGCCATCCTTCCATCCCCTGAATGACTTTCTTTGTATTCATCCTTTTGCTTCATTTTGACTTTCTTTGTATTCATCCTCTTTCCCGTGAAAACACCAGGAGACCAAATTAAATACCCTACTGAAAATGAAGCCTGGGTATAGATGACTTTGATATGTCACCTCTCCTAGCCTTGTGGATTCTCAATGCTAAGTAGCTTTAATTTCAAATTATCTTCCCTTTCGACCATTTAAGCATAGTGCTAGCATATAGTGCTAAATACTGCTGCTAGGGAAAATGCAATAATTCTTCTTGTAACCCTTAGAGATGTAAAATGGGAATATACAATGTGCAAGAAAACATAGTTAGGAGCTTAAATAACATACCAAGGTCAGATACCGAATTTTGTGTATGATAAATGACTTAATAAAAGAGATTAAAAAACAAGTGATTATAACTACTCCCACACCCCCAGTTATGCCATAAAAATAATAATTAAATCCAACAATGGGGTCCAAACATCACATTTTATCCACTGTAGTAATAGCTAGGGATTTAAAAATCACTATTATGGAAACACAGATTTTCCAGTGAACAGAATGCTGTAGCTTTTCTTGGACCATGAAACAGAACTTGGCTTTTGAAGCAATCATTTCTGAGCAAGCACACCCTTTTAGCCGCTGAGCACAGAGGAAAGCACCTGCTGGTCAACCCAATGCTGACCTCTCCATTTAGGGCTCTAAGGTCTACCTTTCAGGGACAGGAATGAACTAGAACTGCTTGTCCAAATGTGTGCAAACTACTGCCAAAGTAAAAAAAAAATGGCAACGAGGAGCTAGGAAGACAGCTCAATTAGTAAAATTTGAGTCTTGTAAGCATTTGACCTTGAGCCCCAGAACTCATGCAATAAAAGTAAATAAAGCAAGCTTGATGATATATCTTTGTAATCCCATTGCTGGTGAGATGGAGGGAGACTGGAGGATCTCAGAGGTAACACTTTAGGCATGATATCTAGGTTTCTTTTTTTTTTTCTTTGCAAATAATTTATTTAAAGAAAATTAGAACTTCAAGTAGATTGAACAGCAACAGAGGATTTCAGTGTAAGATGCCAAACACAAAATGTTTGTCTGTTGTTTCCCTTCTAGCTCTTTTCATTTGGGGGCCTATGGTGCACAAGGGGGCAGAATTGTTGTTGTTGCTGCTATTGTTGTTGTTATTGTTGTTTTCATTTTTGCTTTCTTTTTGCATACAATATATTCTTTATTTACATTTCAAATGGTTTTCCCTTTTCTGGATCCCCCTCCCTCTGAAAGTCCCATAATCCCTCTTACCTCCCCCTCTGCCCCCCATCCACCCCCTCCTACTTCCCTGTTCTGGTATTCTCCTACACTGCTGCACTGAGCCTTTGCAGAACCAGGGGCCATTCCTTCCTTGTTCTTGGACATCATTTGATATGTGGATTGTGTCTTGGGTATTCCAAGTTCCTAGGGATATCTAGGTTTCTATGGCTTCCATATGCATGTATACACACTTAAATGTGTAGTCACAAATGAATATGCAAACATACACATACATGCAATGCATGCATGTAGCAATTTTTTCTTAGAGCCTCACAGTCTTACTGTCATGAGTTGGATTTCAGTTCCCATTTCTCCTTGCTTTGGAGTCCTTGTCCAGGGACTAAGAGGTACAAGTAGAAGCGATCTCAGACCTAAATGCTTAATACACAAACAAACCAAGACTAGTCGTTCAGAGCATACTGAATCAATAGGGTTTTATCATGTCAACAATTTCCTTATCCAAATCCAGAATTTTATTCTGAGAGTATAGTATTCCTTCATTTCTCTAGATTTCAAGATATATTTTTGTTCATTTACCTACTCAAGTGAATGTTTCTTTTAGAATTTTACATCTGAGTATTATATTTACATAATTATATCAGTTCTCCTCTTTCTAACTTCTCTGGCACCCTACTCCTTTCTAATACACATATTTTTATATAATTATTATTGTATGCACACACACATACACACATACACACACATATATGTATATATACATATATATCATGTTGATTCTCTTTAGTGTTATTTGTATGCATATGTGTCTTAATAAAATGTTAACCTAAACAAAACAAGGCCTACAAAAATACCAGTTACATGCCAATGTGAATGGGGGAATTCTCATAAGGCCTCACTCCTAGATAAAGAGTTACAGACAATCAATTAAGTCTTATTAACTGTATGGGCTGGCATGGCACCTATGTGAGGTTCTTACAGGAAAGACTCCTGCTGCACCTGCTCCAGTTGCTATGTCGGTTGTGTCTTGACAATGAGGCTGCAGATCTTCCACATAATGGCCAGCACTAGTCTTCAGGGATGAGGAACTGATGACCACATCTCCTTAGCGCCACCTCTCCAGTTTAGCCTCTTCACAATTCCTTCCCTTTGTTTGCATTCTATTATCACCATATATTATTTCATTTTATGTAGGAGAGATCATCTATAAATTCAATTATGCCATTGTTGAGTGAATAAAGCACCTTCTATTCAGGAGTGAGTATCAATGTTCAGGTTCACAGAACTCATGTTAAAAAAAAAAAAGCATAGTAGAGTTAACTACTGCTTGTAATCCTGATAATTAAGAAGCAAAGACTGGATTCTCAGAGCAAGTTAGCTAGCTAGGACAGTTGGGATCAGCATGCTCCTGGCCACACAAGAGGTTATGCTTCAGTAAATAAAGTAATGAGGGAGACAATTTATGTCAACTTCAGCACTCCAAACACACCCATGCACTCCAGGTGAACAAGCATTTAAGTTTGTACTCAGATACTCACAATCACCCATACACCCAGGCATACATGCACACTTGAACACAGAAGAAGCTGTTAAAAAATACTTCCTGCAATAATTAAATATTGAAATGAAAATTCCATGCTTCTCTGGAGAAGCAGTTTTGAATTTCAATCTTTCCTGAAGAGCTCATCCTCCAAAATGAAAACAAGAGCTGGTTCTGAACATGTGCAAGTTCATTTCCTTGGTTTCTTCCAACTTTGATTCATTTTGCCTTATTGTATGCTAATATAATTCTTTTACCTTCATACCTGACACTTTGGTAAATGGCAACTAAATAAAGCATATTAATTATGTCTGCACACAAAACAGCCTACATTAGTATCCACAGATTCTCACAGATAGCTAGGGGACAGCAAAACTGTTTTTTGAGTCATAGACTCACAGGAGATGGAGAGTGTCTATGGACTAACCATATATACACAGATGTTCTCTCTGTGTCTTATTTCACAAATTCTTTATCCTTTTATTAGAAGTGATTCCCAAAAGAGAAGAACTGATTTTAATTATTTAGGTGATGGGGAAATGAGACAGGGGTCATATTTAAATATCAAAGTATCCATATGTATGAGTCACAGGTGGACTCAATCTCTGTATAGGATTTCTAAAGCAACAGCATGTGGTCCATGAGCCTATTTCACTCCTTCAGGGGAGGCACCTGCAGAGTGTAAGAGATAAAAGGATATTGGAAAAAATATGATAACCTCACTCAAACATTACTTAATATTATGTATAGCTCAAAGCATTTTGTGCAAATCTGTGCTGTGGCCCAGAGAGACATGGTAGATAAATTGTAGTAGAATACTAGAATATTGAGAGGTTCCTGTGGTTTTTTTGTAGGCTTTCAAGAAAGAGCAACATTTATTTATCTCTATGCTTAAATAAGGCCACATTTTAATTTACTATTGTTTCCCCCAGAAAAGTCTAAGTTTGTTCTGATTTTCAGCTCATGTTCTCGTGGTTGTTATCAGGTAGATACAGTCTATAGAAATACTGTCCACAAGAGAACATGGTGACTGTTTCAATATCACAGCACGTCACAGATAGCTTAAGCAATACCATTCCTTCCTATTATTCTGGAGGCTTAGAATCCAAAGAACATTGTGGCCAATGTGGATTCCACCAGCACTTCTTTCAATCTTCAGCTAGGCACTTTCGGCCAGGATCCTTGCATACTTCTCTGTCACAATCTTCTCTACATGCAGAAGCACTGGTCATACAGGGTCAGGTCCCACTTTAACAACTCAACTTTAGCCTCTATTCTGGGGTTCTGACATATAACCTTGACATTTGAGTTGATAGGGGACATATAGCACACCTGTATTTTCTTTTCCTTCATGTTTTAAATTTGGTGCTTCCTCTGTGGATCACAAGGTCCTTCACCATGCTCCATACTCACTTTCATTTCTCCTGACCTGGAAGAAAGCCTTCTGTATTGCTGTTATATTGTAGTCCTGAGAACAGTCCATATTTTTATTGATATTAATTATCCCTTTGTTGTAACAATGACATGGCTCAAAAACATAGTATCTGATGCTAAGCAAGCAAATAAAATTTCTTTGGATAAAATACAAGGAATGTTACTAATCTATATTGTTGTAATAACTATTATAGTTTTCATTTATATTCACTTTGGGGTTTGTTATGACTCTTGAATTGTCTCCTGCTTGGCCAACACATATCATTTTCATTTAGGTAGACATTTATCTAATTGTTCATTGACATTTTGGGGAATCATTGTACAACCTTGCCCAGTTCTAAGTAACTGAGATCTCCAGAGTGGAAAATTTGAGCAGGCTGTTCTTAGGAGGCCCTGTATTTTTCTAGCTGCGTCTGCTGCTCTGTCACTTTTTTTCTGTGATCTTAAAGTCCTAAAGAGGAGGGAGGCTGCTAAAACTCAGGAATTCAACAGAACTTACACAGCTTAGGTGGTAGGGAAACTTAATCTCAGGAAGCCACAAAATTTACCGCACTCACTCACAAGATCTAGTTACCCTTCCCAAAGTTATATCATCAGCAATAAGTACTGCTTGGGTAACAGAGGCTCTTCAACTGGTTGATCTGCCTCCAGGCCAACAGAGACCTTTGGTGATGCAACTTTTGTAAGTTATCACCCATACTACAATGGGAATTTGATGATACAGCTATTTTGAGTCAACTCTACTTTAAATAACATCTTAACATAGTCCAGAAAGCAATTATAATAAATAATAGTTCACCAATCTAAGCTTACTTGCATTGCTATTTTGGTCTATAGATGATGCCCTTTCTGGAGTGAATAAACACTTGCTCAGGTCTCCCAAGGAAACATTATTTAACACAGTTAACCCTATTGCATCACAAATTATGAATGGATGAATATTCTCTCTCTCTCTCTCTCTCTCTCTCTCTCTCTCTCTCTCTCTCTCCCCAAGACAGGAATATTAAAATGCTATTTGACATTCACTAAAGGGTTACTTTCCCCTGAACTATACATCAAAACATGTAATAGGTGAAGAGTAAGAATTTTTTGTCCCCTTCATCACTTGACAAGAGCCCGCATAGAATGATTTTCTCTCTAGAGCTTCCAATTCCTGGTGTCAGCTAGCTAGACTTCTGTACAGAGTAGAACTTCACTTGGGGCCTTTAGAAATGCAAACCATGGAAGTGTCTTAGACATCCTGAAGCAGAATTTCTTAGGGCAAGAGTCAGTTTCAGAAGTTGAACTGGTACTTTATATGCATAGTCAGAGATACAAACTCTACTTAATGAGGAGGTGCGATCTAAATGTAGCTACATTTTAGAAATATCTAGTAAACCTTAAATAGTCTCCCTGGGTTTGCTCCCTAGCCTGTGAGCAGGATTTTCAGAACTTTTCAAGTAGTTTTAATGTACAATAAAAGGACTATCTGGTGAGAAAATAGACTATTACTAGCAATGTGTGGGGACATGTAGGTATATATGTATGTGTGTGTACATGTATGTGTGTGTGTGAGTGTGTGTGTGTGTGTGTGTGTGTGTGTGCATGTGTAGATGTTCCTACAAGTCAGAGGGGGCCAACTGATTGGTTATTTCATTACTTCATATGGGCTCTGGGGATATAAATCCAGTCATCAGGCTTGGCAGAGAAAAGCCTTTACTTATTGAACCAACTTGCCTGTCACTTTACCTGTTGTTTTTCAAGACAGAGTCTCTGATGAATGCCAGAGCTTGCCTTTCCCACTAGGCTGCTGGGACAGCAAGCCCCTGGGATCCACCAGTCTCATTGTCCAACTCCCAAGTGCTGGGGTTATAGGTGCATGCCATCATCCCAGCATTGACATGGCTGCTGGGGACCTGATCTGAGATCCTCAAGCTTGGGCATCAACCAGTCTACACAAATGAGCCATCTCCTCAGCCCCCTAAGTGTAGTTGTTAATAATTTATTTGATAAATCATTTGAATATTAAAAGACGTATATCAGAATTAAGCATGATATATGGGGTTTTGTATCAGGGTTACTTGAATGTTTTAATTCCCTCTGTTGGGCTGAATGTTTAGAGTTAAGTATAAACTGTTAAAAGGTAATCAAGAGTATAATACTTTTCCTTTGCTATCTCATCATGTAAAAAGTATGTAAATGCTTTTAATTTTACTATCCAGAATTGTAGGTTCTGTGGTTGTTGCAAACAGGATATTCAAAGGCTTATATCACAGGCATTTTGGAGACCCAAGATAGAAAAACACTTAGGATTCTTTTTCCACATTGACCATGCTGTCAAACAGCTCCTTAGGTTCTTCTAAAACAGGTGACCAAAATTCTTTTCATGCTAAATCACACATGAGAGCACTCTCTCCCTATTTAATATAGTATACGAAGCTCTAGCCAGAGCAATTAGACAACAAAAGGATGTCACAAGGATACAAATTAAAAAGGAAGAAGTGAAAATATCACTATTAAGGAAATATCACTATTAGCAGATGATATGATAATATACTTAAGTGACACCCAAGCATTCCACCAGAAAACTACTTCAGCTGATAAACAACTTCAGCAAAGTGGCTGGATATTACATTAACTCAAACAAATCAGTAGCCTTCCCCTACTCAAATGGCCATCTTATCAAAAGCAATCTACAGATTGATTGCAATCCCTATCAAATTTCCAACTCAGTTTTTCACAGATGGAGAAAGCACAATCATCAAATTTATTTAAAACAACAAAAAACACAGGATAGCAAGAACTATTCTCAACACAATAAGAGAAATTCTGGGGGAATCACCATCCTGGACCTCAAGCTCTAATACAGAGCAATAGTGATAAAAAAAATAACACATGGTATTGGTACAGAGACATGCATATAGATCAATGGAATAGAATTGAAGACCCAGAAATGAACCCATACACCTACAGTCGCTAGATCTTTGACAAAGAAGCTAAAACCATCCAGTGGAAAAAAGACAGCATTTTCAACAAATGGTGCTGGCTTTTAAGAGGAGGTATGCATGTAGAAGAATGCAAATTGACTCATTCTTTTCTTCTTGTACAAAGCTCAAGTCCAAGTGGATCAAGGACCTCCAGGTAAAACCAGATACACTGAATATAAAGGAAGAGAAAGTAGGGAAGAGCCCTGAACACATGGGCATAGGGGGAAATTTCCTGAATAGAACATCAACGGCGTATGCCCTAAGATCAACAATTGACAAATGGGACCTCATAAAATTAAAAAGCTTCTATAAGGCAAAGGGCACTATCAATAGGACAAAATGCCAACCCACAGGTTGGGAAAAGATCTTTACCAACCCTACATCTGATAGAGGACTAATATCTAAAATATACAAAGAACTCAAAAAATTAGACTCCAGAGAAACAAATAACCCTATTAAATATGAGATACAGAGCTAAACAGAGAATTCTCAATTGAGGCATCTCACATGGCTGAGAAGCACTTAGAAAAATGTTCAACATCTTTAGCCCTCAAGGAAATGCAAATCAAAACAACCGAGATTCCACCTCATACCAGTCAGAATGGCTAAGATCAAAAACTCAGTTGACAGCAGATGCTGGATGTAGAGAAAGAGGAACATTCCTCCATTGCTGGTGGGATTGCAAGCTGGTGTAACAGTTCTGGAAATCAGTCTGGCAGTTCCTCAGAAAACTGGACATAGTACTATCTGAGGACCCAGCTATACCACTCCTGAGCATATATAACATGCTCCAATATAAAACAAGGATACATATTCCACTATGTTCATAGCCGCCTTATTTATGATTACCAGAAGCTGGAAAGAACCTAGATGTCCCTCAACAGAGGAATGGATACAGAAAATGTGGTGCATTTAGACAATGGAATACTAATCAACCAGTAAAACAATGAATTTGTGAAAAAGGCATAGAACAAGAAAATATCATCCTGAGTGAGGTAAAACAGTCACACAAGATCATACATGGTATATCCTTACTGATAAGTGTATATTAAGAAAAAAGTTTGAAATACTCATGATAAAACTTACAGACCATATGAAGATAAAGAAGAAGGAAGACCAAAGTTTGGATGCCTAAGTCCTACTTAGAAGTGGGAACAAATTAATCATGGGAGGTGATGGTAGGCAAGAATTGGGAGGAAGAGATGAGGGGGAGAGGAAAAAATAGGGGGTGCAGGATCAGGTGTGGGAGAAGACAGTGTAGATGTACAGAGGGTCAGAAAATTGCATTGAGCTGTGAAGCAATGGGGGATGGGAAACTGGGGGTAGCCACCAGCAAGTTACAGATGCCAGGACAACAAGAGGCTCCCAGGACCCACCTGGGATAACATTAGCTGAAATGTCCAACAAAGGGAAGAGAGAACCTGCAGAGACCATATACAGAAGTTAAGCATGGCCTCTAGTTGGGGGATGGGGCCATCCACCCTTCTCAAAATTTTAATACAGAATTGCTCCTATCTAGAGGAAATGCAGGGACCAAGAATACAGCAAAGACTGAAGGAAAGGCTGTCCAGAGACTGCCCCACCTGCATCTATCCACATCCATCTCATACGCAGCTACCAATCCCAGACACTATTGCTGATGCCAAGAAGTGCTTGCTGACTGGAGCTTCATATGGATGTCTCCTAAGAGGCTTGGCTAGAGCCTTACTGAAACAGATGTAGATGCTTGCAACCAATCATCAGACTGAGCCAGGGGGACCCTAATGGAGGAGTTAGGGGAGTACTGAAGACACTGAGGGGCTTTTCAGCCCTATAGGAAGAACAACAATTTCAAACAACCAGACCCTTAGAGCTCCCAGGAAGTAAACCACTAACCAAAGAATACATATGGAGGAACCCATGTCTCTAGCTGCATATATAGGAGAGGATGGCTTTATCTGACATCAGTGGAAAGGGAGGCCCTTGGTCCCCCAGTGTAGTGCAGTGGTGCAGGAGAGGTTGGGGAAGTGAGGGGGCACCCTCGTGGAGCCAGAGGGAGAGGATGGGATGGGGTGCTTTGTAGAGGAAACTGGAAAGTGGAATAACATTTGAAATATAGATAAACAAAATAACCAATTTAAAAATGTTTTAAAAAGAGAACTGTGATTATTGTATGATTTATTGTACATGTTTAACCAATTATGTACTGGCTCAATGTACACATGCCTTCTACCCATCCTATCTATAAGGTCCCCTCAAGCAGGCACATCAGGATCTTGGTGCAGGGGTGACTTATGATGTATCTGTTTCTGCTATAATTTCATGTGATTACTAAGTCTGTCAATTTTCTCTTTTGAAGTCTATTTCCTACCTTTCTTCATCTTGGTTCTGAGTCCTACCATTTAGTCTAGATCATCACACTGAAGTCCAGTGTGCTTTCTTGACTCCAGTGCCTTTGAATATCCTGTCTATAATACTCACATCAATCATCCCTGAACCATTTAGCATGACATTTCCATGCTCAGTGACCTATGCTAAAAGAACAGAAACAACTATGCTGTTTTATGTCCATGGACAGATGCAGGTCTCCTTGCTAAGTGTACTTATAAACAGTGCTTCAAATAACCTTTCTGAATTTCACAACCAAAAGACAACAAGGCTCTTGTTTCTTTCCCAAGCTAAAACCAGAGGGGCTCACTGTCTGCCTCTAAATGTCTTTCTTTCTTTCTAGCAACAGGTCATATTAGGAAAATTGGGTATGATGTCTATCTACTCATGAGTAAACATTATCTTCTCTTAGACCAAAATGATTTGTACAAAAAAATATTCTGTTGACAATAATGATGCAATAGTCTTATTTTTCAAAGTTCAATGCATTTTTCCAGGTTTACAAGTGTATAGGAAATTCTACCCATCATTTACAAATGAAGCAAAGGCACCAGGGTCTTAAAGAGTCTTATAAAAGCAAGTCATGACTCTGTCTCTACTTTTAATGTGGTATGGTAAATTTATTGCAAGAGTATAAAATAACAAAGTACAAAACCAGAACTTACAAACTTCCATTTAAAATATTCAGTACTTGAACTACAACATACATCAATAATGTAAACAGAGGAACTGAAGAAGACAACTAAACTAAATAGTGAGGTCTACACTCTAGACACAATATCTATTTAAACAGATGAATAAATTAGCTGAGTCCCTTTAACCTGACTGAAAGTCGTTATCTCTGTACACTTCTTTCTTTGTTGCAGGTCCTTTTTCCTCATCATAATTCTGTGTCTAAATTGTTCACACAGACTGCCAATACATGACTGCAATTATCATTTTAAAATAAAGGCAATCCTATATTTCTTCTCTTTTTTTGTGCCAGATAATTATATTTCATTGGGATATAAATTGTCACCATTTTTGGAGTTAGAAATTTGTCAAAGAACAATTAAGTATTTGCTGGAACACAAAATAGAAGATGGTTCCGGAGCAGATTATAACGTTTCAATTCACTGCTTCCAATACACATTTTAAAAATTGACTTAACTGTTGCCCGAAGTCAATACCTCAGATTCTAAGATAGCACAGTGCATGCTTTGAAGGAACTTAAATACATCCAGGAGCATAAGCAACCTTGTAAAATGTAAAGTTATTCAAGTGAATCAAATGTTGTTTTCCATATGTTATCAAAAATAGAAAAGTCAAATGGTTGCAATATTGAACATAGCACTCTTAAGCAGAAACAGAAAACATTTCCTTATCATTGCACTCCTTTTATAGAAAACATTAATAAAAAATAAAAGTATTAAGTGCTTTCAGAAAGAAAATAAAAGACCTATTTTTTCTAAATGACTACAATATTAAAAAAAACAATACTTTTAGAGTAGAATTTTTAGCAGATTTAATTTTTACACTTGTCCTTAGCTATACATTTTCCTATTCTATTCCTGTTGTACTCTGGTGGAAGCTTGGCCAATGTTTGCATTGCCTTGATACATTTATCAAACCTGAAGCTTTGTGAGTGGCATTAAAGAGAAACACAAAGACTTGTTTGTAGTAATTAATATTAAATAACCTTGTAATAGGGTTTCTGACCACCTTAGTGCATTTATATTTAGTGAAAGGCTCAGAAAATAGTAGCCTTCTGGTATGAGAGAATCTTCTGCAAGAAACAAAAGTTTCTAAAGAGTCCCAGTGAGGCCAAGCTGCACTCTGTATCCTAACAGATAGCACTCCTTCCTACAAAATTGCCTCCTAGTATGGAGAGCCAGTACAATGCTGTATAATGAGCACTGGTGATATATTCATGGCTATGTCAAGGATGCCAAAGCCCCAGCTTCAGTGAGTGACAAGACCTTTCTCCCAGTCTGAGTATGGACATTGACAGTTGATTACTAGCTAAAATTAGTATGTAAACGAAGTACCAACTGTAGCTTCCTGGCCCTAGATGACTGCTACCTTGTGACTGCTCCTATACAGAGACTCTTCCTCCCTTCACAAAGGCTAAGCTTTATCATATTTCACTTTGGATATAAAGCTGAGTTTCTACATTGCTGGTGTGTCTTTAAGAGTGCATAGGACCCACCTGGTCCCAGATTCAGTTTACTTATGTTTGCCTTTCCAATGTCTATCACTCCTAGTCAGCTTTCCAAGACACAGACACATGGGTCATGATAGCATAGTATGGATGGTACTGAGATGGAGGGACATGACACAATTCTGATCATAGGCTGGCATCAATAAATCAATAAAACACCTCTGATGTGAGAAGCTAAAAATACAGAGACACAAGGTCAGGGAATGGAGTGGGATATACAAGCCACTTTCTACTTATTCTGCAGGTTGAGGAATGTCCTTAACACAATAGTACAGCACTTTAGTCTCAAAGTAGAAATGATATATTATAGAAGTAAACATGTCAACAAGATGCTTCTAACAGCCAGTTGTGGTGACACATACTTCTAATCCCAGCACCCAGGAAGCAGAAGCAGGTGATCTCTGTGAGTTTGAGGCCAGCCTTGTCTACAGAGTGAGTTCTAGGACAGTCAGAAGTACAGAGAGAAACCCTGTCTTAAAAAACAAGCAAGAAAGCAGATAAACAAAAACAAAAAGCCACAACAACAATAAAAACACTTCCCACATTGAGTTGGCAAAGGAATTCACTCAGAAAGCAATACTTTCCAGGACATTGCAACCCTAAGGACTTCTCTAAGTCCATCTTAACTCCATGCCAGAAGTTGGGGAGTGAAGCTTATTTCACTTGATACCCACATGTAAGCACACACTTCTGAGGCTCTCAAAATTAGGAAACACTTTTTCTATAGGTTATTCCTGCTTATTATTATTTTTTAGAACTCTTCTGTGTATTGTCAATATTAACATCTTTAGGGATCCCTGACCTCTTGTCTCCAAGGTATCCTTTTTATCTTCACATACTTCAGAAAGTATTTTATTTCAAGTTTCTGGAAAATAGGAGTGGTAAGAAATTATTTTTTATTTTATGTAGATGAAGCAACTGAGGTCAGAAGAACTAAAACAACTCACTAGAAGTGAACAAAAGAATAAATGAAGTTAATAAGAAGAGATTAGAAACAGACACAAATGATGTCTGCATTGTTAAACACTTTAAAATACAAACAGAAATTTCTGTGATGAAGGTTGGGAGATGAATAAATCTGTTGGTATAATGATAGGTTATTAGGACTTGGTTCAGTACTATGCTCACTTAGTACAACAATAGAGATCAATTCTCTGCTAAAGGCTATGATGTGTTGAGCCAGAGGTTATTTTTTATTGGTTGTTTTATTTATTTATGTTTTAAATGTTCCTTCCTGGCCACATATGGTATGTACTCACAGATAATTGGTTATTAGCCCCAAAGCTCAGAATATCCACAATACAACTCACAGACCATATGAAGCTTAACAAGAAGGAAGACAAAAGTGTGGATGCTTCAAAGGTACTTAGAAGAGGGAACAAAATAATCTCAAGAGGTAGAGGGAGGGAGTGACCTAGGAGGGAAAGAATGGGAGGGAAATGTGGGTAGTATCAGGTGTGGGAAGAGACAGGAGAGAAGTCCAGAGGGTTAGGAAAATGAATAGAAGTATGAAGGAGTTGGGGATGGGAAATGAGGGTAGCCAATAGCTAGAGGTTCTTAACTCAATAATTGGTACCAAGTATGTTTCAACTATTGCAGTTGGGAAGTAAATGAATTACAAAGTGTTTGTGTTGTTACACTTCTGATGCTAATGCCACTATTTCACCAGTGAACACTGGCTTGTGTTCTGCCCTAGTTGAGACATTTGTATCACATTCCCTCTAGACAAGGCAGAGGGATCATTGTGGAAGACATTGTGAAATCATCATCAGCAATGAGCTGTCACTTATTCCTTATATATGGAAATATTTATATGAGTGTTTTGCTTGCATATATGTTTGGAAGTCAAGTGAGTCTAGTGGCCACAAAGACCAGGAGAGTGCATGGTAGAAAAGGCAAAGGTGGTGGCTGAGTACAAAGAGTAGTGTTACTTTGCCATAAGGCACACATGAAGTCACAATAGTTATGATACCCTGCACAGGACCTGTGCAAGATCAATCCAGACAAATTCACAGGACAAAGATACCCAAAGCTGCTTCTAGGTGAGGAGCTACTCTCAATTCTCTGCTGCTGGGATAAGAAAAGTCGGTTTCTTTAAGTGTCTATCCCCAGATATATCTACCTTGCTCTAGTCAAAGTACACACATGCAAGAGTATGTGGGTTGCATGAACTCCTGAGTAATTTCCAGGCAGGATTACATGGCATTAAAGATGCTTTGTGGGATGATCTACTCAGCTGACTGCTGTCCCCATGTCTTTGATCCATATTTATGTTCTGCATATAATTTTCACTAAAAGTTTCTTCATTATGTCATCTCTCTCAGCAACTTTCTTACCAGTAGAAGCAGTTCTGAGTTGTGTTGACTTGGCAATCTCCCATCCCACAGTGTGTTTGAAATAACAACATGTAACAGTGTCATAATGGTGCCATCTGAGCGGAGATTAAGTGTGCATCTACTTCCCAACTTAGTAATCATCCTTATATTCCCAGTGCTCCTCACTCCTGCTGTTTTCTTATGAACCCTAAAAAACTCAGATCTGCTGGATTAAAATTGGATGCATTATTTGTAATGAGCTAAACTTTTCCACTTAAAACACTTATATTGATCTTGGCTCCCGGAAGGTGGACTGACCAGACAGGCAGTGCCAAGAACACAGAGATATCCTAAGTATAACATCGCTTGGGATGCAGCCCATCAGGCTTCTGCCTGCACCCAGGGCCTGGGCAGCACTGTGGGCCATCTGAATGCCATTCCTGTTGGGGGATATTTGCCCTGCAGAGTGATCAGCACTTAGAAAAGGTCCCTGCAGCATCTACCATCTTCACTCCCTGACTAAACAGACAGGCAACACCAGGTTCACAGAGACAACCCGATTATAACATTGCTTGGGGTAAGACACACCAGGGCTCCAACAGCACCCAAGAGTAGAGAAACATCAGCAATCTGTGCCAGAGGAAACCCAGTCATCCATTGTTGCGGAAATAGCCTTACAGGTTCACAGGAGGTTCAAGCACCAGCCAGTGACAACAGGACCAACTAACACCAGAGATAACGAGATGGCAAAAGGCAAATGTAGGAACATTATTAACAGAAATCAAGGCAATATGGCAGCATCTCAACCCAATTCTCCAACAACAGCAAGTCCTGGATACCCCAACACACCAGAAAAACAAGATTTAGATGCTATTGGAGGAACACAAGAAGGACATAAATAAGTCTCTTAAAGAAATTCAGGAGAAAATGGATCAAAAAAGCCTTTACAAGGGAAACACAAAAGTCATTTAAAGAAATTCAGGAGAATATGGGTCAACAGATAGAAACCAATAAAGAAGAAATGCAAAAAATCACTTAAAGAAATACAAAAGAACTTGGATCAACAGGCAGAAGACATGAAAGAGGAAACACAAAAATCTCTTAAAGAATTACAGGAAAACACAATAAAAAAAACTGAAGCAAATGACTAAAGCCATCCAGGATCTACAGAAGTAGAAACAACTAAGAAATCACAAAGGGAGACACCTTCAGAGATTGAAAATCTTGGGAAGAAATCAGGGGCCATAGATGCAAATATCAACAACAGAATACAAGAGATAGAAGAAAGAATCTCAGATGCTGAAGATACCATAGAAACCATGGACTCAACAGTCAAAGAAAATGCAAAATACAAAAAGCTTGTAATGCAAAACATACAGGAAATCCAGGACACAATGAGAATACCAAACCTAAGGATTATAGGTATAGATGAGAGTGAAGATTTACAACTTAAAGCGCCAGCATATATCTTCAACAAAATTATAGAAGAAAACTTCTTCAACCTAAAGAACATACATGAAGCCTACAGAATTCCAAACAGACTGGTCCAGAACAGAAATACCTTCGGTCACATAATAATCAAAACCCCAAATGTACCAAACAAAGAAAGAATATTAAAAGCAGTAAGAGAAAAAGTCCAAGTAACATATAAAGGAAGACCTATCAGAATTACACCAGTCTTCTCACCAGAGACCATGAAAGCTAGAAGATCCTGGGCAGATCTAATAAAGACTCTAAGAAAACACAAATGTCAGCCAAGACTACTATACCCAGCAAAACTCTCAGTCATCATAGATGGAGAAACCAAGATATTCCATGATAAAACCAAATTTATACAATATCTTTCCACAAACCCAGCCCTACAAAGGATAATAGGCAGAAAACACCAATACAAGAAGGGAAACTACACCCTGGAAAAAGCAAGATAGTAACCTTCTTCCATGAAACCCAAAAGAAGATAACCACTCAATTATAAAAATAACATCAAAAATAACTGGAAGTAATAATCACTATTCCTTAATATCTCTCAACATCAATGAACTCAATTCCCCAATAAAAAGACATAGACTAACAGACTGGATATGTAAACAGGACCCTACATTTTTCTGCTTACAGGAAACACACCTCAGTGTCAAAACAAACACTACCTCAGAGTAAAAGGCTGGAAAACAATTTTACAAGCAAATGGTCTTATGAAACAAGGTGGAGTAGCCATTCTAATATCAGATAAAATTGACTTTCAACCTAAAGTCATCAAAAGAGACACAGAAGGACACTTCTTACTGTTCAAGGGAAAAATCCACCAAGAAGAACTCTCCATTCTGAACATCTATGCTCCAAATGCAAGGGCATCCTCATTTGTAAAAGAAACTTTACTAAAGCTCAAAGCAAACATTGCGCCTAACACAATAATTGTGGGATTGTGGGCGATTTCAACACTCCGCTCTCCTCAATGGACAGATCAGAAAAACAGAAACTAAACAGGGACACAGTGAAACTAATTGAAACATTGGAAAAATTGGATTTAACATATATATATTAAACATTTCAGCCTAAAGCAACAGAATATACCTTTTTCTTATTTTTCTTAGCACCTCATGGTACCTTCTCCAAAATCAACCACAAGACAGACCTCAGCAAATATAAGAAGATCAAACTAATCCCATGCCTCCTATTAGAACACTATGGATTAAGAGTGGCCTTCAATAGCAACAAAAAGAACAGAAAGCCCACATACACATGGAGGCTGAACAAAACTCAATGATAACTTGGCCAAAAAAGAAATGAAGAAAGAAATCAAAGACTTTTTAGAATTGAATGAAAATGAAGTCACAACATACCCAAATCTATGGGCCACAATGAAAGCAGTGCTAAGAGGAAAACTCATAGCCCTGAGTGCCTCCAAAAAGAAACTGGAGAGAGCATACATTAGCAGCTTAATGGCATACCTAAAAGCCTTGGACTAAAAAGAAGCTAATTCACCCAGGAGGAGTAGAATACAGGAAATCATCAAACTCAGGGCTGAAATCAATCAAGTAGAAACAAAGAGAACCATAAAAAGAATGAACAAATCCAGGAGCTGGTTCTTTGAGAAAATCAACAAGACAGATAAACCCTTAGCCAGACTAACCAAAGGGCACAGAGACAGTATCCAAATTAACAAAATTAGAAATTAAAAGGGAGATATAACAACAAAAACTGAGGAAATTCAAAAAATCATCAGATCCTACAACAAAAGCCTTTACAGCAACACAGCTGGAAAATCTAGGGGATATGGAAAATTTCCTAGACAGGTACCAAATACCAAACTTAAATCAGGATCAAATAGATCATCTAAATAGTCCCATAAACCCTAAAGAAATAGAAGGAGTCATAGAAAGTCTTCTAACCAAGAAAAGCATAGGACTAAATGGTTCTAGTGCAAATTTCTATCAGACATTCAAAGAAGACCTAACAACAATACTTTTCACATTATAGAGAATGATTTAGAAAATAGAAACAGAAAGAACACTACCCAACTCATTCTATGAAGCCACAATTATCCAACAAAGAAGGAGAACTACAGGCCAATATCCCTTATGAATATCGATGCAAAAGTACTCAATAAAATTCTTGCCAATTGAATCCAAGAACACATCAAAACGATCATTTACCATTGATCAAGTAGGCTTCATCCCAGGAATGCAGGGTTGGTTCAATATACACAAATCCATCAATGTAATCCACTACATAAATAAACTCAAAGAAAAAAACACATGGCCATTTCATTAGATGCTGAAAAAGCATTTGACAAAATTCAGCATCCTTTCATGCTTAAAGTCTTGGAAATAACAGCAATTCAAGGCCCATACCTAAACATAGTAAAAGCAATATACAGCAATATACAACCAGTAGCCAACATCAAACTAAATGGAGAGAAACTTGAAGCAATCCCATTAAAATCAGGGACTAGACAAGGCTGCCCTCTCTCTCCATATCTTTTCAATATAGTTCTTGAAGTTCTAGCTAGAGCAATTAGACAACATATGGATGTCAAAGGGATACAAATTTGAAAGGAAGAAGTCAAAGTATCAGTATTTGCAGATGATATGATAGCATACTTAAGTGACCCAAGAAAATTCCACCAGAGAACTACAACTGGTAAAAAAAAAAAAAAAAAAAAAAAAAAAAAAAAAAAAAAAAAAAAAAAAAAAAAAAAAAAAAAACTTCAGTAAAGTGGCTGGTTATAAAATCAACTCAAGTAAATCAGTAGCCTTCCTATACTCAAAAGATAAGCAGTCTGAGAAAGAAATTAGGGAAATGACATCCTTCACAATAGCCACAAACAACATAAAGTATCTTGGTGTGACTCTAACAAAAGAAATGAAAGATCTAGACAACAAGAACTTCAGGTCTCTGAAGAAGGAAATCTAAGACCTCAGAAAGTGGAAAAATCTTCCATGCTCATGGATTGGCAGGATTAATATAGTTAAAATGGCCATCTTGCCAAAAGAAATCTACAGATTCAATGCAATCCCCATCAAAATCCCAACTCAGTTCTTCATAGATTTAGAAAGAGCAATTCTCAAATTCATCTGGAATAAGAAAAAACCCAGGATAGCTAAAACTATTCTCATCAGTAAAAGAACTTCTGGGGGAATCAGTATCCCTAACTCCAAACAGTACTATAGAGCTATAGTGATTAAAAAAAAACTGCATGGTATTGGTACATAGATAGGGAGGAATAGGATTGAAGACCCAGAAATGAACCCACACACATATTGTCACTTGATTTTCAACAGAGGATCTGAAAACATCCAGTGGAAAAAAGATAGCCTTTTCAACAAATGCTGCTAATTCAACTGGAGGTCATCATGCAGAAGAATGCCAATTGATCCATTCTAATCTCCTTGTACTAAGCTCAACTCCAAGTAGATCAAGGACCTCCACATAAAACCAGACACACTGAAACTAACAGAAAAGAAACTGGGGAAGACCCTTGAGGATATGGGCATAGGGGGAAATTTCTTGAACAGAAGACCAATAGGTTATGCTCTAAGATCAAGAGTTGACAAATGGGACCACATAAAATTACAAAGTTTCTGTAAGGCAAAGGACATTGTCAAAAGGACAAAACAGCAACCAACAAATTGGGAAAAGATCTTTACCAGCCCTACATCTGACAGAGGCCTTATATCCAATATATACAAAGAACTCAAGAAGTTAGAACCCAGAGAACCAAATAACCCTATTAAAAAATGGGGTTCAGAGCTAAACAAAGAATTTTCACCTGAAGAACTTTGGATGGCTGAGAATCACTTTAAGAAATGTTCAACATCATTAGTCATTAGAGAAATGCAAAGCAAAACAACCGTGAGATTTCACCTCACACCAGTCAGAATGGCTAAGATTAAAAACTCAGGAGATTCCAGGTGTTGGCGAGGCTGTGGAGAAAGAGGAACACTTCTCCATTGCTGGTGGGATTGCAAGCTGGTACAACCACTCTGGAAATCAGTCTGGTGCTTCCTCAGAAAACTGGGCATGACACTTCCAGAGGGCTTTGCTATACCACTCCTGGGCTTATACCCAGAGGATTCACTGACATGCAATAAGGACACATGCTCCACTATTTTCATAGTAGCCTTATTTATAATAGCCAGAAGCTGGAAAGAACCCAGCTGTACTTTACTGGAGGAATGGATCCAGAAAATGTGGAATACTACTCAGCAATTAAAAACAATGAATCCATGAAATTCTTAGGTAAATGGTTGGAACTGGAAAATATCATCCTAAGTGAGGTAACTCATTCACAAAAGAACACACATGGAATGCAGTCACTGATAAGTGGATATTAGCCCAGAAACTCTGAATACCCAAGACACAACTCACATATCAAATCATTCCTAAGAAGAAGGAAGGAGAGGGCCCTGGTCCTGGAAAGACTTGATACAGCATTATAGGGAATTGCCAGGCCAGAGAAATGGGAGGGGGTTGATTGGCGAATGGGTGGAGGGAAGAGGGCTTATGGGACTTATGGGGAGTGGGGGACCGGGAAAGGGATAATCATTTGGAATATAAACAAAGAATATAGGAAGTAATAAAAAACAAAAGAAACAAATAAAAAACAAATATAAATATAAATATAAAACATTTATATTCTAGATGCAAAGGTTGAGAGACAAAGAGAATTTTAAACTGAGTGTAAGCACAAGCAGTAAACTGTCATTTATCATATATATATATATATATATATACATATATATATATGATACACACACACATATGTGTGTGTGTGTGTGTGTGTGTGTGTGTGTGTGTGTGTGTGTGTTTCCTGAATATTTGTCTGCATACCTGTTGCCTGTCTAGTGTCCACAGAGGCCAGAAGACTATATCAGAGTCCCGGTACTAGATTTCTGGATGTTTTCAATCAACCATATTTGTGCTCCAATGAGGTCCTATGCAAGAGTAGCAAGTGCTCCAAACCACTGAACTATCTCTTTAGCCTCTGTTCTTTTCTTTTCTATAGATACGGGTTTTCCTATTTGCAGCAGTGCTCATGTACATGTGTGATTGTATGTGTGTGTGTGTGTGTGTTTGAGTTTTTGGGATATCATCCAAGATACAGAGAGAAAAATATATAAAAAGGCATTAAGAACAAATATACAATATCCTAGACAAGAAAAGCTTAAGACAGGAGAGTATATAATTTCTTTAAGTTTCTGCTAAAACAACACAAGGAACCATCAGGTAACTGCTGACACAGAACTGTTAGGGCCACATTCATAAATACAGGTCTGTGAGTCTAGACTGAGGCCTAGGAATTTGCATTCTAATGTGTTTCCAGGAAAACCAGATGATCCCAGTAACAGATATGCAACAGGATACATTTTCTTAATGGAGAATTAGTCTTTGATTATCACAGTCAGAGCATATGCAGAACCCCACCCCCTTTCTTTCAAATTCCAAGAATCTTTGTTATCTAAGAAAATGAGTGGACTGATAGCTGGGTGGCCCAGCACTGGATAGTAGTGTGGCTCTATGTTGGAGGTGGAATGGGAAAATGAGGAAGAGATGGAGAATACTTTTAAATCATGATGTTTATTACAGATTTAAGCAGATATTTTCTTGTTAAAATTAGGTGCTAGACCTGAGAAAACACTTTTAAACCCCTCATCATATACATTGCTGTGAGCTTGGTCAGCACCAACTGAAATACATGCACAATCTCTCTGTCTCTCTGTCTCTCTGTCTGTCTTTCTGTCTCTCTCTCTCTCTCTCTCTCTCTCTCTCTCACACACACACACACACACACACATCACACACACATGTGCATACATACATACATATACACACATAACCACACACACACAAGTACACACACACACACACACACACACACACACACACACGTGTGCATACATGCATACATATGCACACATAACCACATACATACACATACACACACATACACACACATACACACACACACACACACACACACACACACACACACTCCAGTGTACATGAGCACAGTTGCAAACAGAAAACAATGTGTCTATAGAAAGGATAAGCAACAGAGCCTGAAGTGATAGCTTAGTGGTTTGGAGTACTTGCTGCTCTTGAAGAGGAGCCAGTTCCGATTGGAGCACCCATATGGTTGGCTGAGAAAGAAATGACTAATTCTCTCTCTACAAGTCTTTAGGAAAATCAGATGCTATCTTTTGCTATTAAGCATTAGCAAATGACAGGGAGGGAAAGGAGAAAGAGATAGTTCCATTGATGGCTTCATGTACAAAGAATACCCCACTTTATCTCCCAAAATTCTACTTTCAATATAAGAAAGGGATTTGGAAAACAAAGAAAATGCTCAGAGTAATGGCCTTTTCTCTTTACCTTATTTGTAGCTTTCCATCTTTGTAATAAGAAACTGAGACCAACTGATCTAAAGAAAGCCCTGTTCATTTGTCTTTCAGTTTTGGAGGGTGCAGTGCATGTTTTCTTATCCTTACCCATTATTCCTAGGTCTGTGGCAAAGCAGAGTACCATGGTGAGGAGTATGCAACAGAGCAAGATCTGCACTCTCCAGAAGGCGCTTTCACGAATGACCTGCCTTCCCACCTCTGGGTTCTAATCCTAAACAGGTCCTTAGTGCCACTAATTGAGAATCTAGTCTTTAGTACCCTCTCATTTCTTAACATGAAAGATCCAAACTGTAGCACTCCCCACAGTTTCTTCTTAAAGATAATATAAGTCTAATAAATGTTGCATAATCTTTATAAAACTATCAAAATTTGTTAGTGTAAGATGTTTAGCTGTTAGAACTGTACCATTTTCTCCTCCTATAATATCTATTGCCATCTTTACAATTATTTTTATCTCTACGTTAAGCCTCAGATAGCTGACATATCCATCACATAACTATATGTGAAAATGAACAAGGCCAGTATTCTTTCCTGGACCCACACTGTCAAAATCTGATCCCTGTGGCTTGGCATTAGAATTTTAAAAGTCCTGGAGTTTTCCTGATAGACCTCCTAAGGAAAAGAAAAGGTTTAATAAAATAGCCAATTTCATCTTTATGAGACTAAGCTCTCTTTTAATTGTATAATGAACAAGTGCCTAAACCACAGGAAGCAAGAGCAGTATGAGAATCTGTGTGTAGAGAATGAAGAGCAGTGGTGGGTGAGAGTGCTCTGTAGTAGGAGTGCTCTGAAGCTAAAAATGCCAGGTTACTGTGCTGGGGAGCACTTAGGGAGCACTTAGCACCAGACAAAACCTGTTTCCCAAAGCCACCAATGACTCAATTCATCATGACTGTTTTGAAGTTTATGAAGGTTGAAACTCTCAGTTTATATGAATCTGCTGTGATTTGGAAGTAGGGTGAGGTTGGACTGAAAAAGTGCCGGAAACTTCCGTTATACTATCAATGCCTGCCTTTATTTCAAGAGACAAATTGATTCTTGGTGTTGCCCTACTTAGCATTCTATAGAAGCAGGAGTCAGTGGATAGGATCCATAAAGACACACCTCAGGTCACATCCAGAGGAGGGGCCAACAAATATTTCATGAAAGACAGGCTTTTCTAACTTGAATAAGAGAATGGCTAGGTGTCTCCCAGAGAAGAACAGCATGCACTGATAGTAACCTTGGAGAGTTGGACCTATTCCATGCTGGATAGAATGAGTTAATATCTAAGAAACAGCTCTTCATCTACCACAGACTTTTTTCTACCTATTTTTTAATGAGGTGCGTGAAAGAGTCCCTTTAATGTTCCTTGTAATTGGGACATGTTGATGTGTGCATTGTGCTTATGCCTTTTTCTTAGCCTAGCGCAAGCTTTGCATGTGAAATTGTATCTGTATTTTCAGCTAATTAGATAGGGCAGAGTTTGGACTCTATCTCTGGCACAGAAGTTATGATAGTACCTCTCTCTCTCTCTCTCTCTCTCTCTCTCTCTCTCTCTCTCTCTCTGTGTGTGTGTGTGTGTGTGTGTGTGTTATTTCCTTCTAATAACTAAGTATGGCATTCTTTCCTACAGAGAATAGCTATATTGTAAAAGTCAAGTTATTTTCATAGCAACATCAAAGACTTAATGTATTTATATTAGTAAGAATCTCTCATAAACTTCTTTACAGTCCTGTTTTCTATTTTTCCCATTTCTTAAATCCTATAGGTGGTATCCTGTGCCATGAAGTCTAAGTTACAGACCAAGCAGTCAAAGTCTATGTTCAGCATTTCCAGTATCATCCCTTGCCAATGTCCTTCTTAACCCAACAAGTAAGCTGAGTGCCAGCTTGGCACATCTTATAACTTAATACTTCATTCATTCTGTCACCCAGACTTTGATGGCTGCTACTTTTTTATCATGGTACCACTGCAGCCACCTATCCCAGCAGGACCATTATGACAATTCAATCATAAAATCATAGGCACAACAACGTTTCCTCAAAGCACCTCATCAACCTACATCTTCCAAGAAACAACAACATTCATAAATACCACTTACACTGACCTACAACAATTCTATCTTTATGTTTCTAAGCCTGGTTGTTTCCCAGGAGTCATTCAATATTTGCCAAATGTAGATAAACTAGAAGGTCTCCTAGTTAACAAAGCAAAACCTTTAATCAAGCACATACTCTTTAATCAAGCATTTATCTCATTATTTACTCCTCAAGCTGCATTAATGCACATATTATTTTCTAATAGTTTTGAACCCTATCAGAGCACTCAGGTAAGATCAATTCCCTTGTCTACATTTATGAATGAATTGTGTTTTAAATTGTGACCCAGACTTAATTTTCCCCCTCTAGCGATGATAAACATTTAAATTTTGTAAATGGTTCAGTATTGGTTAGGGTTCCAGCCACATATGGCTCCCCAGTATTCAATTATGTCTTCCTAATGGCACATGCTGCTTCTGCTAGGAAACCTCAGAGCATGTACTTCCTGTACAGGAGTTGTAAAGTACAGCTGTTACTACTACCCATCCCACAGGTGTTTTTGATTCCCATGCTTTACGTTACCTATGGTTTCCACATCTAAACATACTAAATGGGTTATTCAAGCATAATCAACATAGAAATTTTGAGTAACTTTTAGTATAACATGGTATTATTACTGTTTTACATTATTATTTATTGTTTTTAAAATATATTTTTAAATTTTTATTTTATGTGCACAAGTATAGTTATTGCATACATGTATCCATAACACATGTGTCCCTGGTGCATATAAATATAAAAAGAGGGCATCAGAACTGGAGTTATGGATGGCTGTGAGCCACCCAGCAGGTGTTGGGAACAGAACCAAGTCCTCTAAAAGAGCAGTAGGTACTCTAAACTGCTGTTCCTGTTAATTGTTCTTAACACCTTATGGTACCCAGTATATACATTAAAACAAGCTACATGTACAGGGGAAAAGATGAGATACGTATGTGTTCTATGTGGATATTTATGGATTATCTGGATATCCTAGAAGCTATCCTTCAAGGGAAAAAAACTACTGAAAAAAATAAAGGACTAAGAGAAGCTAAGCAGAGTGTTGTTTTTTTTTTTTCATCTGTCCATGTATGGTTTTCAATGTGTGTCAATGGTACACCTGCCTAGCTTGCATAAGACTTTAGGTTCACTCTAGTGATACATTATTTTTCTCTACCATTAGTGAAATAAACCAATTTAAGCCAGATTAGATTATATTAATGGCAGGTTTATTTGGAAGCTGCTCTCCTGTGGGCAAGTTCACTGGCCCCAAGCACCAAGTAACCATTGGGAGAGTGGGGGGGGGAGGTAGAGGAGGGAGAGAGAAAGTGGCTTGCATGAGCAGAGAAAGAGAAGAGGAGAAAGAGAGAGAGAGAGAGAGAGAGAGAGAGAGAGAGAGAGAGAGAGAGAGAGAGAGAGAGAGAGAGAGAGAGCCTGCCTCTGTTGGAAAGGGCAGCCCAGCACTCGGATTTGGAAAGCTCAGGGTTGGGGTGAGGGTATTCCAAGTAGGGACCTAGAGATGTTGGGGGAACCTGGAAGCCAGGTCTGCTTTGGTATGTAAAACCAAACACTTAGTACTGCAAAATCAATCTGTTAATCACTCATTCATTCAATCAATAATTTTATATATAAATGAAATATAAGGATAGATCAGAATTGTCATTTTATAAGTTTATATTCATCACCACAGGGAAATGATATAAGGAATACTTAGGTATTTTGCTAAATGTAAAGATTTTTTCTCTGAATACAATTATCAATATCCCTTTCATGTTATAATTAGATACTTCGCTATCACAAATTATATTTTAAATTTTTATAAACAAAAACCTTATGATAGATTTAGAGATACAAATAAATATTTCTGTCCATTTTAGTAATCAGCCAGTCCTTACCCTGAATGTTTGAGTACTACTCCCTAATTCATGGTAAATACTAAGATTCTGTGAATGAATTCACACATGAATAAACAGCAAGCTAACAGGATAGAGAAATAGCCATGAAGAAAGCTTCTTTGAAGAAACTAGGAACATGACACAACAGGTACAAAGTGATGTTGAGCATAGAAAAGACAAGCTTTTTTTATTGTGTCACCAATCTGTGAGAATTGTCTGTTTTGGAAGACAGTGTCAGTCCTTGTAACCAGCGTCAGTCTCCTATAAAGTGAAAATCCATGTACTCTCAGAAATGGAATTCATCTGCTTTCTCATGTAAAGTGGTTTTAGAGAGTTAGGGCCATGCCCCATGAGTAAGAACATTTAATGTGGAAACACAAGGACATGAGTACAGATCCTTTGCATCCACATAAGATCCACACATAGTTGCATATGCCTGTAATGTCAGTGCTGGGCTAGACCATCACTGAGAGGAGGGTAGCTAGGTCATACTTCACCAAGACCTACCCTAGTAAGAGCAACCTACACATTCAATGAGAAAAATTCTCAAAGGCAAACAGTGATAGAAATGGGTCCCTGAGGTCCTCATGTGCCCTTTGAATGAGCCTCACCATATTGTGTGTGTTTGGGTGTCTGTGTGTATGTCTGTATAGGTATGTATGTACACATACATATGTATGTGTATATACACATTAATACATGATACAGGGGTGCAATTATAAAACTCATTTTACTCATTTGTGTTAGTAAGAGCCCTGTAGACAGGAAAAGATAAAGCCCAACTAACAAAAAATTATTTAACAAAAAATATGACCATAATTTTTAGGAAATATTATCTAGATGATTGTTAATTTCCAATGATAAAATACTATTTTCAGAAAAAATAATATTTTCAGTGTCTATAATATTTAATATTCCTTTATGTAATGTAGGCTACACAACAGGAATTGGAATAGAAGTATGGTAAATCTTAAAGAATAAAGTAAATCAAATGCTTTTAGGTCTGTTTGGTGATTGTATCAAAAATACTCTTCCATGGTGTTAAACTATATTCTTTTGTTTTTAATACTTTTATTTTGTTAGAATTGCAACATAAACATAGTATATGCATCACCTCCTCTTTCTTTCTCTACCTCCTTCCTCATCCTCCCAAATACACAATCATTTCTTTAATTATTATTGTTACATGTTTCTACATAAACATACATAAATATGCACACACAGGCTTACATAAACTATGAGTCAAATAAATTTTTATTATATTCATGTATGCAGGGATGAACTCTTGGATTGAACAGCTTATGTTGAAATCATCCACAGACACAACTGATTCACCCTTTCTCAGCATCCATTGACCATTTGTACCTCTTTATCTAAGAATGGAGCCATGTGGAACCTCTCCTGTCCACATTGGTCTGTCACAGATTATCTACTGCAATTTTTCATAGGCAATGACCCTGTATTAATAGTTATTTTGTATTTTTCACATGTTTTAAGTTCCTTATTTCTCTTCTCTATACTTATTTTGTGTATAGATGTCTTCTCTGCATGTATTTTTGTAAAGCAAATGCATACACACTGGCCATGGAGGCCAGAAAAGGGTATTAGATCTTCTAGATCTGGAGTTACAGATGGTTGTCAGTGGCCATGCGGGTGCTGGGAATTTAACCCTGGTCCTCTGTAAGAGCAGCTTGTAATCACTGAGCTAAGTTTGAAGCACTTGTAGCTATACTTTTAAGAAAACTATGCATTGCTTAGAATTACTGGGCTGGGTCATGGTGACTAGATATGCAGTCAAACAAAATTTCAGTTTTATTTGCTCAAATGTAGCATCATCCCTAGGGATCTATGACGTTATCATATCCTGCATATTTTAAATGTTTTATCCTATAGGAGTCAATTTCTTAAAATATAACTCATATGTAACAGCTTCACATGTCTATACATAACACACACACACAAACACACACACACACACACACACACACACACACACACACACATCCTAATGGCTGTTTTCTTAGAACCTTAGCTGACACAAGGATTGCATTTGAAGATGAAAGAAGGAGCAATAGGCCCTACACCAATATGAAGACTTATTTTCAATCTGTATCTGAGACAGTGACAGCAAGCAAAGATCTTCTTAGTTGCTAACCCTAGCTCTCTTTACTACTATAGACACAATAGCTGCAGAGGGCAAGCAGGGTTTGAAGTGTGCTACCTCAGGGAGCCAAGGAAGGAGTAGGCCCACAGGGTTGCTTATCTCTTTTCTTGCAGAGGCCAATATCTTCCTATCACCCAACAATGTGCAAGACAATTGTATGCAAGATATTTTCAACATAAGTAGTTCTTCTCATTTCATTTATGTTAATCTTTCTCTCTCTCTCTCTCTCTCTCTCTCTCTCTCTCTCTCTCTTTCTCACTTATCTATGATCTATTTTCTACTCATTCAATAGCGATGAATTAATATAATTTTACTTCCAAAAATGAGAATTAGCAATCTTTGATGGCCCACAAGAGAAAAGAATAATAATATAGTTTATGATTCTAGACAAAACCAAAATTATGTTTGACATCCTCTCATTATTTCTGGAAATGGAAAATTCATACTCTGGAAAAGGCAAGAAAGGTCTGCTGATAATTTTATTCTTAGTATCTTTAAAATCTGGGATTTTTCTGTCACTTGTATTTTTTCTCAGATTTATCTTTGAAAAAATCCTTGTTTTTTTTTGTTTGATTAACTTTTGACACATGTTAATTATTAAAATGAACAAAAACAATAAAATAAAATATATTAAGCAGGGTAAGAAGATGACTCAATTAGTAAAATAGTTGGCTTGCAAGCATTTGAGCTGGTGTCCTTCTTCCATAACATTATATATATATATATATATATATACACTTATGTACATGTCAAGGAAAGACCAAAGTCTTGGAGAAAAGCATCCGAAGAATAACACCTGAAGTTAACTTTTGGCTGTCACAAATGCACATGTAAAAATACATGTGCACACTCAGGGACATACACACACACACACACACACACACACACACACACACTCATGCTTCCATAAGAAAAAGACTGAAAACTACCTTTTGAGTTATTTTTAAATAAATGGTCTTTAAATAATCACCTCAGAAATGAATTTCTTGGGCTGATTACTCAGACACAATGGATGAATCTTCATCTTTGATCAGCTTTTAGCTCAGAGAGAAAACTGGGATAGGGTTCTACTAAAATGTGCATCTTGGAATTATTTTCATCATTTTAAAATTCAGTTAATGTTCAAGGCTGATTCTGATATCCTTCTGGCAACTTATAAAGTTGAAAATTTGAGATGAACCTGTTTTATCCTCATACTTGCTGAATGTATGAGAACTGAATTGAGTTCCTTTGTGTTATTCCTTTTAGGTACAAAACCAAGGGCAATAAAATATAGATATGGTTGGAAATGAAGACTGAAACCAAAGAGCAGAAGGTCATTGGGGAGGAGGAATTTGAAAGAATTTAGATAGACTCTTCTAACCTCAAGTAGAAATGAGTAAGAAAAGGAGAGATAATAGGACTAATTATGTACAGTGAGGATAGATTCTCAGAAATGCAACCATTCATTCCTTGTCAGTAGCATCCTCTCTCCCTTTAATGAACACAACCATAGTTGTAATTTATTATTTCAGTCTGCTTGGGCACTGACTGGGTAATAACCTATTTTTTTATATATGTACATATGGAAACCAGACAATCTCTGTTTATGGCATTAGCCCTTAAGCAATATACGTCTTCTGATATCTTGCTAGAAACTGTGTTAAACAGGTGTAAGCAATAATGTGAAACTTGCAGTCAGTGTTTTCGAATTTATTTACAGCTGGTCAGTGAGCTTTGTCTGCTCTATTCAAGTATAAATGTGTCTTTGACAAGCAATAACTAGATACTTATTAATGAAAAATCATAACATAAACGACAGTTATCTAGACATAATGAAACTGACTCATGTGAGCGTCATAGATACTCAACCACTGTATAGTCTTGTTTTACTGATTAGAATAAGTAGCTGGGTCATCTTGAATCTCCACTATGGTGATAAACATCACATTGAAGAGCTAGCAAGTGTGAAGGAGATTGGGAGAAGATGGGACTAGAATGGGGGAAGAGTTCGCATATGACCAAGCAATCTATACTCAGTAGGAACCTGAAAGAATAGGAGACTAGAAGAACTATGATTAAAGCGCTTAAAATAAAATGCAGAAAGTTGTTTCTATAGGAGGATCTCATGGATTTATCACACACGAATATGTTGATTTTTCCATAATCTGCTAGTGGAAACAGAGAAGAATATATTATAAAGCAGTGAAAAACACACTATAAAAATTTCATGAAAATCAATTTGAAATAAACTTTTGCTATTAGAGGGCACAGTCTTCAGTTTTCTTGGGACATTATTCCCAGACAAAGCCAAAAAAGATTTAGAGTAAGGTCCAACTCACTTATGAACTTAAAGATAATGACACTTCCAACCCCTTTCCTTAAAATCATTAGGTTGGATTGCTGTTAGAATTTAAAGTTATTGTATGAAAAAGATCAACAGATCTTCAATATCTATACATGGCACTACAGCGATTGGTTGCCTGAAGATGTTATATTTATCACACTTAACAGACATGGTTGTCTTCAATTTTAAGGAAGAAAAAAGGCTAAGTGGAAATGGCCTTTAATTTACCAAAAGTGAAGTGGCCACATAATTTCTTAGATTTATTCTCTTTCTACTGCATTGTGATTACATTAATTAATAGCTCAAGTTTGGAAATGGCTTAGAAAAGGGATATATTAATTTAACAGCTGATCTTATAAGTGACTGAAGAACATTAGCTTAATGATAAACAAGGAAGCAGTGCCATTTTGTATTGATAAAGAAGGTAGACCAGATTACTCTATGGATGTTTAGACAATTACACAGTGAGGACATTCTGTTTGTCAGTCTGTGTTTAGATATTTACGTTGAAATACACATGAAAGTTACTAAAAGTCAAAGAAGAAATAATAACTGGAAATAACTTGAACCCTTTTTAAGATCCAAACAGCGCTAAATAAACATTTGGAAGCCTGAAAGAGGAACACTCCTCCACTGCTGGTGGGGCTGTAAGATGGTACAACCACTGTGGAAATCAGTCTGGAGGTTCCTCAGAAAACTGGACATGAGACTTCCAGAGGACCCTGCTATACCTCTCCTGGGCATATACCCAAAGGATTCCCCGGCATGCAATAAAGACACATGCTCCATTATGTTCATAGCAGCCTTATTTATAATAGCCAGAAGCAGGAAAGAACCCAGATGCCCCTCAAAGGAGGAATGGATACAGAAAATGTGGTATGTTTACACAATGGAATACTACTCAGCAATTAGAAACAATGAATTCACAAAATTTTTAGGCAAATGGTTTGATCTGGAAAATATCATCCTAAGTGAGGTAACCCAATCACAAAAGAATACACATGGAATGCAGTCACTGATAAGTGGATATTAATTAGCCCAGAAGCCCTGAATACCCAAGGCACAAATTGCATAACAAATGACTCCCATGAAGAAGTATGGAGAGGGTCCTGATCCTGGAAAGGATTGATCTAGCATGGGAAGGGAATATAAGGACAGAGAAAAAGGAGGGAGGTGATTGGAGAAGGGATGGAGAGAAGAGGTTTATGGGACATATGGGGAGGGGGGATCAGGGAAAGGGGAAATCATTTGGAATGTAAACAAAGAATATAGAAAATAAAAATATTAAGAAAAAGCAAAATGATCAAGATTGAAGAGTTCAATTCTGAAGAACTATGAAAGATAATGAGGAAAGAAGGAGATTTGAAAATCTCCAAATCAAAGTAGACTCACATTTCTGTCAAGGAATGTGACTTCAAGGAATGTATTTAAGGAAGTTAATTTAAGCAAGAAATGTATAATGTAGCTTCCAGAACTCAGCATATGGAAAGGAAAAAAAGGTGATATTTTACTTAACATTTAAGTCTTTATAATTGAATGCTCATATTTTTTGATAATGCTCTAAGCTTTTGTGGTACTCTTTTGTTACTTAAGTGGTAAGTACTCCTCAGTAAACCTCCCTTCTGTTCTATGGAGAAGAAAGAGTGACAATAGATATCGTAAAATTATCCTTTCTCACAAGAATGAATGAATGGTTCAAGTAAAATTGTAAAGTGGGGGTATCCATCATAAAGTTGATTTTAGTTTAAATAGAAGACGGGTAAAGGAAGGCAAACATATAGAGAAGTGGATGCATGTGCACATTAAAGTTATGAAGGAACGGCTGGCAATTGTGTATCATGCAAAGACTTCTATGTATGGAAACTAAGTTTTCTTACAAATAGGCATTGATTTATTAAGATATTCAAATAATTGCAGATAAAGTTATGCTGTCAGATTTAATAAATAAAACCAAAAGATACTATGTTTGAATAGTATAAAGCTTTACATAAAATAGTATAAAGTTTACATAAAATAGTATAAAGTTTACATAGAATAGTATAAAGTTTACATAAAAATGTTACTTCCAGTTTTTGACATTCATATTTAACTAGGCACCCTGTTGTTTTATCTGGAATTTCTAAATCAGATTCTTAGAGACTCCACCTCTCTTAGTTTTGGCACAATGGAAATAACATCTATAGCATCAGGGCAAAACAAAGCACAGAAGCAAGAGAATAAAGAATCTGCCAGACACAGTGGCAGTACCCTAAGTAGAAGCAGATCTCTGAGTTCAAAGCCAGCAAGTTCTACATAGTGAATTGTAGGCAAGACTACTATGCAAGGAGATCCTATTGAGGGGGGTTGAGGGGAGGTAGAATTGAAAACAAATCTCACAGCTATGTGGCTAGTATCAAGTATCTGGTCTTAGACTATAGATACTGCTATTTTATTAAAAAAAAATAAGATCCCAGAGAACATACACCAGAATTCAATTGAAGGGAAATATATGTTTGTCCTTTTCTTAGACAAGAAAAAAATCTACCTTGAAGGCAAAGGTGAACTTTGCTTTAAATCGACTTATTCCCTCTCTCTCCTTATACACTGAAGTGACATCTGGTTCTGATTATTCTGTCAAATTTCAGTAGCTCAAGACAAACCTGACAGTCTGTACTTAAGCATGTTATTTTACATGACAGACGTGGGCACCACACCTACATTGCTATGTTTATTCAACAATGCAAATCGTTGTAAAGAAACAGATGTCATTGTTTTTTAATTTTGTACAATGAATGATAACAACCAGTCCCACAAAAACAAATAAATGAGCAAGATTCAAATAGATTGAGGGGGTGGGCTATCGAGGAATCTATGTGCTTTGATATGTCAACATCCAAATCAGCACACATTTTCAATATAGAGCTTCAATGTTTGTTTATTTGTTCCCCCCCCTGCAATGATATAAGTAAACAAAGAGATAATAGGACAGTCAAAATTATCTAGATTTTTGCTGTTGGCTAAGACCTAGGCTACAGACTCAGTCAAAACATTGGCTCCTCTGGTGTGAAAATGCTTAGAGGAGAAGAGATATGACTAATTGGTCATGCTCCAATAGCACACAGGATGTGAAGAATCAGGCTATGCTAAAATGCAGGAAACCACTAAGTAATTAAGTTGTTTACTATAAATTGGTAGGAAACCCACCTGAGGCTTAAAAGGAAAATAGGGATGGTATATATACATAGCTCTATAGTGAATTAATGCCAGGGATTTACTCTGTGACTAATTTATATTTGCTCTATGACACTATAAAATATGTATTGAATTTGTCCTCATTTCATCCACAAAACACTTTAGATGTATAAGTCTTTATGTAGTATGTTCAGAATTGATTGTCTGGGAAATGGCAGATGATTAGAAAGGCACTGTGCTGGCACCGTGCTGTGGAGCTCACCCCTGGCTCTTCTCAGTACTGAAGCAAATGAGATCAGTTATTGAGAAGAGAGCACTGGTGTCTGGACTCTGAGTAAAGTGTTATTGCAGTCGCATGGAAAATGGAGTTGATGTAGGTTTGACTCTATCAGCTTCTAGAAAGGAAGTAGAAATCTTATGTTTATTTTAATCTTAAGTAACATTTGTTAACCATCCCTGTACTTGCTGACCCTACACACCTTTATTCCCTGTAGGTTCTTTTTACATATGTTTATGGTTACTGACTTTTAGTTTCTACACACAGTCATGCGTATCTGCCAAATGCAAAACATGTAAAAACCATTTCTGTTATAGATTCATAAGTTCACAGTTCTATATACTTTTGGGGGTTAATTTACAAGAAGACTAACTATAAAATCCAGTCTATTCTTGTAGAGTCCAGCTCACACATTCTAACAGCAGGTTCTCTGGAAGGAGAGATGGGGAAGGAATGGGTTGCAAGAGAAAACACATGGAGAGACACAAAAACACATGGTTTCTGGTTCAAGTCTCCATCTTTTAATGCCTTCTCTCTCAAGCAACAAAGGCAGACCAAGCCCCTCCCCTGAAGGCTGGAAACCCGGTTCTTCTTGTTCTTCAGGAGGTGGGCAGTCAGGTTGCTGGCTGCTATTCTTGAGAGCAGTGGGCAGGTGGAGGTCACAATTCCTCCCTTCTATTCTTGAGAGCAGTGGGCAGGGGGAGGTCACATATTTTTACTTTTAAACTTCTTTTTTCTATATTTTGGTTGAGTAATGAATGGTGTATTTTTTTCTCACATTAAATTTCATTTATTTATTTATTCCTGTGTGTGTGTGTGTCTCTCTGTGTGTGTGTGTGTGTGTGTGTGTGTGTATTCTCACACATGTGTGTACTCATGATGAAGCTTTGATCTCCAAATCTTGTTTCCACCACAATTTAGCATATAGAGCAAGCAGGGAGCTGCCTAGGATAGGGGTTAGGATGCCAAATCACTTTTAGAATTTGGTAGCAGAAGTAATGGGAAATGGTTATAGACTGTGGGTTGCCTGTATCATTAATGGACTGAAGACAGCAGGAGACAGATTCTTCCATGTGGAGAAGGTTCTGGAAAAATTCCCCATGGCACGGCATAGAATTTGGAATTATCATTGTGAATTCACAATCTTCCCTTTGAGGAGAGTAGAGAATTAAATATTGATGCAAATGTCTGGGTTGTCACTACCCATTTACTTGTGAACAAGTAGAGAGGACCCTGCGAGAGCAAACCACAGCAACGAGCACACCGGGCCCTCACTGCCTAACTTCTGCCAATCCTGCTCTTCCAGAAGGAGACAGGACTCCTGAAGTAGAGTGATTCTAGTCTATGGGGGGAATATAGGAGAGGTCTGGAGAAAAATGCCTCTGTGTCAAAAATCAGGAAATCTCTCAGGAGAGTTTGGCACAGTCGTGAAAAGTTACAAACCATATAGACTCAGTCAAACCAGAGCTTCAGCCCAAAAGGCTGATGGATGCTTGAAGGACACGGTAAACTCTTAATCCACAGTGGTACAAGTAAAATCAAACAATTGGATAAATGGAAGATTTTATCAGAAAAGGGTACTTTTCTGTGTGTTTCAAAGCACTTAACCAATTAGACAAAATATTTACTTAATACAAATGGAAATTCATTTTCGTAGAGAACAAGTTTGGTGGTCAGTACCTGTTAGTATTCTCTGGAAAAACACAAAGGATAGTGTGCATATATATGAGTACACATAGTTACATACACATACATTTACAATTTAAAAAAATATTTTATTTAATCTGTATGCATGCATGTGTGGTCAAAAGTCAACTTTTGAAGTCAGATTGTTTTTTCTTCTGTCATACATCTCCTAGGTATTGAACTTAGGTCTTCAGCCTTGCCAGCAAATGTCATTATCTATGGTTACATCTCACTAGATATGAACTAATATATAAATATATCTTTAGCACATGTATACCTATTTGTGTTCATACACACACAAATAAACAAAGATAGAAGAGTAGAGAGAGGCAGAGATATACACATAGAGAGATAGACAGAGGCAGAGAGACAATGACAGAGCCAGAAAGGAGACTTTGTTCTAAGGAATAGGCTTCTGAGATGGAAGCAGGCAAGTCTGGACCCTGGCAGGTGAGCTGGTAAACTGGAGAGCAAGGAAAGTCTGAAGTTTATTTTCAACTTGCAGGAAAGCAGCCAACAGTTATACCCAACAGCCTTTAGGGAAGCACCCTGCTTTCCCATTCAGTAAAGGGACAGTGGTATTGGTATAGTAAGGAATTCAAACCTATAACTGAGGTCCACCCATATTATGAATGGTGACTCCCTTGTATAAGCCTATCCAATGTCATCTTCACCCCCAAACTCTGGGCACATCTAGAAAAAAAAAGGATTGCACGTATGTATACAATGACAACAACAATAGCAGTGCCCCATCAAATGAGCAAATGATTTTCAGCATCATCTGACATGCTATGGAGAGACAGTCAGGATGGACGCTACCCTGTACCCATTCACAGGACAACTCTACCTAATCCTGAGACTATAATATTAAACCATAAATGCTCAAAACAGAGGTTCCAGGATAACTGATTGCCTTCCTGACGAATAAAAGTTCTACATACTAATCTGAGTCAGCTTGCTCTCAAGGACACTGTTGGGACAATTGCTGGCAGAAGATCAAAATAAGAGGATTATCAGGAAGCAGAAAAATAGTACTCATTGGTTAATTTTGACAGCTGTCTTGTGAAGAGGGAGGTCCACGTGCTTGTTACAGGAGAATGGCAGGTGGGAAGTGGTTGGGCAGGATGTCTAAAGAACTCAGGAAAAACATTTATTCTTCAATATTTATAGGTTTCTCTGAAGCTTGAGATGGTTTTAATAAAAATGAATAAAACATTAATTAGGTTTTCTCTGTTGAGTGGGTTTTTTCCATTATGGATATCCCACAGCTTTATGATGAATTTGTTGTTTGAATATCCAAGAGAAAAGTACAGTATGCACTATTTCCAGCAGATTTTCTTACACAAAGGCTCTCCTGGGAAACATAAGTACTTAAAGGCCTAATCTTTCCATTAAAAATAGTAAAGTGTTATAATGCAAATACTAAATATTGTGTAAATATAGCAAGTAATTGCCATCGTATAAATTGGTAGTGAGAATAACTGAGATAGATGGCCAGATATTTGACTAAAAAGAAAAACTGCCAAAGATATATACATATAGTGCATGTATATACATATATATGATGCATATATATAATATATATTAAGCTTTCTTTAGTAAATTAATTTTTACTAATTCATTAACTTTTTATATAGTACAGAGTTTTTCTTTATGCCTTTCATATTTTTTTTTTATTGTTTGTTGGTTTGTTTTGTATTAGAAACTACCAATTGTATCTCTGCCTAAAGTTTCTTTTTCAATTTAATTTACTCTAACATGTGGTCGACAGAAAAGAGCATCAGATTTGAAGGTAGATTCTTAGGCATTTGTTAGGGACCCAACACTGATGCTGGGACCTAAACTTGGGTCTCTTGGGAGAGTGGCAAGTGTTCTTCTTTACTGAGATACATCTCCCACCTCCATAACCAATCTTTCCAAATCACTTAAGCATTTGCATACTAATGTCTATAGGTTGCAGCATGCAATTATCAGGTTTCTCTCCTCCTCTGTATTTTGCTCTACTTCTTTGGTCCTCGGATGGCACCTGAGGCATGATATTTCCTCCGCTGCCTATTCCAGTCATGTGTTTTACTGTTAGGCTTTCCAAGGCAGCACTGTTCTGCTGTCTCACACAATGTGCTGATTTAGAACTTTTAATAAAGGTATGTTTGGAATCTTTACAACACAGTGGAGCAGTGGTTCTCAACTTTCCTAATGCTGTGACACTTTAATACAGTTCCTCATGATTTGGTGCTACAACCATAAAATTATTGTTGTTGCTCCTTCATAACTGTAGTGTTCACTGTTATGGATTGTAATGTACATATCTGTGCTTTCTGATGGTCGTAGGCGACCCCTGTGAGAGGGTCATTCAACCCTTAAAAAGTTACAACTCACTAGTTGAAAACCACTGCAGCAGAAATATGTGTTTCATGGTGGGTGCTTGGTGAGTCTACATGTCAAATTACGAAGCATTGTAACATTGCATTAAGTTACAGAGTTATAAAAGCAAATGTGTTTAGCTTTTATTTGATGTCAGAGTACAAGTTTGAAATCCCACTCAACAGAAGCTTGTGCACAGGGGTTGTGGCTCTGTACAGCAGGCTGGAGCTCCCTGTCTGCAAAACTTCATGGACATGATAAAGGTCATGCATATGTGCCTGCTCTGTGCATGAAGTGAAGGAGGTTAAACAATCTTGAGAAGAAAGGCCAGAAAAGACTTTTCTTTTCACTCTTTTATGCTCATCCTTTCCTGTCAATTTTAAAGTTCTCTGTTTATAAAGATGCCATAACAATTTATAATGTACTGCATAATAAATAACATCACTCTTATAGATATGCAAATGCAGCTTAAGCATGGCTCATGATTTTTAGACTACAGAAAGGACTCAGTCTGTCTGATGCATTCGTGTTTATTAAAATATAACTATTTTTATTTCAGAAATTTAATGACATGGCAATTGACTTATAGTCACTTCTCATCCCTCTCTTCCGTAATTTGATCTCATATCAAACAAATCTAGAAACAAATCATTCTTTATATAACAATGAAAACGCATCCAAAGAAATTATCACCAAGATACTTCTCCAACCCTGGAATCTCTGAAGATGGTATAAGACAAGTGTTCCATTCATCTTCACACATGGATATTCAGTTTTTTCATATATCATTTTCATAAGAGATATTAAAATATATTTTTGTTTTATTTTTAATTATGTATGAATGAGTGTGTTTGTGTGTAGGTTTGTGGACGTGAATACAGTCCTTGCAGAGATAAACAGAGAATGTCAGATTTCCCTGAAGCTACAGTTATGGATAGTTTTAGGTAAGCCCAGGATCTCTGCAAGTACATGTTCTTAATTCCTGAGTCATCTCTTCAGCCCATGAAGAAATTATTGTTTCCTCATGTATTTTTGATGCGCTCATGCCAGAACAGTTAAACAACTGTGGATAGGAATATTTTAGCCTCTCCATAGAGTCCTATATCCTATATTATCTGTGCTTGTGACCATATCATAGTACGTTCAGTCCGATATCTCTATTATACACTTTGAAACACAGAATGTGATATTTTTCATTTTTAGCCTGCCTTCTCAAGATTGCTTGGCAATTCATATATTTTCTGTGTGGTTCCACATGAGTTTTTAGGATTCTTGCTCTATTTCTGTGGAAAAGAAAGGGAGTTATTGGAACACTAACAGAGATTGCACTGGAAATGTAGAATCTTTTCCAAGGCATACTGGTACATACAAAGAGTCAAGATGCACTGTCTGAGAAAGCATCTACTCCAGAGCTTTAGAGAGTGCTGGCATCACTCTCATAAAAGAACCAAGTCTGCTTTCTGGCACTTACAACTACCTGTAACCCACGTATCGGGGATCAGATACCCTCTTCTGGCTCCCTTGTACATGTCCTCCTATGTTTGAGTATCCATACATAAACACACATATGCATATGTAATTCATACATAAATATACACATACATACACACACAAATATATACATATATATATATATATATATATATATATATATATATTCAACATACAGAAAGAACCACTAATGGCTCTCATCTATTTAAAAAACCTATAATTAATTTGTAGGAATATGCTGCTAAGTTACCATTCCTAGCAATCGTAATTCTAAGCATTGGATATTTTATGGTTTTGTTTCAACATGAAAAGCATTTATTTTTAACTTTATTGTGTTGCGGTATGCGTTTGAGTTCAAACCTTTGTCTATTACAGCAACAAAATCACATAAAAAATCTGGCTTCACAAGTTTAATTGGGGGCCTTTGTCTACATAGATAAGAAGAGTCTGAAGTGAGACCATGAGTGTGAAAATATTGATTGCTGCACATGAGTTTCTGCCAAGCCTGAGTCAAACCTTGTCTACAACTATAATTGCATTAACTGAACAGGATGAGATATGAATGGCCTTTCTGACAAAGTTCACTAGGAAGCCGACGGCTGTATTTACAGGGATCCTGGAGGAGACCCCACAGAAACACTCTGTAAACTACTGATCCAAGGTTTTGTTTTGACTTGTGTGAACACTTTCCTTTTGTTGGGTCAGAGTTTGTATTGTGGTTCCCATGGAGATAACACAGCATTTCCCATGGTACCATCTGTTCCATCACTGTGTCTTCGAACACCTTTATTGATTTAAAACCTGAGGAGTTTGAAACCTTTGAGTTAAAAGTTTGAGTGAAAAAAATGTGATTGCAACAATTTCAAAGTAAGTTTAATTCTGGCTAAATATAGATTTAGAGCAATGCTGTAGATGCCAGTTCACCTCATGGTGAGAACATGGGCAGATATGAGTTGCTGAAAATCCCAACAGTAGACATGAAGAGAAAGAATGAAGGCTTCCTTTCTGATTTATTTATTTAGTTTCATTTTAGTCTCTCCCTCTCTCCCCCTATCTCTCTCTCACTGCCTCCCTCCATCTCTCTCTCTCTCTCTCTCTCTCTCTCTCTCTCTCTCTCTCTCTCTCTCTGTGTGTGTGTGTGTGTGTGTGTGTATGTGTGTGTGTGAAAGAATACACATATGCAGATAGGTATGTGGAGGCTAGAGGTTGCCTAACAACATTTTTCTCAACTGGTCTCCATGTTTTTAAGGGTAGGGATTCTTATTTAACCTGGAGCTACCTGATTCAATTGGATTGCCCAGACAGCAAGATTCAGGAATGAATTGTGCCTCCATCACTCCAGTGCTGAAATTACAAACACATGTTGTAACATCCAATTTTCCTATGTGGATTTCCCAGCATGCACTAAAGTGAAGCTCACTTTATCAACAGAACCATCTTTCCAGTCCCATATTGACTTTATAATAGTACTAGAGAGATGCTTTCATAGGGCTTGGTCCATAGTTTACAAGAGTCTGAAGCTCTGTTCTGTTTTTTTATCATGGAAAATTGTATATAGATATAATAATGGTAGGCATAAAAGTATTTCTAAGTTGAATGAAAGTGGAATTATAAACATTTTCTGATAAACTTGAAGATTTACATGAAGAATATTTCTGATAAAATTGAAGAAAATATAAAAAAATATGTTAAAATTAAAGACTATCATGGAAATTATATTGTTAAAATGATAGACATAAAGAAGCTGGAAAGAACCCAGATGCCCCTTAATGGAGGAATGGATACAGAAATCGTGGTATATTTGCACAATGGAATATTACTCAGCAATCAAAAACAATGAATTCATGAAATTTTTAGGCAAATGGTTGGAACTGAAAATATCATCCTAAGTGAGGTAACCCAATCACAAAAGAATACACGTGGAATGCAATCACTGATAAGAGGATATTAATTAGGCCAGAAGTCTGAATAATCAAAATACAATGAGCATATCAAATGATTCCCATGAAGAAGAAAGGAGAGGGTTCTGGTCCTGGAAAGGCTTGATCCAGCATGGTAGGGGAGTACCAGGACAGAGATATGGGAGGTAGGTGATTGGGGAATGGGTGGAGAGAAGAGAGCTTATGTGACAAATGGGGAGGGGGGAATCAAGAAAGGGAAAAGCATTTGGAATGTAAACAAAGAATATAAAAAAAATAAAAATTAAAAAACAAGGTAAATCTAAGTTGATTGAAGGTAAAATTATAAACATTTTCAGATAACATTGAAGATTTACATGGAAAATATTTCTGGTAAAATTCAAGAAATAAATAGACAAACACATTAAAATTGTCTATTTCATGGAAAATTTTATATATAAAATGGTAAATATAAAAACTCTTTCTAAATTAATTGAAGTTGGAATTAGAAACATCAGATCACTATGGAGTAAGAGTGGTTTTAAATAGCAACAAAAACAACAGAAAGTCCACATACACATGGAGGCTGAACAATACTCTACTCGATGACAACTTGGACAAAGAAGAAATAAATAAAGAAATCAGAGACTTTTTAGAATTTAATGAAAATGAAGGCACAACCCAAATTTTTGGGACACTATGAAAGCAGTGATAAGAGGAAAACTCATAGCCCTGAGTGCCTCCAAAAAGAAAATGGAAAGAGCATACACTAGCAGCTTAACTACACACATGAAAGCCCTGGAACAAAAAGAAGCCAATTCACCCAGGAGGAGTAGAAGACAGGAAATCATCAAACTCAGGGTTGAAATCAATCAAGTGGAAAAAAAGAGAACCATAAAAAGAATCAACGAATCCAGGAGCTGGTTCTTTGAGAAAATTAACAAGGTAGATAAACCCTTAGCCAGACTGACCAAAGGGCTAGAGAAAGTACCCAAATTAGCAAAATTAGAAATAAAAGGGGGATATAACAACAGAAAATGAGAAAATTCAAAAAATCATCAGATCCTATAACAAAAGCCTATACTCAACACAACTGGAGATTCTGGAGGAAATGGACAATTTCCTAGACAGATATCAAATACCAAAATTAAATCAGGACCAAATAGATCATCTAAACAGTCACATAATCCCTAAAGAAATAGAAGGGGGTCATAGAAAGTCTTCCAACCAAAAAAAAAAAAAAAAAAAAAAAGCACAGGACGAGATGGTTTCAGTGCAGAATACTATCAGAACTTCAAAGAAGACCTAACACCAATACTCTTCAAACTATTCCACAAAATAGAAACAGAAGGAACACTACCCAAATCCTTCTACGAAGCCACTATAACGCTGATACCAAAACCACACAAAGATCCAACAAAGAAAGAGAACTTCAGACCAATTTCCCTTATGAACATCGATGCAAAAATACTCAATAAAATTCTTGACAACTGAATCCAAGAACACATAAAAACAATCATCCACCATGATCAAGTAGGTTTTATCCCAGGGATGCAGGGTTGGTTCAATATACGGAAATCCATCAATGCAACCTACTACATAAACAAACTCAAAGAAAAAACCACATGGTCATTTCATTGGATGCTGAAAAAGCATTTGACAAAATTCAGCATCCTTTCATGCTTAAAGTCTTGGAAAGAACAGGAATTCAAGGCCCATACCTAAACATAGTAAAAGCAATATACAGCAAACCGGTAGCCAGCATCAAACTAAATGGAGAGAAACTTGAAACAATCCCATTAAATCAGGGACTAGACAGGGCTGCCCCCTATCTCCTTATCTTTTCAATATTGTGCTTGACGTACTAGCTCAGGCAATTAGACAACATAAGGAGGTCAAAGGGATACAAATTGGAAAGGAAAAAGTCAAACTATCATTATTTTCAGATGATATGATAGTCTACCTAAGTGACCCAAAAAACTCCACTAGTGAACTCTTACAGCTGACAAACAACTTCAGCAAAGTGGCAGGTTATAAAATCAACTCAAGCAGATCAGTAGCCTTCCTATACTCAAAGGATAAGCAGGCTGAGAAAGAAATTAGGGAAATGACACCCTTCACAATAGCCACAAACAGTATAAAGTACCTTGGGGTGAATCTTACCAAACATGTGAAAGATCTGTATGACAAGAGCTTCAAGACTCTGAAGAAGGAAATGGAAGAAGACCTCAAAAATTGGAAAAACCTCCCATGCTCGTGGATCAGCAGGATTAATATAGTTAAAATGGGCATTTTGCCAAAAGCAATATACAGATTCAACGCAATACCCATCAAAATCCCAACTCAATTCTTCATAGAGTTAGAAAGAGCAATCCTCAAATTCATCTGGAAGAGCAAAAAACCCAAGATAGCTAAAACTATTCTCAACAACAAAAGGAATTATGGGGGAATCAGTATCCCTGACCTCAAGCAATATTACAGAGCAATAGTGTTAAAAACTGCATGGTATTTGTACAGTGACAGGCAAGTGGATCAATGGAACAGGATCGAAGATCCAGAAATGAGCCCACACACCTATGGCCACTTATTCCTTGACAAAGGGGCTGAAAACATACAATGGAAAAAAGATAGCCTGTTCAACAAATGGTGCTGGTTCAACTGGAGGTCAACATGCAGAAGAATGCGAATTGATCCATCCTTGTCTCCTTGTACTAAGCTCAACTCAAATGGATCATAGATCTCCACATAAAGCCAGACACTTTAACGCTAATAGAAAAGAAACTGGGGAAGACCCTTGAGGACATGGTACAGGGGGAAAGTTTCTGAACAGATCACCAATAGCGTATGCTCTAAGATCAAGAATTGACAAATGGGACCTCATAAAATTACAAAGTTTCTGTAAGGCAAAGGACACCTTCAAAACGGCAAATCGGCAACCAACAAATTGGGAAAAGATCTTCACAAACCCAAGATCAGATAGAGGGTTAATATCCAATATATACAAAGAACTCAAGAAGTTAGACCCCAGAAAACCAAATAACCCTATTAAAAATGGGGTACAGAGTTAAACAAAAAATTCCCACCTGAAGAACTTCGGATGGCGGAGAAGCATCTTAAAAATTGCTCAACTTCATTAGTCATTAGGGAAATGCAAATCAAAATAACCCTGAGATTTCACCTTATATCAGTCAGAATGGCTAAGATTAAAAATTCAGAAGACAGCAGGTGTTGGCAAGGATGTGAAGAAAGAGGAACACTCCTTCCTCCACTGCTGGTGGGGTTGCAAATTGGTACAACCACTCTGGGAATCAGTCTGGCGGTTCCTCTGAAATCTGGGCACCTCACTTCCAGAAGATCCTGCTATACCACTCCTGGGCATATACCCAGAGGATTCCCCAGCATGTAATAAGGATACGTGCTCCACTATATTCATAGCAGCCCTATTTATAATAGCCAGAAGCTGGAAAGAACCCAGGTATTCTTCAACAGAAGAATGGATGCAAAAATGTCGTATATATACACAAAGGAGTACTATTCAGCCATTAGAAACAATGAATTCATGAAATTCTTAGGCAAATGGATGGAACTGGAGAACATCATACTAAGTGAGGTAACCCAGACTCAAAAGATGAATCATGGTATGCACTCACTAATAAGTGGATAGTAACCTAGAAAACTGGAACACCCAAAACATAATCCACACATCAAATGAGGTACAAGAAGAATGGAGGAGTGGCCCCTGGTTCTGGAAAGACTCAGTATAGCAGTATAGGGCAAAACCAGAACAGAGAAGTGGGAAGGGGTAGGTGGGAGAACAGGGGGAGGTAAGGGGGCTTATGGGACTTTCATGGAGTGGGGGGCCAGAAAAGGGGAAATCATTTGAAATATAAATAAAAAATATATCGAATTAAAAAAAAATAAAGGAGAGGGCCCTGATCCAGGAAAGGCTTGATCCAGCATTGTAGGGGAGTACCAGGACAGAGAAAAAGGAGGGAAGTGATTTGAGAATGGGTGGAAAGAAGAGTGCTTATGGGACATATGTGAAGGGGGGAACCGGGAAAGCGGAAGCATTTGGAATATAAAAAATAATTTAGAAAATAAAAAATAATAAAAAAGTAAAAAAAGAAAAAAAGAAGAAAAAAAGAAACATTTGTGATAAAATCAAAGATTTACATTGAAAACATTTCTGATAAAATAGAGAAAGTATGTAGAAAGACATATTAAAATTGAAGATTATCATGAAAAATATTGCAGATAAAATGGTAGACATAAGAAACATTACTAAATTAATTAAAAGGGGAATTATAAACATTTTCTGATAAAATTGAAGATTTACATGAGAAATATGGCCTAAGATCAGTGGAGCAGCTGGGATGGAAGTCTTCCTGCCACCATTGCCACCAGGGAGCCAGGAGACTCCACAGTCTTCTGTGCACAGCCCCACCAGTAGAGAGTGATCTCCCAGCAGTGCTTTTACTTCTGAGCTCAGAGGTGAGATATCCACCTTCTCTCTGGAGGGGACTGACCTGCTAGGAGCCCACAGGGCCTAAGATCAGTGAAGCAGCTGGGATGATGTCTTCCCAAGACCATTTGCACCAGGGAGCCAGGAGATTCCACAGCCTTCTGTGCATAACCTGTGAGAGCTCCCAGCAGTAGTGCTTTCACTTTTGAACTCAGAAGAGTAAGGGCACAGGCTTACAGGCCCACAGGAGGAATAAACTCCAGCCAGAGACAACAATACCAACTAGTACCAGAGATAAACCAGATGGCGAAAGGCAAGTGCAAGAACCTTACCAACAGAAATCAAGGCCACACGGCAACATCAGAACCTAGTTCTCCTACCACAGCAAGTCCCGGATACCCCAACACACCAGAAAAGCAAGAGTTGGATTTAAAATCGTACCTCATGCTGATAGAGGGCTTCAAGAAGGACTTATGTAACTCCCTTAGAGAAATACAGGAAAATATCAGTCAACAGGTAAAATCCCTTCAAGAGGAAACACAGAAATCCCTTATAGAAATACAAGGAGATCATGGGTCAACAGGCGAAGCCCTTAAAGAAGAAACACAAAAATTCCTTAAAGAATTACAGGAAAACAAAACAATCAAGTGAAGGAACTGAACAAAACCATCTAGGATTTAAAAGTGAAAGTAGAAACAATAAAGAATTCACAAAGTGAGACATCTCTGGAGATAGAAAACCTTGGAAATAATTCAGAAATCATAGATGCAAGCATCAACAACAGAATACAAGAGATAGAAGAAAGAACCTCAGGTGCTGAAGATAACAGAAAACATTGACTCAACAGTCAAAGAAAATGTAAAATGCATAAATCTGGTAACCCAAAACATCCAGGAACTCCAGGACACAATAAGAAGACCAAACCTAAAGATTATAGCTATAGACCGAGAGCGAGGATTTATATCTTAAATACACAGTAAATATCTTCAAAAGAATAATAGAAGAAAACTTCCCTAACCTAGAGAAAGGGATGCCCATGAACATACAAGAAGTCTTCAGAACTCCAAACAGACTGGACCAGAGCAGAAAGTCCTCCAGGCACATAATAATCAAAACACCAAATTCACTAAACAAAGAAAGAATATTGAAAGCAGTAAGGGAAATGGGCAAATAACTTATAAAGGCAGACCTATCAGATTCATACCAGACTTCTCACCAGAGACAATGAAAGCTAGAAGATCCTGGGCAGACCTCTTACAGACCCTAAGAGAAAACAAATGCCAGCCCAGGCTACTATACCCAGCAAAACTCTCAATCATCATAGATGTAGAAACTAAGATATTCCGTGATAAAACCAAATTTACACAATATCTCTCCCCAAATCCAGCCCTACAAAGGATATTTAATGGAAAATGCCAACACAAGGAGGGAAACTACACCCTAGAAAAAGCAAGAAAGTAATCTTCTTCCAACAAACCCAAAAGAAGATACCCACATAAACATAAAAATAACATCAAAAATAACAGGAAGCAATAATCACTATTCCCTACTATCTCTTAACAACAATGTAATTAACTCCCCAATAAAAAGATATAGACTGGCAGAGGCAGGCGGGTTTCTGAGTTCAAGGGCAGTCTGGTCTGCAGAGTGAGTTCCAGGACAGCCAGGGCTATACAGAGAAACTGTCTCAAAAAACAACAACAACAAAAAAAAGACATAGACTAAGGAAATATTTCTCATGAAGCTCTATTATTAATCTCAGGAAAACGGACTTCTAGATACTCATGCAAAATTCTTCCCCAAAGTTATTTATGCAATAAGATTGGAGGCTGGCTTAGTTCAACAACAGCTCACGTCTAACTTTTAAAGAGGGCTCATGGGGTTTTGGCCATTGTCCGTGCACCAGTGTTCAGCATCTCCTTCTCATCACAGGATAACAGCACTCATCCTCACTGAGGGATCTTGCTGTTGCCCACCAAACCTCACCTGCTCAGGAAACAACCTCAGCCATTTCTATGCGGCACTGTCCATTTTTTCCTTTGTTATGATTCATGATTCATCTTCACTGCTATAAAATAATTCTTCTATATAAAAAAGCCTTAAATACCTAACTCTACCAGGTCCATTTTTTTCTGTTCCACTTTGCAGCTAAGTTCATGGTGAAGATAAAGGTCTGTAGTCTACGCTTTTATCCTTGCTTGAAATTACCCAAAGCAGGCACATCTAAGTACTCTGATCATGTTCCACAGGCAGCCCCTTTGTGAAGGAGGTGGTTGATGTTCTCACCTGGCTGGCACTTCAGCAACCTCTGGCCTACTTTCTTCTCCAATGTCTCGTGAGCTGACTTCATGCTTAGCATCCAGAGCATCAGTGCTTGGCCCTTCGCCTGTCCCTCTGCTGTTCTACTTCTTCCTCATCTCACTAGATGTTTAACGTGGGAGTGCAAGTAAATACTAGTGTTCTTTTAGCATGCAAGACCTTATCTGTTGTAGTCTTACAACACCAAGTATATCATATTTGGAATTCGCTCCATTTCAGAGGTCAGCTACATATATCTCTGAATCTCAAGGTGCTATGTATAGCTATATACAGATATGTGTCTATCATTTATCTATCTGTCTACCTGCCTTTGTATCCTATCCTATCCTATCCTATCCTATCCTATCCTATTCTATTCTGTTGTGTTCTGTTGTGTTGTGTTGTGTTCTGTTCTATTCCACCCATCTCTCTCTCTCTCTCTCTCTCTCTCTCTCTCTCTCTCTCTCTCTCTCTCCTCCCATCCATAGATCTATCTACCCAGCCACTTTAGCAAAGTCCCTTTATACACCTTTGAGCTCCTTTCTTCCCCCCGCCCCGGCCCCTGTGTATTCCATGTTACATTTATAATTTACACTTCTCACTGATGTCATTATCAGGAGATTTGAAGGGTTCCCCCATTAGAATCTCTGCCCTCCCATGTTTCCTTACAGTCTGTTTCTAATGTGGTAGGTTTAAACTGTATTTTAAAATCATAATTCGGGTCATGTTTATTGAAAACCCACAGATGTTCCCATACCATTTACAGTAAAAGGTGACTTTGTGTTTTAATAGTTTAGAAGATCATGGATCTTCTTCATGTCCCTCCACTCCATATATGACCATCGGACCTCATGTTTCATGTGTTCTAATCCCCCCATACTGCCTTCCTTAGTCCTCTCAGACTATGCAGACGTGTTTCCTGTTTCAGGGCCTTTGCATCTCTAGTTTCTCCTGCCTGGAGTGCCTTTTCTCTTTATATCTGCCTGACTTATATCCTTGCTGTTCCCGTTCACAATCATTGTCTGGGCTAAGCTGTGCCTTACAACTATTTGAAGTCTTAGGTCTCAAAGTCCAGTGGACTTGTCTACTGATATGTGTTATTTCTTTTTATAGAACTGAATCTTTTCTGGAGGTAAAATAATGGAGTATAATTATTTTAAAATCTTAAATTAAAAATAAAAGTACATAGTATTTAGTTAGTTGTCCATGTCTCCCCATTAAAAATAAAAACTGCAATGGTCACTATTTTTTGTAGCCTTGGTTTGCATATTCAATAACTACTACAGTGGTAGGCAATAGTAGTTGCTTAAATTTCTGGCTAGGTATCAATAGCTTGTGAGATAATGTACTAGCACAGCAAGTGTAGAAATATATGAGATAGTAAAAAGGTTAAAATGGATACTGTTATGTGATGGGTAAAGAGGATAATCATGAGGAATCTCTAAAGTGAGTAATTGCTAAAGATGTATGATAGGATGTGGTTGAGCAGGGAAGACAGCTAGAAGAGAACAAGTTTCTCTGAAGTTCCCATTGACCTAAACACTGGCAGGTGGGTATCTGACTTCAGAGTGGTCATAGATGAGACTGTTTCTCTACTGGCAATTTTAAATATCTATTTTGGACTGCCTCATCTAGGGATCCATCCCATATACAGTCACCAAATTCAGACAATATTGTGGATGCCAACAAGCACTTGCTGAGAGGAACCTGATATAGCTGTCTCCTGAGAGACTCTGCTAGTACCTGACAAATAGAAAGGTAGATGCTCTTAGCGAACCATTGGATTCAGAAAAGGTCCCCAAAGGAGGAGCTAGAGAAAGGACTCAAAGAACTGAAGGAGCTTTCAGCACCATAGGAGGAACAACAATATGAACCAACCAGTCCCCCAAGAGCTCACAGGGAATAAACCACCAAGCAAATAGTGCACATTTGTAGGAAAAAAATGGCTGCAACTGCATATGTAGCAGAGGATGGACTTGTTGGATGTAAAAGGGAGGAGAGGCCCTTGATCCTGAGAAGGCTCAATGCCCCAGTATAGGAGAATGCCAGGACAGGGAAGTGGGAGAGGGTGGGTTGGTGTGCATGGGGAGGGGGGGATGGGATAGGGGGTTTTCAGAGGGGAAAACAGGAAAAGGGATAACATTTGAAATGTAAATAAAGAAAATATCTAATATAAATAAAATAAATAAATAAATTTTATTTTATATTCTGTGCATTTGTGTACACATGTGTGTTTTGGGTATGTGCATTTGTGTTGCATTATTGGGCTGACATAATACAATTTTCTGGATCAAAAGTTATATTTGTCAGGTATTATTTATTCATTCCACATTCTTTAGCTCAGTATTATTTATTCCCTCTACATTTTTGACCTCATAGAAAATATTTTTGAAAACAAATAACCATGTTAAAATATATAGAAGTATAAAATAAAGACAACCCAGAAAATGTTTGTTTTTAATTCAGTCATAATATGATTCATTCATGAAGTTCTCTGGATCTGACTATGCCCACTTATAATTTGTAACTGACAGTTGTACAATATAGAGAGCAAAGGGGTCCACAGTTACTTCCGTAATTATTTCAAAACTGTTAAATCTTGGCTTCTACTTAAAGGCCTTAGGATATGGTAAACATAGCCAAGATTATTGAGAGTTTAATGTTTAAAATGTGTTACTTAAAGTAATTTAGTTTGAGACAATAAATCTCTAGTAAATGGTATACTCTTTACGTGCTATAACTGTGCAATGATGGAAGATTAAAAATTGCATGGAACAGAGTCGTTTCTGTCTCAGCAACTTAACAGAAAAGTGTTATGGATCTAAGTAAGAGGATTGAGGAAAAAAAACCTTCATTTATCAAAATACTGATTCCATGAAACTTTGGTGAATATGGAAAATTAGAATAACTAATATGCTTAATTATAGAGGGAATAATAGACTGCTGTGAAAATATGGGGGTAGGAGAGGAAAAGACAGGAAGATGAAAGGATATATGCATACTGAAGAAAAGAAGGAAGATGGGAGAGTAGAAAGAGACAAACAGGCAGACAGATAAAAGAACACTAAGAGATGCACAGAGGGCAGGTATTTCTTTTGGAACTTTCTATGAAGTTACTCTTGGAAAAAATAACCATTCTGATTGGTGAGGGGAGTAAAAAGGTGAGTCAACAATGTGGATAGCACTGTCCAGCTCACTAAGCACTAAAAGAGAATAAAAAGGGTAAATCATCTACTTCCTGAGTAGTGGATGGAACCACTCCACTTCCTGGAAGTAGATAGACATCCACTTCCAAAATCCAGGTGTGAAGAACAGCTCTTCTTCTAGACTGTCCTGGTTCTTCAGTTCATCTCCTTGATAGACAATTCTCAATTGTCAATCAAGATAGAATTCTCAATCTTCTGAGTCATGTGGGAACAATTCCTATTCTCTCTCTCTCTCTCTCTCTCTCTCTCTCTCTCTGTCTCTCTCCCTCTCCCTTTCTCTTTCCAACCCTTCTCTCTTTCTCTCTCTCTGCATTTCTGTTTTTCTGTGTGTGTATTGTTCTACCAGCTATCAATCTATATATCCCATATATTTACCTACAAGCATCATAGTTTCTATATAGATACTTCTCTTTATTGTGTTTCTCCATGGGAAAAAAAAAAGAAATCAAGCAAATATTTTGTTTTCTAAAATTCTAGGTACTTTAGAGTTTATTTCTCTAACATCCTAATGTTGGAGAAATTTTCATCTGAAAATACACCTGGAACCTTACTATTCATTTTAGCATATATTATCTTGTAATACTGCCATTCAATTATAGACTTAAGAATGGTTAAAATATGCATGATTTGTTTTAATTTATTATACTTTTTACTACAACATGAGAACATTAAACATAAGTGTAAACAAATAACTCCAGGTTTCATTTCAATTCTGTTGTTAGAGGAATTTATAATATCTCCTATCTAATTTTGCATCCAACATAGGTGGAAATTATTTAGTAATTAAACTACCTTTCTTTAAATGGCATTATATAGCTTGGTATAAAATTAAGTCATCAAATGAAGAAGTTTGTTTTTTCAAATAATGAAATTTATGGTTTAAACAGTTCATTATTTTCCCTAATGCAACTAATTTGAAGCATTCATTAGTAGGAATATGATCATTAATTTTCAAGCCCTCATAATATATTTTAATGATGATGCATTTATTATTATGTAGATTACATTCATTATGTCCTCATTTTTACCACACATTAATTGCACATTCTCAGAATAAGTATACATACGCATGTCTATCTTTACAGTAGCTATTATAAAATGGCCAAATATGTAATTTCTAATTCCAATTTTGGAATATGTATGGTCTCTTAATTTTTTTTTCATAACAGAATCATTGAGACTGGGTGATTTATAAAATACAGAGATGTGTCTTTCATGGCTGTAGGTGATAAGAAGTCCAAGGTCAGTGTGCTGCATCTGGGGAGGACCCTGTGATATGTGCTAGGATGTGTGCTAGGATGTGATAGGAGACAGAAGGGTATTGCTCATCTGTGGGTTGGGCATCAATTCTTCCTCACCAACATCAGTCTGTTCATGGGAAAAGTGAGTCTTTGAGGCATGATCTATTCTTATGGCCCCAGTTTCTCAACACTGCAGCACTGGTATTAAATTGTGAGATTTTGGAGGGAGATATTAAGACTGTGATACTTTATTGTTAATGATTTCAGACAATCTTCATCAATCTGTTCTTTCCAGTATTCCACTGTTTTACCTGACTTTAGCTTAAGTAAGAGTGTTGAAAAATCAGAAAAAAATTTCTAAACAAAATTCAAGGTGTGGAAAAATCTCCCGCAAAAATAAAGTAGCTATTAGGGTAGTCATGTAGGAATGACTGAAATATGAATAATAAATACATTTTGAACAAAAGTGGATATATAAATGGAGGGGAATTCTATAAGAGTATAAAACTAAAAGACAATATGGTTCCTTTTAAAGTGTTTCAATAAATTATAATGGACAGAAGACAGAAAAACTGAAGGAGCTCACAAGAATGGAGAGATGAGACCCCCTGAAGACATTGTACCCCATATTTTCAGAGTGCAGGGTAAGATCTTATTCAAATTATTCAACTCCAATTAAACAATTTATTAGAGAAAAAGTAAGGACATAATCTGTCACTCTGCAAAGAAGACTATTATGCTAAAATACTTAATGGCTATTATCTTGAAAGCTCATCAAAGATCTATAACAGATGGTAGTTCTAGACGGACTGATTAAAACACTGGGCTTTGTGCAAAGCAAACTGCTCCTTCATTATCATAGACATTGATTTGCTGCCAATGAAAAACCTAGCCATAAAACCTTCTTTTCCCCAAAACTAGAACATTTATTTTACAAAGGAACTATACTTTGAATAAAGGATAATATTATTGAACAGTACAGTTGAATATGGATTCCTTATAATACCTTAAGCTAAAAGGGATACAGAGCCCTTGTTTACTGCATATTGTCTTAAAACAGCTTCATTTTTCCTACTTTCATTGTTAACAGGGAATTTTAGAATTATGTCTACAATAATTAATTCTATGCTAAAGACAAAACAAAATACATTAGTTTAACTATGAAATATACAGTGTATAGAATGAGTGATATTGGGACCAGTGAGATGGCTCAGCAGTCAAAGCACTAGCAAAATTTCCAGAAAATACAAACTCAATTCTTAGCATCCACATGTTCTCCAGCATTTCCTGTCCCCTCTCCCCTGAGTTTTTGATTTTAGCCATTCTGACTGGTGTGAGGTAGAATCTCAGAGTTGTTTTGAATTACAATTCCCTGGTGATTGAGGATGCTGTACATTTCTTTAGGTGCTTCTTAGCCATTTGGTATGCCTCAGTTGAGAATTCTTTAGTTAGCTCTGTACTCCATTTTTTTTTATTGGGGTTATTTGGTTCTTTGGAGTCTACCTTCTTGAGTTCTTTGTATATATTGGACATTAGCCCTCTATTAGATGTAGGACTGGTAAAGATATTTTCCCAATCTGTTGGTTGCCATTTGGTCCTATTGACAGTCTCCTTTGCCTTACAGAAGCTTTGCAATTTTATGAAGTCCCATTTGTCGATTCTTGATCTTGGAACATAAGCCACTGGTGTTCTGCTCAGGAAATTTTCCCTTGTGCCAATGTGTTGGCAGCTCTTCCCTATTTACTTTTCTATTAGGTTCAGCGTACCTGATTATTTATGGATGTCATTGATCTACTTGGACTTGAGCTTTGTACAAAGAGATAAGAATGGATCAATTTGCATTCTTCTACAAGTTAACCTCCAATTGAACCAGCACCATTTGTTGAAAATGTTGTCTCTTTTCCCACCGGATGATTTTAGCTCCTTTGTCAAAGATTAAGTGATCATAGGTATGTGGGTTCATTTTTGGGTCTTCGATTCTATTACATCGATCTACTTGCCTGTCACTATACCAATTCCATGCAGTTTTTATCATGATTGCTCTGTAGTACAGCTTGAGGTCAGCATGGTGATTTCCCCCAGAAGTTCTTTTAATTGTTGAGAAGAGTTTTTGCTATCCTGGGTTTTTGTTGTTGTTGTTGTTGTTGTTGTTGTTGTTATTGCAGATGCATTTTTGGACATTGCTCTTTCTAACTCTATGAAGAATTGAGCTGGAATTTTAATGGGGATTGCAAGGAATCTGTAGATTGCTTTGGCAAGATGGCCATTTTTTTGCTATATTAATCCTACCAATCCATGAGCATGGGAGATCTTGCCATCTTCTGAGATCTTCAATTTCTTTCTTCAGAGTTTTGAATTCATGAAATTCTTAGGCAAATAGTTTAAACTAAAAATTATCATCCTGCATAAGGTAACCCAATCACAAAAGAACACACATGCATATCTGATAAGTGGCTATTAGCCCAGATGCTCAGCATAACCAAGATACAATTCACAAACCAAATGAAGCTCAAGAAAAAGGAAGACAAAAGTATGGATACTTCAGTCCTTCTTAGAAGGGGGATCAAAATACCCATGGGAGAAAAAACAGAGACAAAATGTGGAGCAGAGACTGAAGGAAAGACCACCCAGAAACTGCTCTACCTGGAGATCCATCCCACATACAGTCACCAAACCTAGACACTATTGTGGATGCCAGCAAGTGCTTGTTGACAGGAACCTGATATAGCTGTATCCTGAGAGGCTCTGCCAGTGCCTGAAAAATACAGAGGTATATGCTCTCAGACAACCACTGGACTGAGCACAGGGTCCCCAATAGTGGAGTTAGAGAAAGGACCCAAGGAACTGAAGGGGTTTGCAACTCCAAAAGAGGAACAACAATATGAATCAACCAGAAACCCCATGGCTCCCAGAGACTAAACCATCAACCAAAGAGTACACATGGAGGGACCCATGGCTCCAGACCAGGCTATGTAGCATAGGATGGCCTTGTCAGACATCAATGAAAGGAGAGTCCTTTGGTCCTGTGAAGGCTTTATGCCCCAGTGTAGGGGAATTCCAGGACAGAGAGGCAGGAGTTGGTTGATTGGTGAGCACTGAGGAAGGGGGAAAGGGTAGGGGCTTTCCGGAGGAGAAACGAGGCAAGGGGATAATCTTTAAAATGTACATAAAGAAAATATCTAATAAAAAATAAAATAAATTAAAAAGCAATATTAGCAAATGATTTTAGGTGTAAGATTATGAATATAAGTATTTGTGCAGTTTAATCTTGTTTGTCAAGTAGATTGAATTGAGAAACACCTAGAATTTCAGTAAAGCATACTTCTAGGTATGTCTGTTAGGGTATTGGCAGTATAGAGTAATAAGGGTGAAGGTTACCCTGGATTGGCAGCATCATCTCATAGACTAGAGGCCCAGCAGGAAGAATGGGGCAACCCGGAGAAAGCCATTAGGGCACCAGCCTTTTCTATTACTCTGCTTCATGGCAGTCTTGAAATGCGCAGTCTATGTCACATGTTCCAGTTGACTCAGTGCCTCTGCCCCAGCACAGGACTGCAGAGGAAGTCAGTCATCTGTCAACTGAAAACTCTCCATCTCTGACACCAAATCAATCTTGCCTCCTGTAAACTGTTCTTTTGCAGATATTTGCTCAAACACTTAGAAAATATTACCTGAATCACTACAGTGTGCTTATGCTCACAACCCAAATAGTGAAATATTGATTTAAAGCATTTACAGATTCTTTTGAAAATCTATTAAAAATCTATTTAGTATTTATATAGTCCTTTGGTAGTTTCCTGTAGAGCAAACATAACATAAGTACCGATTACTCATTTCCTAATCCTTTTATGAATGTGGCATTGATCCATTTGTCAAATAGTTTTGGAAAATTGAAGGTGAAATTCAAATTTGAGATCCATTCATAATGAAACGCTCAGTTTTCAGGTATATGGGATGATTATTTTCACAACTCATTTAAATGTAACATTTACAATTAAATATGTATGGATTATGTTACATAGGCAATTTTCTCTTTAATTTCAGTCTCTTTTTGTTTAGTTGTCATAGATTAGATTTTAATATAGCTTGGTTTGAACTATTCTATAATTTTTCTCTTCTTGAATTCTTGTTGCCATGATTTTTGTGGAAAGTTTAGAGTTCTGGAATGTGTATTATATGCACTTCCAAGATGCAACCTTTCTTTTTTGTGTTAGAATGTTCTTTTTAGTGTTTTAGATTGTTCATGACACTCTCAGATTGCATTCATCCTTTGACATAGATGTCTCCCACACCAACACTCCTCCCTTATCTTATCACAGTTTGATTGACTTTGGTAATTGACTTTGGTGACCCCAGTCTATTTTAGATACTTTGTTTCAGCACATTTTTCAACTTTGTGGAAGATAAACATCATGTATTTGTTTTTCTGCCCTAAATTTACTCTCATTTTATTCTTAGATTATGGTGGAAGTCACCCACAATTATTGTATTAGGTGTAATGTGTGCAAAGCCAGACACACTGAAACTAATCGAAAAGAAACTGGGGAATACCCTTGAGGACATGGGCACAGGGGAAAAGTTCCTGAAGAGAATACCAATAGCTTATGCTCTAAGATCAAGAATTGACAAATGGGACCTCATAAAATTACAAAGTTTCTGCAAAGCAAAGGAAACCATCAAAAGGACAAATCCGCAACCAAAAAATTGGGAAAAGATCTTCACCAACCCTACATCTGACAGAGGGCTAATATCCAATATATACAATGAACTCAAGAAGTTAGACCCAAGAAAACCAAATAACCCTATTAAAAATGGGGTACAGAGCTAAACAAAGAATTTCCACCTGAAGAACTCCAGAATGCTTAGAAGCACCTTAAGAAATATTCAACATCATTAGTCATTAGGGAAATGCAAATCAAAACAACACTGAGATTTCACCTCACACTAGTCAGAATGGGTAAGATTTAAAACTCAGACGACAGCAGGTGCTGGCAAAGATATGGATAAAGAGGAACACTCCTCCACTGCTGGTGGGATTGCAAGCTGGTACAACCACTCTGGAAATCAGTCTGGAGGTTGCTCAGAAAACTGGGCACGACATTTCCGGAGGACCCTGCTATACCACTCCTGGGCATATACCCAGAGGATTCCGCAGCATATAATAAGAATACATGATCCACTGTGTTCATAGCAGACCTATTTATAATAGCCAGAAGCTGGAAAGAACCCAGATGTCCCTCAACGGAGGAATGGATACAAAAAATGTTGTATATATACACAGTGGAGTGCTATTCAGTCATTAGAAACAATGAATTCATGAAATTCTTAGCCAAATGAATGGAGCTGGAGAACATCATCTTAAGTGAGATAACCCAGTCTCAAAAGAACACTCATGGTATGCACTCACTGATTAGTGGGTATTAGCCTAGATGCTTGGAATATCCAAGACACAATCTATATATCAAATGATGTCCAAGAAGAAGGAAGGAGTGGCCCCTGGTTCTAGAAAGTCTCAGTGCATCAGTGTAGGGGAATACCAGAACAGGGAAGTGGAAAGGGGTAGATAGGGGAGCAGAGGGAGGGAAGAGGGCTTATAGGACTTTGGGGGAGGGGGGATCAAGGAAAGGGGAAATCATTTGAAATGTAAATAAAGAAGATATTGAATAAAAAATAATAAAATCAGAAGAAGGCGGCGGCGGCGGCGGCGGCGGCAGCAGCAGCGGCAGCAGTGGCTGCTCCAGCTGAAGGGCCATCAGCAGTGGAACCAAGGCGTCACAGGGTCCAGTTAGGCCCTGCGCCCACGACCACTGACCTTCGCTGACCAGCCGGACAGCAAGCAGCTGCAGTTGTGCGGCGCCTTTCCTGCACGGAGGCCACTTCAGAACTCGGCCTCCCACCAGTCAGGAGAGGAGGATCCATCTTGGTTCCGTACTCCAGGAATCGGACAGACTGAGGTACACAAACATAATCCGAGGCCAACACCGCGGTGGTCTGAGCCCGACGGGCGTTGGCCTGCACCCAGGCCCTGGGCGGGTCGGGGGGCCATCGGGGTGCCAACCCAACCAGGAGGTTTTTTGCCCAGGCCTGCGAGCGCGCCGCCGCCATTTTGCCTGCAGGACGACAGGGAGCTCAGGCGGGCAGACCTGTAACAGGCATAGCCTAAGGCTAACAAAGCGGGGGTCCAGGCCCCAAAAGGCACAGGACTGACCCCAAGAACTGGGCGGCTTGGTGGGCCATCTGTGAGTCAACCCGCCCAGGTGATTGTTAGCAAAGCAGACTCTCCCGGCGCTTTCAGGGAGCGCGGGCGCACACGCCCGCCATCCTAGTCACCTGGCAAACCCAATTAACAGTCAAAGCCTTAGGGGAACTTTGCTCGGACCTTGGCCTCCCAGGCTTTTGCCTGGACTCAGGGACTGGGCGGCCAGGCCAACCTTGTGTGCGATAGCCCGGTTGGCAGATCGGCTGCCCAGCGGAGTGAGCGGAACTCAGGGGAGGTCACAGTAGCATACACCGTCGGCACTCCCTGGGAGTGCACACGGGCTCCATCTGCTCCACAGACACAATCTGGGGCAAGGCCTCAGACAGAAGGCCTTAGCTCTACTCTCTCCTCTTCCGGATCCAGATCAGTCTGGGCGGCAGCATTACATCTCCAAGTCCTGCAAGTGGCTAGCTGGGCTTCCGGGCGGCCAGCTGGGAGAAGTCAGTGTGCTCCAGTGAATCCAGCGGGCCCCAGCGGGAGCCTTCGGGTGCCTGCTTTGGGATCTGAACAGCCTGGGCAGCAGCACACTGTCTACAAGCAGTGCAGGAGGTAAGCTGTGCACCAGAGGCCAACTGGGAAGGGGCAGCTTGCACTGGTGAGTCCAGCACTGACAAGATAAGCTAACACCAGTGAGATCTAGATGGCAAAAGGCAAACGCAGGAACGTCACTAACAGAAATCAAGGCAATATGGCAACATCTGAACCCAATTCTCCTCTACCAACATGTCCTGGATACCCCATCACACCAGTAAAACAAGATCTGGATTTAAAATCACTGGTCATGATGCTGGTACAGGAACACATGAAGGTCATACGTAAAGAAATTCAGGAGACAATGGATCAAAAGGTAGAAGCCCTTGCAAGGGAAACACAAAAATCATTGAAAGAAATCCAGGAGAATACAAAAGCCAACAAGGAGGAAATGCAAAAAACACTTAAAGAAATACAGGAGAACTTTGCTCAACAGGCTGAGGTCATGAAAGACGAAACACAAAAATCTCTTAAAGAAATACAGGAGAACTTTGGTCAACAGACTGAGCTCATGAATGAGAAAACACAAAAATCTCTTAAAGAATTACAGGAAAACACAAACATGCAAGTGAAGGAGCTAAGCAAAACCATCCAGGATCTAAAATCAGAAGTAGAAACAACTAAGAAAACTCAAAGGGAGACAACTTTGGAGATAGAAAGCCTTGGGAAGAAATCAGGGGACAGAGATACAAATATCAACAACAGAATACAAGAGATAGAAGAAAGAATCTCAGATGCTGAAGATTCCATAGAAACCATGGACTCAACAGTTAAAGAAAATGCAAAATGCAAAAAGCTTGTAACCCAAAATATCCAGGAAATCCAGGACACAATGAGAAGACCAAACCTAAGGATTATAGGCATAGAGGAGAGTGAAGATTTACAACTTAAAGGGCCAGCAAATATCTTCAATAAAATTATGGAAGAAAACTTCCCTAACCTAAAGAGAGAGATGCCCATGAATATACAAGAAGCCTACAGAACTCCAAACAGACTGGACCAGAACAGAAATACTTCCCGTCACATAATAATCAAAACACCAAATGTTCTAAACAAAGAAAGAATACTAAAGGCAGTAAGAGAAAAAGGCCAAGTAACATATAAAGGAAGACCTATCAGAATCACAGCAGACTTTTCACCTGAGACTATGAAGGCTAGAAGGTCCTGGGCAGATCTCATGCAGACTCTAAGAGAACACAAATGCCAACCAAAACTACTATATCCAGCAAAACTCTCAATCACCATAGATGGAGAAACTAAGATATTTCATGACAAAACCAAGTTTACCCAATATCTATCCACAAACCCGGCCCTAAAAAGGATAATAGGAGGACAACACCAATACAAGGAGGGAAACTTCACCCTGGAAAAAGCAAGATAGTAACCTTTCATCAAACCCAAAAGAAGTTAAGCATTCAAATTTAAAAAATAACGTCAAAAATGATAGGAAGTAGCAATCACTATTCCTTAATATCTCTTAACATCAATGGACTTAATGCCCCAATAAAAAGACACAGACTAACTGAATGGATACGTAAACAGGACCCTACATTTTGCTGCTTACAGGAAACACACCTCAGGGTCAAAGACAAACACTACCTTAGAGTAAAAGGCTGGAAGACAATTTTACAAGCAAATGGTCTCAGGAAACAAGCTGGAGTAGCCATTTTAATATCAGATAAAATTGACTTTCAACCCAAAGTCATCAAAAGAGACCCTGAGGGACACTTCTTGCTGGTCAAAGGAAAAATACAAAAAGAAGAACTGACAATCCTGAACATCTATGCCCCAAATGTAAGGGCACCCTCTTTTGTAAAAGAAACTTTATTAAAACTAAAAGCACACATTGCACCTAACACAATAATTGTGGGTGACTTCAACACTGCACTTTCCTCAATGGACCGATCAGGAAAACAGAAACTAAACAGGGACACAATGAAACTAATTGAAGCTTTGGACCAATTAGATTTAACAGATATATATAGAACATTCTATCCTAAAACAAAAGAATATACCTTTTTCTCAGCACCTCATGGTACCTTCTCCAAAATCGACCATATAATTGGCCACAAGACAGACCTCAACAAATATAAGAAGATCGAACTAATCCCATGCCTCCTATCCGATCACTATGGAGTAAAAGTGGTCTTCAATAGCAACAGAAACAACAGAAAGCCCACATACACGTGGAAACTGAACAATACTCTACTCAATGATACCTTGGTCAAGGAAGAAATAAAGAAAGAAATTAAAGACTTTTTAGAACACAATGAAAATGAAAACACAACATACCCAAATCTATGGGACACAATGAAAGCAGTGCTAAGAGGAAAACTCATAGCCCTGAGTGCCTCCAAAAAGAAAATGGAGAGAGCATACATTACCAGCTTAATGACACACCTGAAAGCCCTGGAACAAAAAGAAGCTATTTCGCCCAGGAGGAGTAGAAGGCAGGAAATCATCAAACTCAGGGCCGAAATCAATCAAGTAGAAACAAAGAGAACCATACAAAAAATCAACAATACCAGGAGCTGGTTCTTTGAGAAAATCAACAAGATAGATAAACCCTTAGCCAGAATGACCAAAGGGCACAGAGAAAGTATCCAAATTAACAAACTTAGAAATGAAAAGGGAGATATAACAACGGAAACTGAGGAAATCCAAAAAATCATCAGATCCTACTACAAGAGCCTATACTCAACACAACTGGAGAATCTGGAGGAAATGGACAATTTCCTTGACAGATACCAAATACCAAAATTAAATCAGGACCAACTAGACCATCTAAACAGTCCCATAATGCCTAAAGAAATAGAAGGAGTCATAGAAAGTCTTCCAACCAAAAAAAGCACAGGACCAGATGGCTTCAGTGCAGAATTCTATCAGACCTTCAAAGAAGAGTTAACACCAATACTCTTCAAACTATTCCACAAAATAGAAACAGAAGGAACACTACCCAATTCCTTCTACGAAGCCACAATTACGCTGATACCAAAGCCACACAAAGATCCAACAAAGAAAGAGAACTTCAGACCAATTTCCCTTATGAACATCGATGCAAAAATACTCAATAAAATTCTTGCCAACCGAATCCAAGAACACATCAAAACGATCATCCACCATGATCAAGTAGGCTTTATCCCAGGAATGCAGGGTTGGTTCAATATACGGAAATCCATCAATACAATCCACTACATAAACAAACTCAAAGAACAAAACCACATGGTCATTTCATTGGATGCTGAAAAAGCATTTGACAAAATTCAGCATCCCTTCATGCTTAAAGTCTTGGAGAGAACAGGAATTCAAGGCCCATACCTAAACATAGTAAAAGCAATATACAGCAAACCGGTAGCCAGCATCAAACTAAATGGAGAGAAACTTGAAGCAATCCCACTGAAATCAGGGACCAGACAAGGCTGCCCCCTTTCTCCTTATCTTTTCAATATTGTACTTGAGGTACTAGCTCGGGCAATTCGACAACATAAGGAGGTCAAAGGGATACAAATTGGAAAGGAAGAAGTCAAACTATCATTATTTGCAGACGACATGATCGTCTACCTAAGTGACCCAAAGAACTCCACTAGAGAGCTCCTACAGCTGATAAACAACTTCAGCAAAGTGGCAGGTTATAAAGTCAACTCAAGCAAATCAGTGGCCTTCCTATACTCAAAGGATAAGCAGGCTGAGAAAGAAATTAGGGAAATGACCCCCTTCACAATAGCCACAAACAGTATAAAGTATCTTGGGGTGACTCTTACCAAACATGTGAAAGATCTGTATGACAAGAACTTCAAGACTCTGAAGAAGGAAATGGAAGAAGACCTCAAAAAATGGGAAAACCTCCCATGCTCATGGATCGGCAGAATCAATATAGTTAAAATGGCCATTTTGCCTAAAGCACTATACAGATTCAATGCAATACCCATCAAAATCCCAACTCAATTCTTCACAGAGCTAGAAAGAGCAATTATCAAATTCATCTGGAACAACAAAAAACCCAGGATAGCTAAAACTATTCTCAGCAACAAAAGGAAATCTGGGGGAATCAGTATCCCTGACCTCAAGCAATACTACAGAGCAATAGTGTTAAAAACTGCATGGTATTGGTACAGTGACAGACAGGAGGATCAATGGAACAGGATTGAAGATCCAGAAATGAACCCACACACCTATGGCCACTTGATCCTCGACAAAGAGGCTGAAAACATCCAATGGAAAAAAGATAGCCTTTTCAACAAATGGTGCTGGTTCAACTGGAGGTCAGCATGCAGAAGAATGCGAATTGATCCATCCTTGTCTCCTTGTACTAAGCTCAAATCCAAATGGATCAAGGACCTCCACATAAAGCCAGACACTCTGAAGCTAATAGAAAAAAAACTGGGGAAGACCCTTGAGGACATCGGTACAGGGAGAAAGTTTCTGAACAGAACACCAATAGCGTATGCTCTAAGAGCAAGAATTGACAAATGGGACCTCATAAAATTACAAAGTTTCTGTAAGGCAAAGGACACCATCAAGAGGACAAATCGGCAACCAACAAATTGGGAAAAGATCTTCACCAATCCTACATCAGATAGAGGGCTAATATCCAATATATATAAAGAACTCAAGAAGCTAGACTCCAGAAAACCAAACAACCCTATTAAAAAATGGGGTACAGAGTTAAACAAAGAATTCTCACCTGAAGAACTTCGGATGGCGGAGAAGCATCTTAAAAAATGCTCAACTTCATTAGTCATTAGGGAAATGCAAATCAAAACAACCCTAAGATTTCATCTTACACCAGTCAGAATGGCTAAGATTAAAAATTCAGGAGACAGCAGGTGTTGGAGAGGGTGTGGAGAAAGAGGAACACTCCTCCACTGCTGGTGGGGTTGCAAATTGGTACAACCACTCTGGAAATCAGTCTGGCGGTTCCTCCGAAAACTGGGCACCTTACTTCCAGAAGATCCTGCTATACCACTCCTGGGCATATACCCAGAAGACTCCCCACCATGTAATAAGGATACATGTTCTACTATGTTCATAGCAGCCCTATTTGTAATTGCCAGATGCTGGAAAGAACCCAGGTATCCCTCAACAGAAGAGTGGATGCAAAAAATGTGGTATATCTACACAATGGAGTACTATTCAGCCATTAGAAACAATGAATTCATGAAATTCTTAGGCAAATGGATGGAGCTAGAGAATATCATACTAAGTGAGGTAACCCAGACTCAAAAGGTGAATCATGGTATGCACTCACTAATAAGTGGATATTAACCTAGAAAACTGGAATACCCAAAACATAATCCACACATCAAATGAGGTAGAAGAAGAAAGGAGGAGTGGCCCCTGGTTCTGGAAAGACTCAGTGAAACAGTATTCAGCAAAACCAGAACGGGGAAGTGGGAAGGGGTGGGTGGGAGGACAGGGGAAGAGAAGGGGGCTTGCGGGACTTTCGGGGAGTGGGGGGGCTAGAAAAGGGGAAATCATTTGAAATGTAAATAAATTATATCGAATAATAAAAAAAAAAAAAATAATAATAATAAAATGCATGAAGAAAAAAAGATTATAGTCATTATCTATTTAACTTAAATGAAACTAGCCAGGAGGTAACAGACTATTTGTTGATATATATATTCTTTATTATGATACATTAATATCTTCCTTTATCATTATTGTTTTTCAATCATAAGTATTACATAATTCTGTTAAAATATATCTTGAACATTGTTGTCTAATGCAAATATTTATAATTCTAAATTATATCCCAGTGGTGGGAAAGTAGTATTCAATACATAATGTTCATTTGCTTTATTGTGTGAGTGCTGAATGAGTCTTCCTTGCTTTCTTATATGATATCTCCTGAGTTTTGCCACAATCAATATTTGTTATTAGGCTTTTCTTTTTCAACATGCTGATTTGAGGTATACTGCAGTTTGTATTGTACTACCTCTTTCTAAATATTGCCACAAAGGACAAAAGGGACATTTTATTTCTATCAAGCACCAGGGTAAACAAGATGCTATATTTTGTTTTTCATACCCTTCTTCCCCGGTTAGCTCTGTCTGAATTAGTCTCTCAGACGTTCTCTAGTACCATGCAATGGAAGAGCTCTTGACCCAAACAAGAAGCACATCTTCCAATTATTTTCTAGAGAAAATGCTCTGGGGTGTGTCAGCTACTTCCATCAGAGTCCCCTTCACCTATTGCAAAATTTCCTCAGCAATGACCTATGCAGTGGGGTGTATTATCAACATCCTTAAAGTCAGGCTGACAGCAGGAGCCAGAGAAAAGAATTTGGGAAGATGATAACTGACTATGAGGATAAAAACCAACTTGGTACAATCATTTTTTAAGTAAAAAAAAAAAAATAGTCTTTCATATTGTCAAACACTGTCTTCAATCGAAAGACTTTCATGCACCAGAATACAAGAAAACATGTGTCAGAAACTAGTCTTTTATTCTGTTCTACTCTAAGGAATGTATTTGATAAAGATTAAACTTCCCTGAAGGAATTTGAAGAAATGGTCTCTCACTTCTTAAGAGGAAAGAAAGCAAACTATCATGGTTTAGGGAATTCTGCAGGAATAGGGGAGGCCTTCACTTCTGTTGCATAGGTTCTGAAGGCAGACCCTGGAGCATCAGGGTCAAACCACTGGATTTACTAATGATTGAAATCATGTTAGCTTTAGGCTTTGGACTTCTGAGAATATTAGCATTGCTTTAGAGATGTATATGTCTCCTAAACACAGCTTCACTTTTGTAAAATATGGAAATACACATCACATGGCCTCCATTTGAGAATATATGCATAAACATTGTTTACACACACACACACACACACACACACACACACACACACACACATATATATATATATATATATATATATATATATATATGTACTGTGTTTGTGTGTTGTACGCTTATATGTATATATTAATTACAGAATAATAGCATGGGAATTTTTCATTCTCCATACAATTGCAAAAATCACAGTATTTTAGAAAATGTACTTTTACAGAATGATTGCTTTAACCCCCACACATGGCACACCTGCCGATATATACTGAGGCAAAGAGCATCGTTGGTTCTGGGTTTTGTTTTCTAGGATTCTTGTACAGTGCACAGCCTTGGAAAGCACAAGCTGTGGCATACAACATAAAGCAAAACTATGTTTGTTGTTTACTGTTTCAGATACAATAAGGCAATATTGGACAGTTCTTTGTTGAATATTGTAGTCTCCTAAATTCCTAAATGTCAGATTTTTCTGCGGAAACGTATCCCTACTTGTTTGGCTTTCGTATGGCCTCTCTTATAAGAGTTGATTACTACAAGAAAAACAGAATATAGTCAAGTCAGAAAAAATACAAAATTTCTGTGCCAGCTAGCCTTGAAGAAAAAGGTCACAGCAAAGGGTGAGCCTGGATGGAGAGAGAGGACAGAGAACAAGTGAGAGAATGAGAGTCAGTGACAGAGATAGGCAGACTGGTGGCTCAGAAAACCAAGGGGATCTACTTCCCCATGGTGCATGGAGACTCCTTGCTAGCTTTCTTCCATCCTGCCAGTGAGGCACCCCCTTTGTATGCCTGATTTGACTGAGTCCTCATCAGCATAAGCAAAGCCTATTTTATTTCTTCATATTAATCCTCCCACCAACCTTTTACTTCTTAGTAAATATGAGACTGCTGTTTAAATATCTTATTTCCAAGCTGATGACAACAGAGTTCTGAAAAGGAAATGGTAGAATGAAATTTAGAACTTGGTTTCTATCTTCTCCAAAGTGTTCAGAACTTCCTAGATGTTGGTATTTACCTTCTGTATCCTTCTTCGTGCTGGGATAGTGACAGCAGACTGACTGTTCTGAAGGATCACAAACTTGGAGAGAAAATGTGGCTAGTGGTGACACACATACACACACATACAAACACACTCACACATGAGACAAATGGATATACACACACATATAGACATACATATGGAGACATATACACTGAGACATGCACATACAAAGTGACATGAGAGACATATGGAAACAAATACACTCATGGAGATACATTCAGATACATGGACACACACACACACAGAAACACATCTTCCTTTAATCTTGAAAAAGAAAGTTGATTAAATCAAAATTTAGAAAAGACTCTCATTGATGAAAAAGCATACAATGTGAAAAAAAGGAAACCCAAACCATTTAAAAACCAGCAGGAGATTGTTATGTGTTTGAATAACTACTAAATGAGTTTGAAATAGAGGATACTATTAACTTTCATAGTGTATTACCTGAAAATTAAAGCTTTGAATTTCTAAATGTCTAGTCTCAACTTGAATTTATTTTCATGGGACTTCTTGCTGTGAAATCTTAATATGCTTAATTACAGAGATTAGCAGCCCATGCACTATGAGGAAAATCTGTATTTGCCCTTATCTTATGGAGCAGTGTTGGAAAACACACAGATTAATTCATTTGAGAGCAATAGATCTTTCTGGTTAAGTCCTGGCTGGGTTCTGGTGAGCCAGAATCACCTACTTATTTCCTCATTTAAACAATTTGAAATTATGTTACAATGGTTCCTCTTTATAATGCACTACTGAGATGAATATTAAGGGTCTTTCTCTAATGAACAAGGATTATTATGGGTTTTATACTCAATATTCATATAATAAGTGAATGCTGTAAATGATTGTCAATACACTAAATGCATAGGATTGCATGATGCCTGAGTGAATTCCAGGAATAAAGACCTGAAGTTATTCAGTAACAGCAATCTCAACAACAAAATTCAATGTTGAAATTTGTAAATTACTTACAATTCATCTTCCTCAAACATTTAAAAAAAATACTTGAATATAGGACACTAGAAATTTATTTGGATGGCTAACTTGATTGGCCTTCAGAATCACATATAGAAAACAAACTTCTGGGCTTTCCAGGCTTTTTGAGGGAGGCATAACTAAGGTTAGAAGGACCAGTCATAATTCTAGGCAGGAGCAGTTCATGGGCTGGAGGGTTTTGAGTAGCATTATTTGTGATAGCTCAAAGCTGGAAATAACCTAGATGTTCCATGACAAAGGAATGGATACAGAAAAATGCGGTTAATTTACAGAATGGAATACTACTCAGCTATTAAGAATGAGGTCATCCTCAGTTTCAGTTTTCCAGGCAAATGAATGGAACTAGAAAATATCATCCTGAGTGAGCTAACTCAGACCCAAAAGGACGCGCATGGTATGTACTCACTAATAAGTGGATATTAGACAAAAAAGAAAAAAAAAGTACAAATACAGTTCACATAACTCAAAGAGGTCAACAAGCTGAAGTGCCCAAGTGAGGACACCTCAGTCCCACTTGGGAGGGAGAAGAAAACAATCACAAGTGGGGAGGGAGGGAGGGACCTGGGAGAGAAATTAGGCAGGGCAGAGGAGCAGGGGAGGGGAGGGTGGAGAGGGGGACCTGATCTGACATTGGGGGGGAGGGAAAAGGACTGAAGCCCTGAGGGCCAGCAGAAAGAATGTAAATGAACAACCTTAGGGGAGATAGGAGGTTGGGGGAACCTCCAGAATGCACCAGAGAACTGTGAGGTGAGAGACTCACAGAACTAAAAGGATTTAGACAAAATGCCTGACAGTAGGGAGAGGGAACTTATAGAGTCTACCTCCAGTAGGAAGAGAGGGCTTCAATTGAGGGAGATGAGGGCAGTCCCACAGTCATAACTCAGACCCCTAATTGTTCATGTCTGAAAGAATTACAGGGACAGAAATGGAGAGGAGCCTAAGGAAAAGAAGATTCAGTGACAGGCTCAAAGTGGGATCCAGCTCAAGGGGAGGTCCCATGGTCTGACAGTATTACTGAGGCTATGGAGCACTCACAAAAAGGTCTAGCATGACAGCACTCTGTAAGACCCAACAAGCAGCTGAAAGAGTCAGATTCAGATATTTGCACTCAACCAATGGACAGAAGCAGCTGACCCCTGCTATTGAATTAGGGAAGGCTGAATGTAGCTGAGGGTATCCTGTAGAAGGACCATCAGTCTCAATTAATCTGCACTCCAGAGATCTCTCAAACACTGGACTACCAAAAAGGCAGCATGCACCAGCTGATGTGAGGCCCCTAGCACATACAATAGAGCACTTATGGATCTGCGTTCATTAAATGCACCTAACCCTCAAGAGACTGGAGGCCCTAGAGAGTTTAGAGGTCAGGTGGGGTGGTGGGTAGGGACATCCAGGTGGAAACAGGGGGGTGGGTAGGAAGTAGGAGATGTGGAACAATCGGAAGGTGGACAGGAGTTGGCAGGGTGAGGAATAAAATATGGAGTGTATAAAAATAATTAATAAAGAATAAATAAAGAGAACAGGGAAGCACCATTATCCTTTGCTCTGTCTCCTGACTGTGGGCATTGTTGGAACAATTGCCTCCTACTCCTGCAACCATGCCTTGTGCCAGCCAGGACTGTACTCCTCAAACATGGGCCACATTAAAACCTTCCTTGAAATTTCACTGTCATGCACTTTGTCAGAGCAGCAAGCTCTCTGATTACGCTCATTCTGATTTTACTGTTCTGCTTTGTTTTGTTAAAACAACTCAGCAAAATAAAATTCCAATTTATTGTCAGATATTGTTTCACACATATATCAAACAGACCAAAAAATAAGAAATAGCAACTTCATAGACAAAAAAAAAAAGGAAAATAAATCTTTTTATCTTTGGACATTCTAACCTAACCATCTCATTCATACAAACCAACTACTTATAGTACATCTAGGCACATATACAAAAAAAGTTACTGGAATGCTTGAAATTGGTTTTGTTGTTGTTGTTGTTTTGGTTTTGTGCTTTTTACAAGGGCGTTTTTCTCCTTTGAGATTATAATGAATATGGTCATACCACAAGTAAAGTCTGAACTGGGACACAAAACAATCTCAAGGCTGGTTTGGTCACATATTGATGACCCCAAGTATACAAAATTAAAAATAATATTTACAAAGATATAAAATGTAAATAAAAATGCAAACAAATAAAACAGGGCTTAGGAAGTTATGGTTCTTTTTCCTCCCATATTGCCAATTCATGTCGTGGTGGTTTTGGTGGGGTGGTGGAGCACACACGTCATCTGTGGGTGGCACTGCCCTCTGTTCAGGCGGGGCCTGCTTCTCTACTTGAAGGTGACCACATTTAAATTCTGAGACTGGAAGTGGAGGGTGAATAGGCGATCTGGTGTCTACTATGGCATGTGACATGAGGTGGCACACCAGTGGTCGGATGCAGCAAGTGAGGAAGGGGTTGAGTTTGAGGATTCTAAGCTGCTGGAGTCCACGTTGGAGGAAGCAGTGGACTGATTTTACTACTCTTAATTGAAGTTTATCTCTGTTACTTTTTAACTGAGAATATTTTCTAGATTATTATTTTAAGAAAGATAACTTAATAATAAAATAAATTGTAATGTGGATTTTATAAATAGTTTTTAAAAATAATGAAGTTTCCTGTTTGTCCTGAAGTAGTCATTTTAAACTTTTAAGGAAGTTCTTTTGAAATACTTTTTTAAAACATACAGGTATGAAATAGTGCATTTTCCAGTTTTTGAGGTAGACTTTGCTTATTTAATTCTCCACAAAATTTGAAAACTTTCTGTAAGTATTTCAAGCTTAAACTTTTAAATAACTAAAAGGGTGCTGACCTGCTGAGGTCAGAAAAGTGGAAGGATTCTTTGGAAGTTACAAACAGTTGTCAATCATCATGGGGGGATGAGATCCCAACTTGAGTCCTTTGTAAGAACAGCAAGTGCTCTTAACCACTGAGCCATCTCTCTTTCCATCTCTAAATAATGGATAGTTCTTAATTAAGCTATTCATTTTTGCAAACAAAAATAACATCATTACAGTAAACATTTCAACATCATTTAACATTGTGCTTCTTTGTGGAAAGAGCTGGGTGGAAATATGAGTCTTTGAAGAATTGCTCCATCACAGCAGATTTTTTTATTTGTTCTTGAACACTATTTCTCAACTTGTGGGTTACAACCCCTGTGAAAGTTGAATGACCCTTTCATATGGGGAGGCCTAAGAGCATCAAAAACATATGTATTTTCATTATGATTTGTAACTGTAGCAAAATTATAGTGATGAAATAGCAATGAAAATAATATTATGATTGGGGCGCACCATGACATGAGAAACTGTATTAAATGGCTGCAACATTAGGAAGGTTGAGAATCACTGCATCTAGAATATCACTGAGCATTCTAAATTTTATGAGAAAAGCCTTTTCTATGGGTTTGCCAATATCAACAACAAAGAGGAAAATCCACAATTTCCTTTGGCTATTTCTTTATTTTCCGTATTGTCAGAGATATTTCCTGTTACTGAAATGAATAGTGAATCCAAGTTACTTCTACTCCTTACCCAAAGTGATTGAATCAGTGAGCAAGTCCTTCCAACAACACATCTTGAGGGGAGTTAGCTTTCAGCTCTGAGCTGGAGTCCCTTGAGTCTCACTAGCCCTTCAGAGCTCACTTCCTGCTGTGTTAGCTCATTCATTAGTTGCTTTTTCAAGCTCATTCCCTTCTGTAATTCTTGATACTGCTCAAAAGTGTAGGGGAAGTTGTATCTGCGGGTAGCTGTAGGGATGGTTCATTCCACATGGTTGATTCTCAAGTGGGCATGAAAGACTGTCAAGAGACCTTAAGTGGAGTTTTATCCATTCCAGTTCAGGCGGGAAAGCATCTTCCACTCCATTCAACAAGAGATTTGAATGGAAGATTATGCTGAATTTAAAGCAGTGTTCCTTCCTTCTAAGGCTTCAAACTCTTTACACAGTGCTAATTTTTCTTTTGGTGTAGGGCAATGGTGAAAGATATAATTCTTTTAGTTTATTTTCTTAGAAAAGTACAAGACCAAAAATGATACTGGAATAACCATTTTAATTTTTACCAAATTTTATTTATTTATTATTTTTATAATTCTAGCCATTTCAGCACACATTGAGTCTGATTCTCTCCACAAGGAAGGTTTGTCAGGTACTGGCTTCATGGTACATTGGAATCACATTAGTTTGAATTGACAGCCACCATTTAAACACAGTATGGGATCCATGTATCAGAGGTACTTTCTTCAAAGAGCTCTCTTACCATCTTACCCTAAATCCGTGACCTCTACTCTGTGTGGATCTCCATCTTAATTTTGTTTTACAAGGACTTATACTGACTAGGGATGACATTGTTTGGTGGCTTCTTTCTCCTTCTCCTTCTCCTTCTCCTTCTCCTTCTCCTTCTCCTTCTCCTTCTCCTTCTCCTTCTCCTTCTCCTTCTCCTTCTCCTCCTCCTCCTCCTCCTCCTCCTCCTCCTCCTCCTCCTCCTCCTCCTCCTTCTCCTCCTCCTCCTTCTTCTCCTCCTCCTCCTTCTCCTCCTCCTCCTCCTTCTCCTCCTCCTCCTCCTCCTTCTTCTCCTCCTCCTCCTCCTTCTTCTCCTTCTTCTTCTAAAATCTTAATTATCTCTGTAAAAACCCAATCTCCAAATATCTGTATCCTGTTATTAAAGTGTCTTGGATCTTCAATCTCCATCAATATAAACTTGATTGGGATTGGGGGGAGGCATCACAATTTAGCTCTGAATAATTAAAATCTAGGAAACAGACAAAGCAGACTGCTCTCAGGTGAGTAATATCCAGTACTTCCACTTCTGGCACACATAATCCTCACTAGTAGAACCCTGATCTCTCTGCTTTGCATCTTTCTATTTAAAATGAAGGTCAGTCTCCTTCTCATACTGCCTTGGAAATATAATGTGGTTCTGTATGGATCATACAACCCAATAGCCTCTAATACTGTCTTTTTCTCCCTTTTTTCCCCTTACATATGTGATCTTTTCTCCAGGCCAATTCTTTCCCACTGCTTCTTCATTTGCTTTGTTTGCTGTGTCTTGGTTCTGTATCAACATAAGATATCTAAGAAGTCTTCTATGAACCCTTAGTCAAGCAACCAGTACTTGTGCTTCATGCTTCCTTACTCTGGGGGTATGGTATCCTCTAGGTCATGATCATTAAAAGAGTGACTAATGTGATTTGTCACTCTACCAGAGTGGGACTACTTGGAGGCTCTACATGGCTTCTTGGCATTTCCTGTGTCCATACTAGTAAACAACATAAACTTTAAAAATGAATTTATAGTAAGTATATGAATGTACACAGTAGTTCTTCCAAACAGGTAACATTGGCAGCCTATTCTATAAATCTTCACAGACTATGATTTAAAAATCAAACCTACTGCAAGTTTTATAGACTTCAATTGTGAAAAGTTCCTTAATGGCTCTAAATTTCATTTTATTTACCTAAAAATTGACACTAAATATACTTCATTCAGTTTTTGTAAGGCTATAGAAGAAAAATCTTCATGAACCAGCTATTATAAGGATGAAAGTCATAATAAAAATTAATATGACTACGATGGTGTTTTAAAAGTGCCATGGACATGGCTAGGCATCCAGCTAGCACTATTTGTTAGCACTCTTAGTTTTCTGAAGAACTAGTTGGTACATGTGTTGAGAAAAGAACATCCTGCTTCTATAGCATCCTTCCCTGGACTAGTCACAACTAAGAATGGCAGTGGGTCTACTGTCATCAAACAGAACTGGAAAAAAAGAACCTATCAAGCTGACCATCTTGTCAGATTGCCTTGCAATTGTCTGGAAGCCCTGAGAAAACCCCAAATATGCAATCCCTTTATATGTAATCTATCACAGAGTCCAACAAGTAGTTAAAAATGAGTGCTCTTAAAGACAGGAAAGGGAATAAGTATTTTGAAGAACTTTCTAGTTACAAGAGTAGCCAAGGTATTTAAGAGTAGTGGAAAGATTTGAGAGTAAATCATTTCAAAAAGAAATACATCAGTTACCCAATGACATACATCTCATGTGCCTTCTATCTAATACATTCACTTCCACCATGACACCATGTATGCTGTTTTGTTGCAGCTATGTGGACTCTCTCTGTGGGCTAAAATATTGGGGCTGCCTGATTTGGCTTTTAAAAAAATGAAGAACTAAATAAAATTAATTTCTCTATAAAGTATGGTACCTTCAGTATCATACCACAATGGCAATAAATAGACTAAGACAAGGGAAGTATAATATTTAAGACAAAGAACTGGGCCAGATCCTAGGGGTAAAATACACAAAAGGGCCACTTTTTTCTGTTCCTTCCTGGGAAGTTGGAGGAACAGACTTGGGGATGCAGTCACCAAGCTGGGATTTCAGTGGAAAGTGTCCTGAAAATTTTTTAAGGCACTCAGGAAAGTTGTGTCAGCTGATCAGGGCATTTGAAACTGATGCTTTGGTGTTTGTCATTTTTATTTAAAATAGAGCTAAGATCAAAGTATGTTAATCTCTATTTTCTTCTTATCAAATATTTACCTATGTTAATGATTCTTTGGAAATTATGTTATTTTCAAACTCTGTTTGATATTATAAAATCATATTTATACCTCAAATATGCATTTCGCCTCCAACTTCCATTGTTGGTGCACACTCTTTTCAGCATGAAATAAAATTCACTTATTCTTTTTAAAACCAAGATGCCCATAATTTTGATATTTTATTCATATTTTATGTCTATGGTGGTGCTATTAAGATGGACTTGAGAAATCTACATGTCTTAGGTAATTTTAAATTCACAAAATGTTTTAGAAACAATGTTTCAGAGCTATTTTGAACTGTCCAGACATCTAAAGTCAAATAAACAAAAGGAGATAGATAAAGATTGGAGGTGCTAGAGAGGTGGCTCAAAGACTAAGAGCTCTGATTGTTTTTCAGGGGGATCTAGGTTTGGTTATCAGTACCCACATGACAGCTCACAGCCTTCTGTAACACTTATTTCAGGGTATGTGATGCCCTCTTCTGGCCTCCATGGATTCCAGGCATGCACATGTATGTATATAATCTAACATATATATATATATATATATATATTTGGTAAAAGCTAGAAAGTCCAGAATTAAATGGAGTGTGTTTTTTCTCCCAGAATCAGTGTGTTGCACTGCCTGTTTTTTGAAAGCAGAACAGACCAAAGCTCCAGGATTTCAAGTCAACACACAGAGCTTTTGTGTCCTAGGACAGCACTGACCATTGTACTCTGAACTAAGACAATAGGTGGCACACAGGCGCTAGATACAGTGTCCTGTCCCTTGGCAGAATCTCCAAAGCTCCATTGGCTTTTTGCTTTGATTTCAGTTTCTAGCCTCAAGTTTCTCTTCTTATAAAGATGATATTTAGCTTTAATTTTCATGCAAATTTTATGGAAATCTGTCTTTAGCTTACTCCTTGATGCAAATTTAACTTGGGCACTAATGCAAATACACTTTATTTAGGGTAGAAACTTGTCACTTCCTGCTATGTTGTTCCCTTGAACTAAACATCTCCAGACTTTGTATTCCAACAATAAAATTCCAGGAACTTAAGATATTAGTCTATGAACTCCTGAGGACCTGTCACCTCTCACTTTGAAAATAGTAGGATGTTCAAACTAAATCATTTTGTATTCTATTTCCAATTTTTTCTCAGTTAATACATTGTATCTGATACTGTGTGTACAAGTTTCTGTTGCTATGATAAAACAGTGTTCATATGTAGTTTGAGAGAAGAAAGAATTTCTTTGGTTAATACTTCCAGTCACAGTCCATGACTGAAGAATATCAGGCTAGGAACCCGGAGACAGGAGGCAACCCTGAGATTATGGAGGGATGCTGCTTACTGGTTTGCTCCTCACTGCTTCTTCGGTTTACTTTTTGATATAACCCAAGATCACCTGTTCGGAGGGAGCACCTCCTACTGGGCTGGGTCCTCCCACATCAGACATCAGTGAAGAAAATACACTTCACAATCAGATTAATTGATTGCAGGCATTTCCTCAGTTGATGTTCCCTTCTCCTAGGATATAGGCTGACAAAAACTGAACTGCAAGCCTTTCAGATAAGGCTCCTCCTTTCGAATCTCAGTATTTGAATGGAATCCATTGGATAGTATAGCATCAACAAGAAGAAGATGAGAATATTTAGCTCCTCGTTATATCACGATCATTTTCCTGAATTCTGAGGTCTGTTTAGTTAACATTTTTCATATCTTTCATGGAACACTTTATGTCAGGGAAACATTACAGTGACTTAAATCTGGCTCACAGCAATGTAGTTTAATGCTTCGTAAACCCTCCAGTTCCCAGCCAACTGAATGCTGCAAGCTAACAGGCAAGGTGATGGGCACCCCATTGCTCATGGTGATTTATGCAGGATGACTATAATTAATTATTTCCTCCTTAGGAATTATCATGACTAGAATATGTATCTGAATCTCCAGTCCTCAAGCCAACGCCATTCGCTGTGTTAGGAATGACATGTCTTTTTAGTGCTGGAGAAACTATGCAAATCATGAGTGCTGATGACCCAAGGGATACCAGTGAAAATCTCCAACACTCACAGTCAGAGAAGCTGTTCTGATGCCGCACGATTCTAACTCAACAATAGGATTTAAAACACGAAGGGAATTTCAGCTTTTTGTTTATGAGCATATCACCCAGCAAGTTCAATTGTGTTTTATCAGTTGATGTTCATAGACGTATGCAGACAGCTAGAGATATATTTCTACTGTGCTAAGTATTTAATTTAACTGGAAATATTATTTAAGAGTAAATATAAATTACAAATGCTTAATTACATATTAATGGACAAGTTTTATGCCATTTATTTTATAGACTTTTATTATGATCATCGCTATAGGCTTAATATGGTGTTTCTGTGATTTTCCATGTACCAGCAAGACAGTATTTAGGATTATCATATCTGTTGCCTTGGACATGAAATATGAAAGAAAGCAAATACCTACTATTTTTTTTTACTTTAAAATATTTTTATTGCTATTGCTTGAGAGACAAAAGTACCTTTTAGCACTTGTAGGAAATGACATATTTAATATCATATTAAAGTGAAAGGAGACAGTGAGTTGTATTACAAGTTGTCATTGGGCTTTGTTCTTTCCTCAAGTATGATTACCTGGAGTAGGGCACAAAATAGGTCACTTGGGGAAGCAAGGAGAAGTGATGAATCAGTGGAGTTACTTGGGGTCCTGTTATATTGGGGACAGCAGAACAAAGCTGTATGTGTGTTTATTAAGTGTAGTTATTATGTTATCTCCTATTTTTTTAAAAAAAATGTATTTTGCATCATTACAATATTCAACAAATCTCCCAAATCATTCTTTACTTTATTTATCTACCTTGTATCACATAAAAGTCCAGATTTATATTACCAATGATCAACTAATTACCCTTTGGAATGCTGAATTTGAGAGGATAATAGAGGTTTTCTGAAATACATGATATTTCAGGTTTTTGGTTTTTTTTCCATCACATTTTCAGCACAAGAAGAGTAGGGAAAGAGATATCTGTGTTCTATTTACAATGCGTTTGTTGATAAGCAACAGCTGTTTCCTTTTTCAAATCTTATTACTTAGCACCCCAAAACAAGTATTGTCTCCATTTGTACAAATGAGGGGACAGTATAATAAGGGTGGCTGAGTAACTCTCCACAGTCTCTCTTCATAGGCCCACTGGCACTCATTTTTAACACGAGCCGCGCCAGCGCCACCTGCTGGCTTTGTCATTACCAACCCCAACAAATTCCACTTCCTATAGAGGTAGTAGTAGTTCTTTTCTGCAGAAAGAGAAAGCAGTTGTACATTGTCAGAATTTGGTATCACATAACAGGCTGACTGATCCGCCAAGAGTACAAGCTAGAGGTCTGAAAAACCATAAGCCTTGTTTTATAGTACAAAATTGGTTTTAACTGCATCGTGAAGAACGAGTCAAGGATACCTTGAATTTACAAAGTCAAATCCTAAACTCTGCTCCTTTCATTCCTGGGGGCTACCACACCCATTTGCTGGACCAAGCTAAGTGAGAACTCAGACTAAACCATGCAGCACCACCAATGCAAAAGAGCAGAGAGGCCGTCTGTGACCACGGCACATGACTCTGGTCTCTGCTGCTGCCCTGTGAACGTGCCAAGGGTCTAGAATTTAAGACAGGTGTTAAGAATAGAAATAAATCCATCTAGGTTTCTCTGTCATCCGCAGCACTCTGACTTGCTTTTACCTCGAGTGTGAGGAAGTTATTATCTAGATGCTATCCCCAGATCTTCCCTTTAACTCTCCACCAGGTCTTTGGAGGCCTGAGGCAGTGATAAATGACTCTTACCCGTTCTCTACGTTAGGAGGCCGGCATCTCCAGGGGAGAAGCTTCTTCTTCTCAAGAGCGAGAAAATTAGTTTTTACACAGATGGATGGAGATACTAGGGAGCCAATAGAAAGTGAGGGAATGCAACTGTGTTATGTTAAAAACTCATGTTGTTTTGTTCAACTCTATGGCTTGAAAGGGTCTGAGAAATGATCACATTCTATTTCTGTAAATCTTCCCTGGAAGATAGCACCATTTATCCTCTGTCCTGTGCCTCATGCCAGCAAATGGATATGCTTGGCTTCTGGTTTCTTCATCAGTTAGGGGGTCTGCTCTTCACTCTGCATGTCTAGCAACAACCACATACCTTTCTGCCATTAGTTGTATACATGAGGACAAATCTGTAATCAATCACTCCATTCAGACGCAGCAGCAGCATATTTTGTCTAACAGACAGCAGCTCTGAACTTTTCTAATGCTGTGATCCTGTAATGCAGTCCCTCATGTTGTGGTGACGCTCAACCACAAAATTATTTGATTGCTACTTCATAACCGTTATTTTGCTACTGCTCTGAATAATAATGTAAATATCCGATCCACAGGATATCTGCATGTTGAAAGGGGTCATGACCCACAGGTTGAAATTTCCTCTACCTCAACCTTTGCTAGTTCCAACCTACCTGGGTTCCTAATGATACCTCATTAAGTTTGGTTTGACTTCCTTCTCCCCAGTTCATCCTTCACCACTCCAGCAGCAGGAAAGCATTAGAAGTGATCTCCCTTTCTTAGGCTTAGAGAATTTCATGTAAAAGCATGATTTCCACTTGGATATCTGAGAGCGCGCAGAGGCCTCACTCCCATTACAGCAGCTGTTTTGAGAACTGTCTAACAATCTGCCGGTTTCACAAACCTGCCAGGTGATTGCAGTAAAAACTTAAAGTGGAAGACCCACCAGCCAGTTTCCAAAACCTTAAGGAGGCCATTCCTTCCATACTCAAATCAAAGGAACCTACAGGTTCACGTCGGTGTGCTCTCTGCATTCCCTTGCTAGTCGTGCTAAAGAGCCTGCCATTCTCACATTCGATGGCATCTCAACCTCTCTGTCTTCACTAAGACATTTTCTCTTGGATGCTGCATCTTTTCAATCTCCACTAAGCTTTAAGTTCGCAGACTGGATGTTCATATATCTATGTAGATTGTTTTGTTCTAATGGATGTATTCTATAAATAGCTCTGTAAACAAAATTGTACTCAAATTAGACCAGTGTTTTGTAATGTGCCCTTCTTCTATAACAACAACTGAGGATACAGTTCAACTATGCTGATTAGAAAACGGCTTTTCAGACACTCTGAAGCTAATAGAAAAGAAACTGGGGAAGACCCTTGAGAACATCAGTACAGGGGGAAAGTTCCTGAACAGAACACCAATAGCTTATGCTCTAAGATCAAGAATTGACAAATGGAACTCATAAAATTACAAAGTTTCTGTAAGGCAAAGGACACCATCAAAAGGGCAAATTGGCAACCAACAAATTGGGAAAAGATCTTCACCAACCCTACATCAGATAGAGGGCTAATATCCAATATATATAAAGAACTCAAGAAGTTAGACCCCAGAAAACCAAATAACCCTATTAAAAATGGGGTACAGAGCTAAACAAAGAATTTTCACCTGAAGAATGTTGGATGGCTGAGAAGCATCTTAAAAAATGCTCAACTTCATTAGTCATTAGGGAAATGCAAATCAAAACAACCCTGAGATTTCACCTTACACCAGTCAGAATGGCTAAGATTAAAAAGTCAGGAGACAGCAGGTGTTGGAGAGGGTGTGGAGAAAGAGGAACAATCCTCCACTGCTGTTGGGGTTGCAAATTGGTGCAACCACTCTGGAAATCAATCTGGCAGTTCCTCAGAAAATGGGCATGTCACTTCCGGAGGATCCTGCTATACCACTCCTGGGCATATACCCAGAGGATTCCCCAGCATGTAATAAGGATATATGCTCCACTATGTTCATAGCAGCCCTATTTATAATAGCCAGAAGCTGGAAAGAACCCAGGTATCCCTCAACAGAAGAATGGATGCAAAAAATGTGATATATATACACAAAGGAGTACTATTCAGCCATTAGAAACGATGAATTCATGAAATTCTTAGGCAAATGGATGGAGCTGGAGAACATCATATTAAGTGAGGTAACCCAGACTCAGAATATGCATTCATGGTATGCACTAACTAATAAGTGGATATTAGTCTAGAAAATTGGAATACCCAAAACATAATCCACACATCAAATGAGGTACAAGAAGAATGGAGGAGTGGCCCCTGGTTCTGGAAAGACTCAGTATAGCAGTATAGGGCAAAACCAGAACAGGGAAGTGGGAAGGGGTGGATGGGAGAACAGGGGGAGGGAAGGGGGCTTATGTGACTTTCGGGGAGTGGGGGTCTAGAAAAGGGGAAATCATTTGAAATGTAAATAAAAAATATATCGAATGAAAAAAAAGAAAAAAATAGACTGTAGGGATAGTTTTTATTCAGATGAAAAGTAGCTGTTCGTACTTGTTTGCATTTTATCCACTACTATATGTATATGTTATTCTGGTTTGTCCTTCTGGACTAATAAGGCTACACTGGGGGAGGTTTCCCTGGGAGACAGGAACTACTTATTGTATATTTACCTCAGATAAGGCAATAAATGTCACAGACCAGGTAAGTGTTACACTCCATGATGGAGAACCAGTGAGTTTCCTGAAGGAGCATGGTGATCAGATGCCATCAAATCACTGAACAGCTCTATGGCTCACGAAGCTTCCTGTGCAACTGGCAGGCAGCTTCAGGGAAGATGTCTTCTCACTCAGCAACTATATAACGTAGGGAGGTGCTGGTGTGGTGCGAGGACTCGTGACTCACAATACTCTAAGCTTTCACGATACTCATAAGCTCTCACTAGGACCTTGTGTCTTAGAAGAACTCTATTGAGCCAGGTGGTGGTTGGAGCGTGCCTTTAGTCCTAGCACTGGGAGGCAGAGGCATGGGGATCTCTTTGTGAGTTTGAGGCCAGCCTGGTCTATAAAGGGAGTGCCAGGTCAAGATTGTTAATAAAAAATCCTTGTTGCAAACAAATAAACAAATAACAAACAAACACCAAACAAACAAATGAACAAAAACTAAGAAACATTCCATTATGTTTCAGTTAGCTATTCAACTGATAATTAAGCATGGCTGTTTAAGAGGCCAACACAGAGATGTGCAACTTCCAAGAAAATTAACTCACAAACCTGAATGAAACAAATGAGTTATCACTTTGAAGACTGTTACCATATTTAAATTTGAATGTTCCTGAGAAAAAATGTCCATCATATTTAGAAACCAAGTTACAACATTCCAAACAATAAGTATAGATTTGATCAAATAAATCATATTCTCTGTTTATATACTTAGGCAGCTTTCCTATGCACTAGGTTATGTGATATGGAACATAGTGTCTTAAACTTGAGTAAAAGAAGATTGAGTACAGATCTGATAATAAATAATGAAGTACAGGGACACAAATGTAATGCAGAGAAGCAAAGTTCAGCTTTAGATATCCTGACAATACAAGGATTTCACAAAACACACTAGAAAATGATGTATTTTAGGTTGTGTATTTGTGGCTTCCTCTTTTCTTCTCAGTGATAGGTAAGAAACCCAGGGCCTTAGCAGCAGCAGAACAAGTGTTCGGCCACTAAGTTACAGGCCCTCCTATTAAATATCAATCTGAGAGAGTTAGCAATGTTGTCTACACATAAAAAATCTTATAAGTAATACTATTAATTAAAAATTAAAAGTAAAATATGTGCTATTATATGGCTAACAATTTTACAAACATTCTTTTCCATTTGAAAATACTCCATCCTCATGACTATCCTCTATTTATTGGTAGTGTAATTTTAAAATACTGTAAATTGACAAAGGTTTAAAATATATTTCTAAAAAGAGAAAAAAATACTGACTATTTTCTCTTACTAATAGATAAGCTATACTAAAAACATTGGTTTATTATCCTTTATTGTCCTGGTTATTGTGATAGCTACTGTTAGATGTACATGACTTCATTGATGAAACACAAATTATAATTGATTGACCACTTTACATTCTCCCTTACAGAAGTGCCTCATAACATAGTATTTTGAAAAGATGGAAATATGAATACATTCTAGAACTTACAGTGACCCAGATACTGAAAAGAGAATTTTGAAAAAAATCTTAATGAAATAAAATGTCCTTCATAAATGTCATGGATTCCATCTGCTTAACAAATGCTTCACATTTCAATTAAATTATTACACAGTGTTGAAAAGCACATCAGTGGTCTGTATTACAGGCTTACAATTATTTCTATAGCCTATAATATTTGCTACTTAAATATATAAAGGGTTATGTGCACCAACATTGATTCAGTTTTTAAGGAATTTTTCTTAAAATGTTAAAGGTTTGAACAAATGTTTTCCTGTAAATGAGTATCAGAGCTGTAATATTTCAAATGTATGGTGAGTCCTACTTCTCTCAAGAATGCCTGCCTTCTGGTATGATCCTCCCTGGACATTGCCAATCCTCTGGATGTAAATAAACCCAATACAGACAATGGCTGGTTACTTTTAGAACCCCTTTGTGCCTTTCAGGTGTTCACCAGCATTAGTAAGACTGTCCTTGCCTTGTCCAGAGGAGCTTCTTTCTGCAATGAATGATGTCAATAAGTGCAGAGATTTTTGACTTATTCAAATGCTGAGAATAAAGACAGCTGAATGCTCAGCCTTCCAGGAGGCATCCATATCACCCTTTCTAAGGCTCAGGACCATCCTCAAAGAAAGGGAAGAAAGAATGTAAGAGCAGAGCTGTGAAATGCTGTCTTCAGGGCAGGACATGGTGGTTATACTCATGAGATCATACACATTATGGTGACAAGCACTAAGACTGGGACCTTCAACACACAGTAATGGTTAGAGAAGGAACTCCTCAGACCTAGGTCCTCCCTGAGTGCTGTTGATAATTGACGGGTGCTTGAAGAGGTGAGGTGGTAAAGGTAAGCTGCTCTAGTTCCAATCACTCTATAATCATGCCACATCACATCAGGGGAGGTTGGATGTTGGTGGGATGAGATGGGGATGAGTGAGGGTCATGGTGAGTGGAACTTCAATATAGTAAATCAAGCTTACTTCCTGCTATATGTAGTAGCAGAATGATACTCCTATAACGATTGATATGGTTATCAATGATCTGAAATCAACAAAGAGGCACTCTGCTGGGCAGGTTTGTATGTGTATTTCTTGGAAGTATCAACAGAGCAGGAAAACCGCCTTCCTAGAGTTGCTGGCACCTTCGGCTTGAGGCACAGATATCAAGAGGTCCGAGGGAAAGCAGGGCTGGTGGCACAGATATGAGGAGGGCTGAGGGAAAGGCTGTTGCTCTGCACCTGCTCTGTCAATCCTTGCGGGTGAGTTTGTCTACACTCTTGCTGTCATCCTTCATTAACATTTCCCTCCAGCTTCTTCAGCTTTCCTATGTAGACTACGGATTTCAGCTTTTTAAAAATCCCCTAGAGATACAGCACCATATGTGGGCTGTTGGGGCATTTAGGCTGGATGGATGTGGCAGTTCCCAGGAGGTCTTCAACCTCTCCTGCATGTAGATATGTAGACAACAAGTGCTGGACTACTTAGCTTGAAAGATGTTAGTCAATTAACAAATCTCTCTCTCTCTCTCTCTCTCTCTCTCTCTCTCTCTCTCTCTCTCTCTCTCTCTCTCCATATGTGTGTGTGTGTGTGTGTGTGTATGCCCAAATTAATTTTATCTCTATTTACAATAATCAAGATGTGAAAACAACCCAGTGTCTATCGATGAATGAATACATTAATGGAGGCATGTACATACTTGTATCAATATACACACATTATTGCACAACCTAAAACTACAAATGAAGGGAGTTTTGCCATTTGAGCATTAAAGATAAAACCAGAGGACCATATGCTAAGGGAAGGAGTCAGACAAACATATGAACCCTACAGGACCACACATATACCTATAATGGAAAACGGCACTATGCATCATGTTTTCAAATACTTTGATAACTTTACAAAGCACTATTATTTACATCATTACTTTGGCCTTCACAATTCCATGGCAGCATCATATGGGCCAGATTTAACTGCACGGAAAGTGCAACCTCAAGCAGGACAAAAACTTTTCACATTTATGCAACAATCTGAGAATAGTACTGATCAATAAGCCTGAAATAGCAGGATATGATTCTAAAGTTACTATGGAAACACACTTAGCAACCGAAGAAGAAAACCTATAAAAGTGTATTCATGTTATACTAATATGTTTCGTTTTAAAATTAATGGATGTTTAAAAATCCCACTGGGCAATAGAAATGATTAAGTACTATATTTCTATTAGAAATTAAAATGTTAATTTACACAGCACTCCCTGAGTGCCCAATATCTGGTAATAGTTAAAAAATAGAATGCACTGTTTCTAATGAATTAATATTTAATTCAATATTTTATATTTATAAATTTAGCAATTTGTTGACAAAACTTGCAAGTTAATATAAGGAAAACTATAAATATAATTCCATCTGTATTGGAGAGATTGTTTGAATACTTTCAGTCAAAATTTTTAACAGTTATTGTTGGGACAAATATTCATAGTACATAGTCTTAAAACCAGGTGGGAGGGGGAGAAAAGTGGAAAGAATAGACTGTGACCTCAGAGGATTTTCTTCTGTCTACTAACAAAATTGAATATGCACTAAATTATAGCTGTGATGTACTCTAAAGTATATTCAAATAGCAAAAGTAATTTCCAAGAAAATCCAATGTTCATATTGTCACATGCTTTTTGATTAGTTGGTCTGAAAGGGCTGTGATTAGCAGATGGTGACAATCTCTAGGGTCTTATATGTGGAGAAACAGAATGAGAAACCTCCAAGCTATAAGTTGGGGAAATTAATTCAATTCTTCCATTGAAGTAGTGAGCAGAGGCCACAGAGTTGGTTCATATGTTTGATCCGAGTGACTCCATTTGTTCATAGCACCTGCCTCCTGCTGACAGGACTCTGTCTGACCTCTTCCTAAAATTATTTCTCTTATGTCAGCATTTGCATGAGCATCCACCAGGCAGATTAGCACCTCAAGTCCTGACATTCTTTTTTTTTCCAGCATGTATGTCCTCTAAACTACCCCCCTCCACACACACACACACACATACACACACACACACACACACACACACATTATAAACACAGGGGGATCTTTTATAATGGAAGGGCTGAAGGAGCTAATAGGGATTGCAACCCCATAGGAAGAACAACAGTATCAATTAACCAGACTCCTCGGAGCTCCCAGGGACTAAACCACCAACCAGGAGATACATGGATAGGTCCATGGCTCCTGCTACACATGCAGAAGAGGACTGCCTCATCTGGCATCAGTGGTAGCAGAGGGGTCTTATGGAGGCTTGATGCCCCAGAGATGGGGTATGCTAGAGGGGTGAGGCAGGAGTGGATGGGTGCATAGGAGAGCACCCTCTGAGAGGCAAGAGGAGGAGGATGGGGTTGGGGGTTCATCTAGGGGAGACTGGAATGGGGGATAACATTTGAATTATAAATAAAATCATTAAAAAAATACAAAAGTGGCCCACCTACATCTTGATCTCAAGCACTCCTCTTTCTCATTCTTCTCTCCTTCCAATCATTTTCTTTAGCAAGTGGGGCCATGGGATTATTTGTTAGTATGTTTGACTGAATCACCCCCTTCTCCCACTCACCAGCTCGCTCTTGTGTTTACTGCCTTCCTCATCCAGCTGGGGGAGGGTAGCTTATGTAGTTTATTTACTATTTCACAAGGCTCTGATTGGCCTGGCTCACTCTTCCATCCTCCACACTTATAAACCAAATGCCAATTTCTTGAAGTCAGTTATATGTTCTATGCTGATGATATTTATTTGCAAATGACTTTGAATTAGTGTAAAGGAGTTTCCTAATTTGTCGTTACTAGGCAAGATCAATATATCTTCTTTCCAAATCATTCTTTTCTGTATCTTTTCTCCCTGTTGAACCCTTCTTTTTGCCCTTTGCTGGTGGTGATCCTATTTTATGTCCTTTTGCTGGTTCCTAATCTTGTCATTATTTTAGGATTAGTGTTAGTTGATGTCTACTATTTCTTGAGATTCTTCTCTTTGTGCTTCCATTCATTGGCCAACACACTGCCAATTCTCCACCCACAGCAGGAGCTCTGCATCCAGACCTGTCTGTCTCCCACATCGCCCAACGCTTCTACCTAGGTATCTATTAGAATACTTGTATTGTGCTTCTGGCTGGGCATTCTCAGTTTTTCCTGGAATGTCACTGGTATTCCATCATCTCTCCAAGATCTAACCGCTCATGGATTGTGTTTGAACAGCAGGAAGCCAAGATGGAAGCTGATCACTAGCAGCACATATTAACCAAGGACTTCTAATCATTTTGAATATCATCCTTGAAAATAGACATCTCTTAACATGCACAGAAAGGAGCCTCATTCTGTCTCTCCTCAAAACTTGTTTGGTTCTCCATTAGTTTTTAATTTGGTTCCTTTCCATCTCATGAATTATATCTATGGACAAAAGGTAAAAGCCAGGACGCTGTCCTCCATGCCTCTTTTCCTCATAGCCTGTGCATTAGCCATTTCTCTTCAGGCTACTTTCAGGCTCCATTTAGAATCTGTTTATTTCTTTTCTATGTTCAATAAATCTTAGACTAAATTAACATTTTGTTTTTCATATGACTGTGAAAATTGCTCCCTAAATCCCACTTCACCAGTTCTATTCTCCCAAACTACTCCCATGGAACGCTCCAAGTGCTTTGAGCTTTGCTGTTCTTGGCTTTCTTTACTTAAAGGGGCTCCTTATACAGTCCAGGCTGCCTTCATCTCTTGTCTCAGCCTCCAGAGAACTGGGTTGTAGGTGTACAGCACTACATCAAACTTAGTTCATTTTTAACCTTAATAGAATTCTTTTTGTACTGTTACATTGCTGAAAAAAGGCTTCAGGTCTCTAGCCCCTTAATAGAATCCTAACTTCTGCATGATCTGCATGTTAATTAGCTTATCAGCCAACTCAGCTGTCCTACTCATTCAGGTTGTTGGGCAAGAGGCTGTAAGCTGATCTGTGGTCTCATTTTGTAGACTTTCTGACAGAATCTATAGTTCAGTGGCAGAACCTAGACTTTTGTATTTATTCTTCTGTCTTCCTCGGGTGTTCTTTATGTTTGTGAGGCTGAGCATGTCTAATATTGTCACTTCCTCTCACTATAGTGTCACGACCTCAAGAAGGTTTTCTCTAACCAGTCCTAAGTACCAACCCAAGATCAACTGGAGATTTCACAGCTAGCTTTAATTTTTTCTTCCTTCCTTTCCTTCCTTCCTTCCTTCCTTCCTTCCTTCCTTCCTTCCTTCCTTCCTTCCTTCCTCTTTCTTTCTTTCTTTTTCTTATTCTCTTTCCTTCCTTCCTTCCTTCCTTCCTTCCTTCCTTCCTTCCTTCCTTCCTTCCTTCCTTCCTTCCTTCCTTCCTTTCTTTCTTTCTTTCTTTCTTTCTTTCTTTCTTTCTTTCTTTCTTTCTTTCTTTTTTTTCTTTCTTTCTTTCTTTCTTGATTTATTGTTATATGTAAGTACACACCAGCTGTCTTCAGACATACCAGAAGAGGGATTCAGATCTCATTATTGATGGTTGTGAGCCACCATTTGGTTGCTGGGAGTTGAACTCGGGACCTTCTCTCTCGCCCCTTAATTTTTTTTCTTGTCACAAAAAATACTTTTTTAAAAAACTCTGATGTAGAACTGTTTTGAAGGTAATCCTTCAGTGATGGTTACCTCAGGAGGAATAATAAAGATGAGAAAATATGGAAGACAGAAGCATTGGAATCAGGATATCTTGCATAAGCTGATGGCTTATGTGAAGTGAGTTTCATAAGATGTACAGCATCTTATATATGGCCTCAGGACAAAAATGGGCAAAGTCAGCAGACAAATTATCATACAATGAGACAAAAAGAGAACATAGGGTGTTTCAAGTCGATTACAAACTGAGTGTTCAGTGGACTTGGAATTGATAACTATAGTCCTTTAATGGTTAAGAGTTGAGTTTCCAAGATCTGAAAGTTTCAGCTTCCCCTAGACCCTGGCCTCAGATCACTGGCCTTTGCCAAGCATGTTCCTGGCTTTTGACAAGTAACTATGTTGCTTCTTCATACATTAGGTTCTCAGAAAAAGCCTTAGGTCTACCTGGCTCACAACAACTGTCCACTGTTGTCTACAACAGTCAAACAAATGATTTTTTTTGAGACACATCTCACTGTGTTGTCTAGATGACCAAGAACCCATTATGTAGACTAGGTTAGAACCAAACTCTCAGAATTTGCTTGTTTCTCCCTCAAGAGTTCTGATATTAAAGGAATATACATGTATAGCAGAATGAGTTTATTGGACTCCCAGGCATAGGAATCCGGACAATATAGAACATGAAACTTCACAGAACAATTGGGGTTACTAAGTGAGGACAAACATTGTACAGGTCATATTGCAAACAGGGAACCACAGTTCTAGATCAGGAAAAGTATTGCCATCATTTTTTGAGTCCCATATTCTTTATAATTTTGTTGTACCTGAGATTTATCCAATTTTTCATAATTGCTTTAATAATGAGATACTTACAGTATATTGGGAAAATTTGAAACATACCTGATCCCGTTAGTTGGTAACATCAAAATAAACAGATAGGTAAATCCATGCTAATACAGCTACCGATAGAAAGATCATTAATGGCTTTCCTAGACACTATAACTATTAACAAGTATTTCAAGTAAAATGAAAATGCACAATCCACCACTCTCTAGTTATCATTCAGTCCATCATTTCAATATTGCCCTATAGAGACGTCTTTCCTTCCTCTGACATTTTTACAGTTAAATATTGCCCATTTGGAATAAATTTGATTTTGGTAACCTTTATGTAGCAGAGGAGCACAGGATGCTATAAATGTCAGGGAAAGAATAAAACCTTTGCCTCTTTACACAGACATCACACAAATAAGGCTGATATTGATATACATTAGATAGTCATCAGGAAAAATCCACTTGTCTAAGAGTCATCAACTGAAAATAGCCATTATTAGGAAAGCTAATAAATGTAAAAATTAAAATGAACAGTTTTAGTCAGTATCAGACCCAAAGAGGACAGAGACATCATGCTAATCACCTCTGACTTCCCGACAGTGTTTAGCATATCTTGAAAATTCTGGACACTTAATAAAGGCATATTGAATGGATGACATTTTGAGATATTCTATTGCAGATATTCCCATTTTTCCCTGGAGACATATTTCAATGTCAAGTTCATAATGATAGTTTATAACTAATGTGTAAGAAATGGGAAGACAGAAAAAAAATGATGCTGGGTTTGGTTTCCAAGTGTCCTTTTAATTAGAAAGTGAGTGATTAGCCAACATGCCTATTGTTGATTCTACAAGATACAGATTTAGCTTCTGAATTTTATAAGACAATTTTCATTACATATATATATACATATATATATATATATATGTATATATATATATCCATATCATATATGTTTTAGGGAAGACATATATTAAATGATGGAAACATTTGTGATTCATTAATCCAAACAAAGCCAATGATATGATTTAAATAGCAAAGAATCACTAACAAAATAGAGAGTGAATTCTACCAGTTAGTAGCAAAGAAACTTACTTCTACATCATTAAGTTAAATAATAGATTCATATATGGGTGGTGGATCTCTACATTTTGCTAGTTACTATAGTTTAAAGCAAACAATACAGATGCTTTGATTGTGTGTGTGTGTGTGTGTGTGTTTGCACATGTATAAAGATGTATATGAAGGCACTTAATTGATATTATATTTATGGCAAGGTCTTTCATTCAATCTGAAACCCTCTAACTATCTAGATAGGCTAGCCAACAAGTCCCAGGGTCCTCCTGCCTGAACCGTCCCAACCCTGTGGTTTTCAAAATGCCTCAGCTTTTAAAATGGTTCAGGGACTTTGAACTCAGGTCCTTGTATTCGCCTGGCCTGCTTTTTAGCATCATTTCCCCAGTTCCTTGTGTATTTTTCTGGCAATTGTGCTCACTCTGTTTATTCGGTTTATTATATTTCTTTTTCTCCTTCAGTTAGAACAATGGTGCTCAACTTGTGGATCACAACCCTTTTGGGGATAAATTAAATTTTTTCAGGAGTCAAATATCAGATATCAGGATATTTATATTATGATTAATAACATTAGCAAAATCACAGTTATGAGTATCAGTGAAATGATTTTATGCTTGTGGATATACAACATGAGAACTGTATGAAAATGTTATAGCATTTGGTGATGAGAACCACTGAACTAGAATATCAGGAGGACAAAGCTCTGGTTAAATCACAATGACTTAGCAACTATTGTATCTTATAGCACATTCTTCTCTTTTTACTTTGTGACAGCTTCACACATTGTAGTCCTTGCTATTCTAAACTTTTTTATGTAACCTGAACCAACCCTAAATTATGTGTCAGGAACCCTAGTGCCACCACAGCCATATGAAATTTTATAAAGTTTCTTTCTTTTTTCTTTCCTTTTTTTTTTCCTTTTTTAAAATGACGCCCACAATGATGCCCAGTAGTGCTGAGCCCTGCCCACCTCCCCTGTCAGTGACGCCCACAATGACGTCCAGTCTCACTGAACCCCGCCCCATCCCCTATAAATGACACCCACAATGAAACCCAGTAGTGCTGAGCCCTGTCCACCTCCCCTAAAAAAAAAAATTATTTTCTATATTCTTTGTTTATATTCCAAATGATTTTCCCTTTCCCGGTTCCCCCTCCCCATAAGTCCCATAAGCCCTCTTCCCTCCACCCATTCCCCAATCAACCCCCTCCCACATCTCTGTCCTGGCAGTCCCCTACAATGCAGCATCAAGCCTTTCTAGGACCAGGGCCCTCTCCTTCCTTCTTCTTGTAAATGATTTGATATGTGAGTTGTGTCTTGGGTATTCAGAGCTTCTGGTCTAATATCCACTTATCAGTGACTGCATTCTATGTGTGTCCTTTTGTGAATGAGTTACCTCACTTAGGATGATATTTTGCAGTTCCAACCATTTGCCTAAGAATTTCATAAATTCATTGTTTTTAATTGCTGAGTAGTATTCCATTGTGTAAATATACCACATAAGTCAATGTGACTTCATTATATTTGTACAGATAAATAAATAATAGTTTTTAGATATATGTGTACTTTTATGTACAGAAGGGTCTTGTTATGTGTTTATAAGAATTCATGATGATTAAACTTTGATGAAGCTACCTGAATGAATGAGGAAATCCTATTGGATTTTCATTCTTTTATCTGTCTTAACATGTTAACTTTACCCTCTAAAAGTACCCATTTTCCAAGGGTCAGTGTGATGAATCCACTACTACCTATACCTCAGAGGACACATGAACTCACCATATTCTTGCTCTTCTTGGTGGAGTTAAGCTTTATAAACTAAGCTTTAGAAAAGTAAATAGACTAACTTTATGATTAATACCACATAATATTCTTTAAAATGTAAAACGCAACAACATTATTATCCTTTTAACAACTAGAAAAAAGGCGCTTATTTCTAAAACATATCATTATGTACAAACATATAGAAGTTTCATTTTTCACAGTAGTAATAGAATATGGACCCGTGAAACAATAGAAATGGAACTCAATTATAACACATTAATAGCTTTCATATCTTCACATGAATTTTGTTCTTTTTCAGTAGAGCACAAATCTGCTGAGACACTTGAAAAATGAATTTAGATTAAACATAACCTTTCTCATGTGGGAATATGATGAAGGTCACAAGTACTTATATATCAAGGGCAGTCGTGGGGAAAAACAGGCAATTAGTAGTTTTTCACATGTCTGAATTAATTAATTGAGAATTTTTATTTACCACAGCAACTAGTTCATTTGAAAATGTCTGACATATAGTGTTCTTAAACCAATATTAATGACTCATTTCTATTGTCTTCCATGACTGCATTTGACAACAAATGGGGACATCAACAAAAACACAGTTTAAAATGAAGCATTTGAATATATACTTTAAAGCTTACAGTTTTTATATATCTTTTTCTTAGATATTTTCTTATCTACATTTCAAATATTATCCCCTTTCCCCTGTGAAAGCTCACTGTTCTGGCATTCCCCTACTCTGGGGCACTGAGCCTTCCCAAGACCAAGGGCCTCCCCTCCCATTGATGTGTGACAAGACCATGCTCTGCTACATATGCGGCTGGAGCCATGAGTCCCTCCATGTGTACTCTGGTTGATGCGTTAGTCCCTGGGAGCCCTGGGAGTACTGGTTGGTTCATATTGTTGTTCTTACTGTGGGGCTACAAACCCCTTTAGCTCCTTGGGTCCTTTCTCTAGCTCCTCCACTGGGTACCCTGTACTCAGTCCAATGGTTGACTGATAGCATTTACGTCTGTATTTGTCAGGCACAGGCAGGGCTTCTCAGGAGACAACTATCAGTCTGCTGTCAGCAAGCACTTGCTGACACACACAATAGTGTCTGGGTTTGGTAACTGTGTATTTAATAGGTCTTATAATCAAGAAATTAATAGTACTCATAGATGTCAGGGACAGCTCAATTCTATCATCAATAGTTCATCATCTACTACTGTGGTACTGTTTCTGAGAATCATGATAAAGGTCTTTAAGCTTGTTGAATATGAAAACTAATAAGTACAAGAAAACAACCATTCATGACTGACTATTAATGATCAAAACAAAGTTTTGTGAATGAAAACAGTTGAGATAAAGGAATGCCAGGTTCACTCGAGTTTCACTAGGATTGGCTAGAGGACAGTAGGAAGGGAAGAGGACAGAAAAGAGCGAAACTGTAAGTAAAAAGGAGACATGTACATCCACACTGGAGCAAAGGGGGCACTGTTACTCATTAGAGAAGGCCACATCTAGATACCCTAACAAAACCACTGCTAAATTTGTCTTAAAGCTGAGCAAATGCTATTAGCTCAGATTCACAATCCTCCCACATGGAGTGAGGATGGTGAGACCTGGGCAGGAGATTTGAAACATGGGAATATCTGACTCCCTAGTTAGCGTTTGCAATGGGATGTAAGTCTCGACTTTCCCTTAATTGATTTCCTTGGAATATCTATGTCAAACAAGTCTCTGGTAACTTTCACTTCTTCGGTGGCATGATTCTCAGGTAATGAGATTGAAGAGCATAAGGAAATTACTTTGCCATGGAAGGAAATAAAAATGATTCCTCAAATGTTAAATTTCCTTATCAAGTCTGTAGGTTAGCCTGAACCTGTTAAGATAGTAGGAATAACCCAGAAGTCTGAAACAGGAAACTAAGCTTCAGTGTAGTCCAACATGGATGCTGTCCCCTCTATCAGAAATGCACAGTCAAAGTAATAACAACAACATACAGTAGAGTTTAAAATTTTAATGGAGAAAATTAATCTCCTTGCTCTTGTAGCCTTCAATTTTATAACATTAAAAATGAAGTATGCCAAGTAACTATTCTCAGTTTTCAATCCCAACTCTAAAAATATGTTAGCATAATATTACATTTCAAAAACAGTGCTATTCTTTGCCTTTCACTATGCCTTCTAGGTAAGATGCATTTTACTGTTGCATTAATAACCAATTCAAAATATAACATACAATAATATGTCTGTTTGTACTTCAGGTAAGTCTCACAAAGTCAGCCATGTTACACAGCCTAACTAGTAGTGTTATCTGCTACAAACAAGTCAAGGTGTAGCTGAATACAGTCCCACACAAATCACAGTGAGGAATGAGCCTCTTTCATAAGCACAATCCTATTAAATTAAGGTAATATTTATACCCAGCTTTTAAACTATGTGACATAGTTTCAAATAGTCCCTCTTTGTGCCCTAATAAACTCAAATATGGGAATTAATTAAGCAACTCTTTTTCAAACTTTCTTTTGGCTTTTTGCATATGAGCATGCAGAGATCACTTGAGAATAGTGTCTTCCACTTATCTGAAGAACTGTTCAGGCATAAACACCTGTCACGTACACTTCTGCTACCAGAGAGTCAATATATATCTCTCTAGTTGTGCAGGGATTTACAGTCTAGCAGATTTTCATGTTCCCTATGCATTTTGCTTTATCTCAAGTTTTAGAATGTACTTTACTTTTATAAAAATCGACCTTGTACAATTGGATGCCAGACACTGGGAAAAGAAAAACTCAAATAACTGTTTGTGAATAGAAAACGGAAGCATAGAGTTCTCATTGTGTTCTACCATGTGAGATGTCCAATTTAGAAATCCTAGAGGCTCCAGCATTTCACTTATGTGTGGGTTTCCTGACTGAACTTTCTTCAACACCTAACACCAAAGCTTTTTTCTCCCTATATATCCACACAGCAATTGGACATAGTACATTGTCTGCTCTCTCTCTCTCTCTCTCTCTCTCTCTCTCTCTCTCTCTGTACTTTTTGGGAAATAATGAGAATATGATATGAAAAACTCCATGTTAGGATGAATTAAAACAAACATATGCAAAATAATAGATGACATAAAATAATAAACAGTTCCTTTATAACCATAGACCTACGAGTTTAAAGGCCGTCTCAATAGGGTAAAATTGGTTGAATAGCTGGAAAAGATAATCTCAAAACTGATTCAAATTCCTATATATTTTATATTCACCAATGTAAAGAAAAAGTACACAGAAGAGTATCATATATTTTGTCATTAAAAATGGGTGTTACATAAGTTTTATCTGTTTGATAGGAATATCTTGTTTTTTGCCCACAGATACACAAGAAAGCTATGGGACTATCAAGCTGAGCCTTATCATGATGCATATGACTAGTGGGCTCTGGTTTGTTTTCTTCTGATTCTTATTACCCTCAGCTACAGAGGCAACCTCTAGCTTCCCATGTTTTTTGTAGACACAATATCCTCAGGAATCCTTCTGTATCCTGAATCTAATTACCTTCTTTGTCATTCCTCCTTTATTCCCTCACTTTTGTGACAAAGATTTGCAAGTGTGTTTTGGCTTAGATTGTGGCTGGCACACTCATTGGCACCATGGGACAAGGAGATGGCCAATACTGAGGGGAAACATGCACTAGGTGACTATAATCTCACTGAGGTGATAAACATGAGTGGGAAAGAATGCTACATCTCAGAACTACTTGGCTAGTGTGGCAGAATTGTTGAGAAGTATAAATATATATGCATATGATGGGGCATCTCAGGTATGTATTTTCCCAACGTTCTGACTTGTTATTCTCTATTATCTGAGTATAGAAGAATTAGCCAAAATTATAGAAACTTGTGTATTGAGATACGCTAAAACTGAGCAGCACTTGTATTGATTACGTTAATTCACAACTATACAAAATCTAGCATCATCTGGAAGGCAAGCCTCTATCTGTGCCTCTGAGTGATTATCTTATTTGAATGAATTGAGGTGAAAGGATACAGCTTAAACTTGGACAGCACCTTACCTGGACTTGGATTCCCTGACCTGAACAAGGAGAGAGTGAGCAGAGTGAATACTTTCAATGGTCTCTGCTTTCTGATAATGGATGCCAAGGGACCAGCTTCTTCATTATCCTGCTGCCTTGACCAGCCTACAATGATAGACTGTACCTTGAACTTTGACCTAAAGTAAATCCTTCTTTTCTTAAATTGTTCTTGTTTATTACAGTGACAGGAAAACAAACCAAGACAGGATGCTTGTTAACTGACATAATAGCTCCCAAATTTGACCATTATCCACCTCTCACACTATGGTAGCATAAATGGACAGAGAAAGAAAATCAAAATGAGCAGCACATACTCTATAAAGGGCTGTTTTAACAATGCATGTCAGTGTAATTGCGTTTATAGAGAACCATTTTAACATCTCAGCCTATGTTTGCCTATGCTCATGAGTAACACATGCAGGGATACTGACATCTCTCTCCTTGACAATCAAATGACTAATTGCTAACAGATTAGAAGGGACAATGTATCAGCTCATGATGAGACTTTTTCCCTTGTTATTTTATACTCTGAAATATTATTCATAATAAAGTTTGAAAGACAGACCACTAATTTTTTTAACTGAGTTCCCCTGATAATCAAAAGATTAAATTTTAAGTAGTGAACCATGGAATTTTATAAACACCTAAGGACATAAAAAATACAGATGGGCAATTTAGTAGCCCAGTTGTATTGGGTGAACTCAGTATGGGACATTGATAAACCTCCACTACTGAGAGATGGAATGGACATCTGTGAAGGGGAAATTTGTGGTTTCTTTAACAACTCAGTTGTGTCACATGCTATTTTTCTAGAAGCCCTTTTGTGAGAGGATATGTTATATTTGGTGGAAACAGACACTTGGGAGGTCACATGGTGTTTAGAAAGAATATAATTAGAATCCCACATACAGTAAGAGGATGCTCTGCTTTTATATGCCATGCCACACGTCATTGATATTCACTGATCTTCACTTTATAGAGAGAAATGCACCCAAGAATTTCTCGTGGTATTCCTACTGATTCTGACCACACCTGCTGATTCAGTAGAGCCTTGCTGTTTCTGCTGGATTGTGTTGCTATTACTGATTTGCAGTTGGTGTTTGGTCCTGAATTGGACTGCAGGTATACTGACAACAAAGAGTAGAATCACTGCAAGAAACTCTGTCTAAACAAGTCCACAGCACACTTTTCATATTAAGCTTCTTTTTCCTCTACTGCTGGTTGGTGGGCTAGACAGGGGCATTTAAAGACTCTAAATAAAATAGGTTTTGAGAAATCTAAGCCCACATGTTTTTGAGTATGTGAAATGCAGGCAAGAGTCTTTGTAATGGTTCTTCTTACTTTGTGGAGGCAAATTATTGGCCCTGCTATCTGTTCATATAGTATGATCTGGATGTAAGTAAAAAGTTAGTGCAGGTATCCAATTAACTATGATAAAAGACTCCCCTTTTGTGTTCTTCTTTTTAGTGGAGCTGAAAGAAAAAAGTCAGTGATTGCTAAAATATAGAGGGTGAATTAAAGTCCTCTTGATGAAAAAAAAGCTCCCTAAAGCAACCTTTCATGAGTTAGGCACACTATTAAATGCATATACTTACAGGAAAGAAGCTCTGTGAGTAAAGTGGAAATAACTTGTGCTTCAAGAGGGCAGCAATTCTAGGAAAGAGGTTGGCACTGGTCCAATGAGAGAGAGAGAGAGAACACAGGGGCAAGATAGACCTCTTCTTTGAAACTGCTCCCCCAAACTCAGGCAGATCCATGAGAACATTTTCAAATATAATAACCAACTTGCTATTATGTTCCTACCTGTGCCTGCCAATATACCCAACACAATGATACACAAACATACAATTTATATGTACATAAAATATTCACCTACTACATACATATGCACTTATAGAAGCCAGCTGAATAATATTTCTCAGTATATAAGTCATTCAGAATAACATACTTGTCCATCCTTAGCAAAGGACAACAGTTGTCAAAGCAAGAGCAAAAGAATTACATTCACTTCTGTTATTACACATCTAAGAGTATAAAAATGTACATTAAACATTATATATTTCAGGCTGAATTCATCACCAGCCTATTTTTATATCTGTTATTGCCCATATGTTTTCCTGTTACTCAGTTTTTAAGGCAGTGGCTTGCATCACCTGCCTCATGCATCACCATCCTGTCCATCACCAAGTCCTCATGCTCTAGTCTCTCTGCTCACTCTCTCATGCATGCCGAAAACCCAAGCTTCTCTTATTTCTGCTAATGCCACCTCCATCAAAAGACACATTAAGCCCCATCTTCTTTTAGAAAACTTCAATTAATTTTAGTAAATACTCCAAATGTATTATTTGGTTTGAAAATCCATCGTGGTTTGCTCTCTACTAGCTCAGTGGATTACTTTATTCTCCATGTCTCCCTAATGAAATCATCTATATATTTGACCTTTCTGACTCCACTAATGGAATGACCCTTATCTTGCCTACTTTTCTGTTTACACAGTTTTAGGTGTATAGGTGAGTGTGTCTTTCTCTCTTGTGTGTTATGCATATGGCTGTAGAGGTATGTATACATACACCTGCCTATCAGTGTGTAAGTGGAGGTCAGAGGCTGACTGGGTATATTCCTCCACTATGCTTTACCTTAATTTTTGGAACAAGCTCTCTTGTACCAAGAATTCACTACTTTGACAAGACAAACTAACCAGTGAGTCCTAGGAATCTGCCTGTCTCGGCTCCCCTTCCCTCTGCCACCCTTGGGGTTGTGTTAATGGTATACGCCTTCTGCCTAATTTGATGTGGATGCTTGTGGTACATACTCAGAAGATAATGCTTGTTCCATAAACACTGTATTTACTACGCCATATCTCTGACCCTTGTTTATCCAGTTTTTTAAAAAATATTTTTATTTTCTATATTCTTTGTTTACATTCCAAATGATTTCCCCTTTCCCGGATCCCCCCTCCTCATATGTCCCATAAATCTTCTTCTCTCCATCCATTCTCCAATCACCTCCCTCCTTTTTTTCTCTGTCCTTATATTCCCCTCCAATGCTAGATCAATCCTTTCCAGGATCAGGACCTTCTCCATACTTCTTCATGGGAGTGATTTGTTATGCAATTTGTGCCTTGGGTATTCAGGGCTTCTGGACTAATTAATATCCACTTATCAGAGATTGCATTCCATGTGTATTCTTTTGTGACTGGGTTACCTCACTTAGGATGATATTTTCCAGATCAAACCATTTGCCTAAAAATTTTGAGAATTCATTGTTTCTAATTGCTGAGTACTATTCCATTGTGTAAATATACCACATTTTCTGTATCCATTCTTCCTTTGAGGGGCATCTGGATTCTTTCCAGCTTCTGGCTATTATAAATAAGGCTGCTATGAACATAATGGAGCATGTGTCTTTATTGCATGCCGGGGAATCCTTTGGGTATATGCCAAGGAGAGGTATAGCAGGGTCCTCCGGAAGTGTCATGTCCAGTTCTCTAAGGAACTGCCAGAGTGATTTCCAAAGTGGTTGTACCATCTTACAGCCCCACCAGCAGTGGAGGAGTGTTCCTCTTTCTCCACATCCTCACCAACACGTTTGTCCAGTTTTTATATTCAAAATTGCTTCCTCAAAAATAGAGTCAATAATTTCCAGCTTTGAAATTTATTTGGACTTTTCAAGTATTTATATACTTACCTTTTTATCCTCTGTCATATTATGAAGTCTTTTGATGTTTTACACCTTTAAATTTTCTTTTGGTGGGCTTATTATGTGAAAGACTGTGACTGGTGCTCAATAACTAAGCTTAGTAAACAAAAATATATTAAAGTTTAGTTAAAATAAATTTAAAGTTGAGTCTTGACAGAGAGAAAGCATTTAGAAGTCTGGTTTGTGCAATCAAAAGACTGTGGCCATATTTAAGCTCAAATGACTTTGTGTCCTCTGAACCAGAGATGGTGCCCATAACTTAAAAATCCCATTTTCTCCCTAAGTACATGAGAATAAACATAAATGGAATGAGTGATTTGGACACAATTATTGGTAAGCATGTAATTAAGAGTCTGTATAGTGGGCACTTATTTTCATATGCATTGAAATTTTACAGAATCCTACTGCAATATTTTAGGAAACAAATGTGATTGGCCTTCCCCTGCCTGTGATGTTGACAGATCAATTTGTCATTCACAACAGTGTGGTTGCTGGATAGCAACAATTAATGTTAAATGTATCCAAGCAAATCTTGTATGTTTCTGGAGTTTTACAAATTATACTTTCTAAACTATGGATATCAAGTAACTAAAATATCTAGATAGTCTGTGTTTATTCTGCCTTTTAAGTTCTGTCCTTAAAATATCCAGATCAGTACAGCTTAGGGATGGTAGCTGGACACACTCATTTCTGTTTTGTAAAATCACAGTTAGTTTTCCTTTTTTCTAGTGGTAATCTGCCCTTGTCACATGTTCAGAGTTGTGAGGTATGACTGTGGTGCTCATCAGCCCCTGACTTAGGTTTCCATTAGCATGACAAAACACCATGACCAGAAGCAACTTGGGGAGCAAAGGGTTTATTTGTGTTACATTTCCAGGTAGTAGTCAGTCATTCAGGAAAGTAGGAAGGAACTTAAGGCAGGAATATGGAGGTGTGAACTGAAGCAAACCATGGAGGAGTACTTACTTGTTCTCCATGGCTTTCTCAGCCTGATTTCTCAAATCGCTCAAGGCCGCCTTCTTGGGATGGCCTCACCCAATGGTCTGGGCCCATCCATACTAATCATCAAAACAAACCAAAAAAACTGCCAACTTGCTAATCTAGTTGGGATATTTTGGCCTTTGAGGTTTCTTCTTCCCCTATGACTAGTTTGTGTTAAGCTGACACCACACTAGGCAGCACAACCTTCAAATGATGACAATTTATTAGTTGCTCAAATAGCTATGGTTCATTTGCATGCTCAGGGCAGTCAAAATTGTACAAGCAAATTAACATGGGAACGTTATGTATAGTCCAGACAGTGAAATAGAGTTATGACCAAAGCTAAATAAGAGCACCTCGCTTTAGATATTTCAAAATTATAATCTGAAGAGTAGGGTTTAAAAACTTGAAAAATGAATAGAGTTGATTATACATTTAAAATTAAAAGGAATTTTGTTATAAAAGCTTTCATCCAAATCAAACCCAAACTATCATGAAAATTAAGTATATCCAACATTCTAAATGACTGATTTATCCTATTTTATCTTTTATTTCAACCATATTTTCACATGCAGATGTTTTTCCAATTTTTATACCTTCAGATTTCACAGACTATATGAACCATCGGGATACATTGTGCATTGTGTTTGTGTGCATGTGCACCTACCTGTGTGTATGTGTGTACATCAGTGTCTCTGTGTGTGCAGGTGCTCATGCATGTGTGTGGGGGGGCAGGTAATTATGTGTTTGAGGAAGTAGGTGATGCCAGGTATACAAGTGTCTGTTTGTATGTCAGGATCAGAGGTCAATCCAAGGTATCTTCTTCAGTTTTTTCCACCCTAATATTTTTTCTTTGTCTATTTTCATGTGTATGTAATGTTTGTGTATATGTCCTCATCAGATGTGTGCACATATGCATATGTGTGTGCATGTCTATGGATACCTGAGGTTATTATCAAGAATAACACTTAGTAGTTTTCCATCTTAGTCACTGAGGGACAGACTCTGAATCAAACCCTGAGATCGCCCACACGGCTAGTCTTGCTAGTCAAATCCATTCAGTATTTCCACGGTATCTGGAGGTCTGAATGCTAGTCTGCATGCTTGAACAAAAAGCATTGTAATCACTGAGCCACATCCTCAGCCCTCCTCCTTATTTATTGAGACTTGGTTTCTCACTGAGCTCACAGGTTTCATTAGGCTGGCAGTCAGGACAAACCCAAGGAATGCAGATGTCTTCTCTCCCTCTACCTAGTTCAGAGATAACAAACATGCATGATCATAGCTGACTCAGATGTGGGTGTGGGGGACATTGTGTGTAAAGACATTGCTGGTCTTTACATGCCAATGACTTTCCTGACTGAGCCTTCACACCAGTTCAATGAATTCGCATTTCTGAAATTCATATTTTATCTTGCGATTATATCCATTGCACACATTGCGGAGTGACCCAATAAAATAAAATATTAATTCTATAAAATACACACTAGCATCTCTTTATTTATTTGTTTATGCTCCATTTTTATTTCCCTCCCTCCCACGTCTACACTCTAACCGTTCCACATGCCATACCTCCTCTCCACCCCCCAGCCCCCCACCCCCTGTCTCTACATGGATGTCTCCAACCCTCCATCCAACCTGACCTCTAAACCCCCTGGGACCTCCAGTCTCATGAGGGTTAGGTACATTATCTCTTAATGAGCACAGACTGGGCAGTCCTCTACTTCATGTGTGTTGGGAGCCTCATATCAACTGGTGCATGCTGCCGATTTGGTGGTCCAGTGTTTGAGAGATCTTGGGTTCAGATTAATTGAGACTAGCATCTGAATTTGAATTACTGTGAGTACTGCTGCTACTTTTCTATATAAGCTCTGTACTCTATTTAGGCAATTATGTGTCATGTAAATACAGTTTCTTTTGTGGTATTCCCTGGCTCAGATCCCAAAAATCTGACCTTTCCTTTATACATCTGATCAAATTTTACTTACTTTGTCAGCCCTCCACTGAATTTTCTGGGAAGCAAGTTATTCTTTCCTTTATACATAAAACAACTTTTATGTATCAATTTTATGGAATTTATTACAATGCATTGTAATTTTTTGTTGAGGCCCATTTCCTCTGTTAGAGAATAAACTTTTTGTGCTTAGGGAGCCTGTTTTATGCCTCGCTATATCTTCCAAGTGCATTGTGTGCTGCAGGCCTCCAGTAGCTGCTCAGCAAGGACATAATTCAGTCTGGCACACACAGGAAGGCAGAATGATAGAGATGAAAACTCCATCACTCAGTTTCAGCTGTGAATTTTAGGCATGGCCAACACTTTTGAATATCGAAGAGAAAACTCACTGGAGACTAACACCCATATTTCCCTTTGAGATGTGCTAATGCCTGCATTAAGTAGCGACTTTGCATCCTATCTTATTTCAAAGTAACAAATATGCTAATTGTGTTGCTCTTGGGTCAGTGGAAGGAGATGGGATTTAACTTAGCAATAAAACAGTTATTTTGCTTCATAAGTACACCTAGGACTTAACAGTGTTGTGTATGGAATTGATGCTACTGAATTGAACCACTGAAGAGCTGTTAATATAGCAACTGCATTATTAGTGATGGGATGAACTTAATTTTCAGCTATCATTCAAAATAGATTTATGAATCATTAATGGTATTTCTAAGTTTGGTACAAACTTGCTCCATTAAGCACTGATGGATTCTTATTAGATGCTTCTATCTGACTGTCTTCAGACGATCACTGAATTTTTAATTTTCTTAAAAATCTAAAATGGAGAGATATTTGCTTTGACATGTTTAATCACTTTTCCATTTTAAGGAAAAAGATGAGAAATCACTGAGGAGAGAGAGACTCGTCATCTCTGTTTGTGCAAAGAAATGAAAGATTTTGCAAATGCAATTCCATATAATTAAATTGACATTTATTGGAGGTAGTTTTATTACTTCTTTAGACTATGGGGAGGGATACACATTGTTATTGTCATCATTGACCTCATGGGAAATTATTAAAGCACTTTAAAATATTAACGTAGTGTCCCACTATGTGCTACTAATCGAATCACTGATAATGAAAGCATCTATCAGAAATGTAGAAAGCTGTGTTAATATTTGTTAAGTATCATGCCATTTAGATAATTAAGCACATTTTGAATTGAATTAAATTAAAGTACATGGAACTCTTCCCGAATGCTGGTTCATCCATGTATACATGCATGCTATGCATATATATCTGTGCCTGGCTCAGAGCTGGGCTCTTAGAAACAAGAAATAGCCAAAGCCATGGACTATATGGTTCAAAAGACTATATGCATAACAGAGATAATAAAAATATTGGAAAAGTCTTTCATGTTATTTAAGACAACAGAGAGAGAAACAGAGCACAAGCTCAGTAATTTAGGTCAGCCTTAAGGAGAAAATAATTCGGAGACAAGTGCATTTGAGGAAATGTCGCAGACAAGGGAGTGAGAAGGAACATGTGGCCACGGCTCTGTGGAGGACATTTACTTTGTAGTGCTGGCCTCTGTCCACCTATCTGTTTCCTTATTACCATCTTAGCTTTTCCCTTAGCAAAAGCTGATTCCAGCATATCCTTTCTTATACAATATTCTCATCAAAATTGGATTTCAGTGAAGATGTGAAATTTCCTTCAGAATTATTTGCATTTTAACAGAGGTCAACTCCTCTGATCATCACTATGGGATAAACCCTCTCAAGTGCTGATATTTCTGGCGTCAGTTCCTCTGCACACTCTGTGGGCCTGACAGGTGCGGTCAGAGACATTTTGTGGCCATGCAGTGAGGCTATAGCTGAATTTCAACCTATAGTGAGAATTTGGGTTTCTTTAAAAACGCAGAAATGTTATGTGAATATGTTGTTGTTGTTGTTGTTGTTGTTGTTGTTTTTAATCCTAGGTGTGGGATATGGGCCTGCCCCTAGGTGTCCACAAGAGCTGGCAATGATTTGTTTCCTGCTCTGGCAGTGGTGTAATTTTGCCAGCTGAAGGTAGTTCGGCATTTGGAGGACTCTTCAGAAGGTATATAAAACGCCAGGCTCCCAAAAGCGGAGGCATCTGCTCCTCTTGCTGTTTCTGCTTCTGCTTCTGCTGCTGCTGCTGCCCCTGCTCCTGCTGGTTCCTGCTATTGCTGTTGCTGTTGTTGTTGCTGTCTTGGTGCTTTTTGGTTTCTAGTTGTAAATATCCTGAGAGCAAATATTGAACTTTCCCCCAAAGAGCTCAATGCCCAAATCAGCAGGAAGTAGTTTAACAATATCCACGTTCCTTTCTCCTCTATCCTTCTCTCCCTCTCTTACCTAGAGTTGGGAGTTTGGAAGCAGTAAGTGTGGACAGAGTGGTAGAAAAATTAACCCATAAAGTCGCCAAAAGAGAAGTTACATAAGTTCTAATCACAGCTTCTTGAAAATATTTTATTTTACTTAGTTATTAGCAGGACACCTAAAATTCATGTTTGGTGACAGATGCCATATGGGCTAGGTATGTTTATGACATGGGACCAAAGGGTAGAGATTAAGCAAAACCAAAAGCAAAACAGGGCTCTCTAATGCTAAACCAACTAACAATTTACTGGACTTTTCCTGTGATTTGAATACTGTGCTCATAGTCCTTGGATGTCAATGGTGAGATGATGTTTTGACTATGAAAGTATGAGAGTAAAGACACCATCTCTTTTGGGGGAAAGTTATAGTCACTTACATTGAAAATCTCTTGGAGCTGTGGATGTGACTTAGAGGTACAGGAAAGTTGAATAATATGTATGAGGCCCTAGGTTCAAGTCTCAGTATTGTGGGAAAAATTGTTTTAATAAAATTAACAGCCAATGATTCATGATTGCATGGGACCACAGTCCAGCTCAGAGAGGTTAGCAAAACTCCATGTGTAGAGAAAAAACTGTCACGGGACATGCAAATTTAGGTGAACAGTTTCTAGGGGAAATGATTATTTAATATATTAATATATATTAACATATATTAATATATCAATATAATAATTTAAATATTTAATAAATAATTAATATATTTAATTTTCATTGAACTTTGGTGAAGAATTGAAAGTGCCCATGAATTTTATTTAAGTGCCAGGAATGCTTGGAGGGGTTCTTAATGCATTTCATTCATTAACTCTAGGTGCTGAGTTCACAGTCCTAGGGTATGACTTTCCAGATGAATCAATTGGCATAAGATCAAAATGGCTAGCTGGTGTGACTTCTACATCTCAACATACCAAAGCACAAGTATGACAATTTTAGTCAAACAATAAATCGTTACTGCTCACTTCAACACCTTTTCTTCTATCATTTGCATTATTATTCTGGGTAGGAGGCTCTAAAGATTGCATTTCCTATTTATAAGTGTTATATTCTAAAAAAATATATTAGAATCTATTATATTCTACAAAACCAGGAAAAGACTGGCAAGCATGACATAAAGGCAAGAACCTGTTCTCTCAAGCTTACTCTCCTTCTCTTGCTCTTTAAGCCATGAACTTAAATTGGCAGACTTTGCATACCATTTCCAGAACCTTCTGTCCTCTAACGTGTGTCTGCATCCAGAGAGCCACTGAGACATTGAAAGTTCTGACCTCAGCTTTGAGGACACATTTCCAGTCTGTGTGTGTGTCAACGTAAGTCAGGCCACACTGCTCTCTCAGTGGAATTTTTATTCTAAGTAAATTTTATAATACTTACACAAATGTTCCATGTTACAAATATATTTTACATATTATGGTACAAACATAAATCATAAAATACTCTAAAGTAAGTATGTCCCTTCTTGGTAGCACATACTACATCTTAGCTACTGTCCCACTGCTGTGATGAGACTCCATAAGCAAGGCAACATGTAGAGGAAAGCATTTAATTGGGGTTTATTTACAATTGCAGAGAGTTAGTCCATGTCCAGTATGGTGGCAGGACTCAGGAATTATGCTAGAGTAGTAGTTAAAAGCTTACTTAATGATCCTCAGATAGTAAAACTAGATCTGATGTAGGCTTTCAAAACCTCAAAGTCCATCCCCAGTGATACATCTCCTCCAAACAGTCCATCAACTTGGACTTGGAACCAACCAAATATTCAAATGTATGAGCCTTTTGTGGCCGTTCTTACTCAAATCACCATGATATATATATAATACTATATAATGCCTATTATTTTTGTTGGAATAAATATTATTTAAAAATAGTTATTCCTACATCCAATTAGGAAATTAAACCTTTAATTATGAATGTTACATTCTACTAAGTGAATCCTTACCAGAATTTCACCTATGCAGATTTATGATTTCTTGTTCTGCAAGGACTATCCTCCATATTCTCTCCCAATTCACTCTTCTCTCTCTCTCTCTCTCTCTCTCTCTCTCTCTCTCTCTCTCTCTCTCTCTCTCTCTCTCTCTTTCTCTCTCTCTCTATCTCTCTCTCTCTCTCTCTCTCTCTCTCTCTCTCTCTCTCTCCCTCTCTCTCTCTCTCTCTCATAAATGCAGGCTTCCACATGCAGTACCAAACAGTTGAATGTGTCTATAATCATGAAAGCTTAATTAGCTTAAATGTTATTATAAATATATCTCGAGAGCTGGTTTGAAGATTCTAGAATGTGAACACATGAACTCCAATACCCTGAGTAATAGATCACCTGTCATTTACAAGGAAGGCTGTCCTCTTTGACTTACCATGCTGCCTCAGAAGGGATCCCTATGGTGCATTAAGGGAGCAGAGGGGAGACTCCCTCACCACATCTGAATCTTAGTGATCAGTGTGGTAACATACGTCACAACCTGGTGATTTACACATCCTACTTTACAGTTTTTTTCATTTTTGTTTTTATCTGTTTTCTTTAGCTAGACCTTGTATATGCTAGCTGGCTTGTAAAGCACAGAAATCTATTTTTCACAGTCTTTGAGGTTGCAAGGTCTAAGGTCAAGAAACCATAGGATCTCATTTGTGATAAGGACCTCTCTCCTTACATATGGCTTTATTCTAACAAGACAGAAGGGGAAAGGGTCACTCAACCTTCTCTTAGCAAAGCCCACTCATGAGGGCGCTGTTCTTACACATAATAACTGCCCAAAGATCGCCATTCCACCTATCATAAACTCGAATTTAGAATACTGGCATATCTTCAAGACCACTGTAACTGTGTAACCTCAGTGGGTCCTGTGTACCCTTTTAGTATACTATTTACTTCTCTGTTATCTTTTATTGAATTGATTGTTGAAGTCATGGGCAACTTGCTTCTTTCCAACTGGACTCTATTTACAACACTAATTAATGTATACTATCTAGTTTTGTTTTTCTCTTTTCTTATCAGAAATGTTACAATGAACAAACTTAATAAACTTAATATAATTGAAGCATTCATTATTCATTGTTTGAAAACTGAGGGGAAAAGAGAGTTTCAATGATTGTTCAGTTCAGTGGGTCTTTTCTTGTGTAGTCCAGTGCATTGTATGCATTTTACATCAAGTATTCAGAGATAGTAGTGAAAAAATGATTTTCCTAGTTACTAGAAGAAAATAATAGTTAAAATACAATGTAGAAGATGATTTTAAGTCAATAACACCTCCAGCATGACAGACATTAGTAACTGTTCATCATAAACAAATGAACAAAATTAAAGAGCTTTTTCAGTCTAGTAAGAAATGAACAGTATCTTGATGTAACTTTTATGCCAATCCAGGAGACTTTGACCTTTTTTCTGTAATTTTTTCCAATTTGGTCATTCCATAGTCAAATAAACATTCTTTTGTTTGTTTCTTTTTTGATTGTTTTTTTTTTTGTTTTTGTTTTGTTTGTTTTGTTTTGTATTCCTTTATGCATTTGGTTTTTTTGTTTTTGTTTTTGTTTTTTTACTGAGAGGAAAAATTCTCCTTGCTTTTAGACAATGTTACACAGGTAGATAGTATATACTAACCACTGTCAATAATTCTCCATCCCCCTAACACTCCTGTCCAACCCCCCCTCTCTCTGTGTGTGTGTGTGTGTGTGTGTGTGTGTGTGTGTGTGTGTGCCTGTAACAGTATACCTATCCATGTTCTCTTGTACTACTGAATGAATTTAACCAGGACCAGCTGTGTGCTTGTTTGTAGCTATCTAATGGAGGCGGCTGGGTACAGTAGTGGGTACATTGATCCCCCCTCATCTAGAATCTACCAATAGTCAGAAATTCAGTAGCCTCATGAGCTCTTAACCTATCTATGACTGATGTTTGATAGGGAAATTCTTATATGGCACATTACAATACCTAATTTCTTTTGTACAAAATTTCTACTATGAAACAGTTGTACTCCCTATCTCTGAGCTATCTGACATTGCTATTGCTACTTGCTCTGAAAATTAAAATCACTTTATTCAAGGCTGCACCTTCCCCATTGCATAGAAACAACTTCCAGGATGCCTTTGATATTACTAAATCCAGTGCCTTATTCTCTGTGCTCAGAACATTCCCATCACAGGAGACTCAGACTTCTATGCTGAAATTTGCCTTTCTTTGCCTGCCTGCTTCCCTGGAAAAGAGTTCTTATCTCTTCTCTGTCTTTTACAGTTTCGACACTGAGACAATCAAGGATCTTGCTTCAAAATATATTTAGTACCTGACTGCTTCTCTATACTGCAGTTCTTCTTTAAAAGTCTCATAATCATTTCTCACTGGCATTTAATGATGTTCTCCATTTCTATAGTTGGATCTTAAAACCAACCTTTTAACACAGTATCCAGAATGACCTTTAAAATGTGAATGAGGTGCAATGACTGTCTGCTTGAAGCCCTTCAGCAGCCTCCTGCTCTACTCTGAGTCACACATAGTCATATAGTTAGTGAGCTTTTGCCCCACTTGTGCTAGCTCCCCATGATGCCTTCTCTCCTCTCAGTGGCTCCTTCACATTCTAGCACTGTTAACTTCTATGCTGCAAACACTCAAAGCATTTGCCTGTCTTTTATTCTTCGCTTTGCCATTATCTTTGCTAGCAATTTAGTTTTTGAGATATCTACTCACCTAAGTCCTTCATATATTTGAATTTTTATTGCCTTTATTAATGGTCTACACTGATACATTTTACACAGTGATGTGCTTCCTCATTTACAATCTAAAACCCTTTTATCCTTTTCTTCATCTTTCCTAATATTTCTCACTTGTTTGGTAACTACATATGCTGTGCAATTTATACACATTTTATTTATTTTGTTTATAAGCTATTGCTTATCTTCTATCAGAATTGAAATTCCATAGGTCAGAAAGGTTTGTTTGAATATAAAGTTCACAAAACAGTAATTTTCAGATTCTGGAATGAATAGAGCTTGATTCCCAAGGATTCATGTGTTAGAGCCTTGGTTCCCACTGTAGCAATGTTGAAAGGATGCATATGAGTTTAAGAGGTAGGGGATATCCTTGTGTCCTTTCTCTAGCTCCTCCATTGGGAACCCCGTGTTCAGCTCAATGGCTGGCTGAGAGTGTCCCTCTGTCAAGGAGCTGAAGGGGGTTGCAGCACCATAGGAGGAACAACATGAGTCACCCAGTACTCCCAGAGCTCCCTGGAACAAAACCACCAACCAAAGAGTACACATGGAGTTACCCATGACTCCAGATGCATAGGCAGCAGAGGATGGCCTTGTAAGACATCAAAGGGAGGATAGGCCACTGGTTTGAGGTAGGCTTGATACAACTAGGTAGGGGAATCCCAGGGCTGGGAAGTGGGAGAGGGTTGATTGGGGAACAGGGGGAGGGGAGATGGCTTATGGTATTTTTTTGGGGGGGGGGACCAGGAAAGAGGACAACATTTGAAATGAAAATAAATATTTAATAAAAAATTTAAAAAAGAGGTAGAGGATGTTTAGGAGATAGTTCAGTCATTTTTGGTGTGCTTGCAGAAAGGGTCAATATAGATTCCAAAATGCCCTGGCAATTACTCCTGTAAGAGTAATTGTTAGATAAAATAAGCCTGCCTTTCCCCATCTGTATTGCTCCCTGTGTATTTTCTTTCTCTGACATGATGCTGTCTACCATCAGGTCCTTATGCACAAATGAAGAAACTCAGTCATGGACCTTCAGTCTCATAAACCGTGAACTGAATAAATAACCCTTCCTTATAAAGTACCTACTAACGTTCAGTATTTTGTTATTACAACAAAAATGGATTAATGTCTTTTTCATAGAGAAGTTCATTAAATATTGTATAAATGTATGCAACTACTCAGACTCCCTGAAGAGTCTGTTTTACACAAATAGATTCTTATTGTTTGATGAAGAAAATTCCTGTCTCCTCATATACTTCATATTTCTACATTCTAAAACCTTCCCTTCCATTATCTGGTTGAATCATGAATGTACTTTAAAACTATACGTAAATCATGTATGTTTGATGAAATCTTGCTGGAACAGATTTGATTTCTAAGGTTTAGTTCTATTCTAAATATTATAACCTTAAAAATAATTTAAGTAAGATGTTGGTCTAGTGGCCAAACATAAGCCTGATACATTATCTTTGAACAATATTTTTGGCTCATATATTTCAATGTTTATGTATTTATTTGTGTATTTATATATGTATGTATGTATGTATGTATGTATGTATGTATGTATGTATGTATACATACCTTCAATTTTATTGGAGATTTCCTTAGGTATTAATCATATCCCCATTATCTTTATGTTATCAAGATCTATTACATAATATAATTGTGGTAGGACATTATAACATGTACAAGAGCCAGAACCCTTATAATCCTTACCCACTGAATCCTAGTGTTTAGCTGAAGAGCCAGATACTGATAGCAACACCATCATTATATTTACCAAGGAAAGCCTGAGATGCAGGGAGGGAAGGGAGTAGGAGGGGCAAGAAGGAGGAGGAAGAAGAAAGAAAGAAAGGGAGAGAGGGAGGGAGGGAGGAAAAGAAGGTGAGAGAAAGAGAGAGAGAAGATATAAAGAAGATTTGAACCTATGCATTAAAATTTTAGCACCAAACGTCCGTATACCAAAAATATTGTTCCTCTTCTAATGCCTCCATAGATCTTAGTTATTTAGGTAAGTGTGTGATATGGGCAGACTCAGAGAATTCCAAGTATTTGCTGTCATAAAACTTCTGAATTTTCTAGATCAATAGCTAAGCTCGTCATGCAGAGCCCCTCTCCTGTGTACAAGCCACTGTTTTTGCCACAAACACTTTGATTCAAATACTGACTATATCTACATTGTCATTAATCATTATACCGAAGGTGCACTTTGGGGATCATAGGATATTACATTTCCTACCGTTTCATTTCCCACCAGCAGAGTGCAGGACAGCAATGGTTCCTGCATGCCTGCATCAATGAAAAGGATGCCTGAAGTGCATCCAACATTCAGAATTCACAAGGAGGGGCTTCCCAAAGACAGTTTTGGTCCTCAATTAGTACATGAAAGCCGAAGATGGGCCCAGCTGCTCCACCAAGCTCCAGGCTCTGAAAGCAACTGTTCAGCTGAGCTGGAGACATATTGGAATAGTGCATTTAAAAAAAAATCCCTGAAAGGAATCATCATATTTGGATGAGCAAAAAGGACAGCCTGCCAAATCCATGCTGAAATGAAAGTTATGTTTTATGTGTTCGTGGCTTTTTGTTTTGTTTTTACCCTTTAGAAAAAGCTTTTCACAAAATTGTTGGCAAAGAAACAAAATAAATTATGCTTACCCAGGTGAAAGCAGAGTAAAGGATGGAAATGCTAAACTTAGTCAGTAAATTAGACTTTTGCCCGAAATTCACATACAAGAAGTAAATATTTCAATTGTCATCTGTAAGTGAAGTGATTCTAAGGGACTGCTTGGTTGGGGGCAGGGGGGAAGCATAGTTTGTATTTATTTTTGTCGGGCCATTTATAATTCACCAGCTTCGGCAATGGATAGAGATGACTCCATTATCATTTTTTAACCTTTGCAGTTCTCCCTTATTTTTCTGTTCACAAGCTTACAGAAATATCTTTCCATTCATATCTATCTACAAGTCTTCTTCCAGGAGTCCTGGTCTTTATCTCAACAACCGGCATCTCAGTGCTCCCTTCGCTCTTCAAACTGCCCAGTTTTTCATTGTTTCTCACTAGAACGATTTGGGAAGAGAGCAATGCTCATGTCAATACCACCTCAGCCACTACAGAGCCTGGGGAATTTATGCGAGCCTTGGGAGTTTCAACTTTCCATTCGCAAAAGGATGGCCATAAACATGTTATTTCAGAATTGGCTGGGACAGTGTCTGAGATAAAAAACAACCACCTATTCCCCAGTTCTCACAGAATGCCATTTTCAGAGATGAACCGTAACCTTTCTCTTTAAACCTTGTCTTGGATGAGGTTCTATTTATTTTAGTATCTCTTTCTGATCTGTCCATGATTTCTTTTCTATTTAAATCTCTCATCAAGACTCAATTCAAATACATTTGATCTGTTTTCCTTATGATATATTTATCCGGGTACTTAACCACCTTAAGTTCCCTCTCACATTCACTCTTTTGAGCAAGTTGGCTGTGATAGCTGTGATTCTCCAGGCTCTGTTGTGGCTGAGGTGGTATTGAAATGAGCTGGCTCCCTTCCCAATCCATTCTAGTAAGAAACAATGAAGAGTTGTGACTGGTTGAAGAGTGAAGAAAACACTGAGATGTGAAGTGTTGAGATAAACGCCAGGACTCATGGAGAGGGCTCGCATATGGCTTGGTATATCGAATAGGGAGGAGGGGGTGAATAAAGTGTAGACAAATAACAAATATAGTTGTAAGTATATATGATCTTCTAGTTTTCAAATACCGTTAGTCTAGGTTTTCTTTACACAGTGGAAATTGTCACTTTCAAGTTCAGAACTTGCAACTCAACCTTGATGCTTGTCTTTTCTTCATAGTTATCCAAGATACTGCACTTGATAAACAACTTTCAAAGCTCATGATTTTTCCCCATCTCCATATTTGCTCTTCCATCTCTCTTTTGTCACTGTCACTGGTTTTTCACTGACATAAAAAGACAAGCACAGCAGGAGCTGAGGAAATGGCTCAGGTGGTGAAGTTTTGGTCACATAAGCATGAGGCCTAGACTCCAGATCCCAAGTATCTTTGTAAACTCCCACCATGGTAGTGCATGTCTTCAAAAGCAGAAGTGGGTAGATTTGCAAAGTTTACCAAGTAGCCACCTTTGCATACACAAACATGTACACAAAGTGGAACATGTACATTCACACACACACACACACACACACACACACACACACACCTAAAATCCATAAAATACAGATCCGTAAATGAAAGCAAAGCTAGTGGGAGAGAAGCTGGCCTCTGTTTGGTATCTATGCAACAGAGTCATAAGAAGCATTGTGAAAAAGGCCATTGAAAACAATGGGAGAAGAAGAAAGAGCATTCAGAAGAGGATACTCAAAATAGGTGAAGAAATGTGATAACTGTGATCACCTCACCATACAGAGCAAGCCACAACATTGAGTGACACAAGGCTACATTAGTCCTCTTGGCTTGGCATACTCAAGAGTGTCACCTCTGTCTCCTCTAAGCATTAAGGAATGTACCTGGCAACTCACAGATACCAATTTAAGTTCTTTTCTGATATAAAACTGTATGTTTCAATTCCTGTTGCTTTTGATATACTTTTTATAGTATAATTTATTGTAGTTTGTTAATTTTTCACACCTGGATCTAATATTTAACGTTCAATATTTCAAGCATTTATATAGCAATTTGCTCCTTTTGCTCAGCTCCAACAAAGCACATGATTTGTTTGTGTTAATTAGCAACAACAATCAAAGGACAAAGTAATAGTGAAGCAACATCCAAGAGAGGTAAGAAACTTGGAAATGTGAAGCCTAAATTCTGGAGAGGAAATCTACCACTCTAATTTAGAATAAGGCATAGGAGTGTGTGTCAGCTTGGGGAACAGCCTAATAAGGTCACTTCTGACACACTGCAGAAAAACCCACCAGATTTTTTTTTTATTGTTTACAACTAAAAAATATTCCATAAGGAAGAGTCAAATGTAAAAAAGGGATAAGGTGGTTGGAATTAAGATTAGAGAGATGGTTTATCATAACAGCAGCCATTAGCAAGTTTGGAAAAAATAGGGTTATGATAAAAAACAACAAATGATAAGGAGATTAAAAGCTTCCAAAGATCTACAATCACCTCACAAATAAGCATGGTTAAACTAACAACTTGTCAGTTATTGTAGGAGAATATAGTGTTATAGGGAGGGTTCCCTGACTCCTTTCCTACAACATATGATGGGATATCAGTCCTCCACAACTGACATCTGGCACACACAAACTGTAATGGAAAGATGAGGCTTCTACCATCTTTGTACAGGATATTCAAACTCCATCGTAGCATTTATCATTATCATATCTCCAAGTACTGACTAGAAAAGATACCTCCAGATATCAACAAATACATGGAGAGACAAATAGTAACACCTAGTTGCGAAACATTGTTTTAAGTGACTCATCTACCACAATTTCTTCTTAGTTCTTTCTGTTACTTGTCATGCTTTAATTAAGAGTAAGAAAGGAATAGAAAACTAGAAATTTGTTATATCTTGTGCCATAATAGCAATTGCTTCAATATTTGATAAGAGGTAATAAAAGGAATCCAATGCTCTCTGCAAGTTCTCGATGAGCTATAATTCTGACTTGTTTAATGTCATATTGTCTTCCTGACTTAGTCTTCTCTGTTCTAAATCATTCAAACATGACAAATTAAGACATTGTAACATTCAATTAAGAGTAGAATTGGTGTATTTTTAAAGGTTTATTTCTTTCGAGATTAGAGGTTTATTTTTTAAATATGCACACCCACCCACACACATTTACATAGTGCCTCTGAGACATAGAACACTTTCAGAAGCTCACATTCTTCAGGAATCACATAGAACAACACTAGATGTCCTATGTAATAAATTGTGTGTGGTGCATTACAAAATGCTTTTATGTAGTACAACAGTGAATACAGAAGATCCTTTTCCCTTCTGTTTCCTAAGGGAAATATTTCTTATAGAGACTAGGAAGGTATGTATTACCCTCATCAAGTAGTTTATGAACAAAACATCTGCTGTGTACTCCCAGGACACTGATTATCCTACATAAAATAAGATCAAGTACTGTTTGGTGTGGAAAGGGTTGAAAGCTTACCTGAAAGTGGATCTACAGATAAAAAACAGATTTGAATGGTCCCTCTCTCACTATATTGTAAACATGTTTGGAGGGAAATGCTAGAGAATTTATTACCTCTTCTTCCCTCTCATAGCTGAAGAAAGGGTGTCAGAAATACAGTCAGGATATGCTATGTGTCTCATGGGCATGTAGGATAAATGTGCTGGCGTCTGGATGGAAGAATGGAAAAGGCAATATTTACTCCCAAAGTACACATAACATGCTACTATAAGGTTACTTTGAAATTTGTTTTATCGTCCAGTTACCTAAACAATAATGTTATTGCCTAAACAGTAATGTTATAAAGGCAGTCATAGACAACATTATTTGATCATCTAGCAGTAACATCCCTCTTGAGAAGTCAACTCCAACAGGGTTCTCACAAGGCTGGACAGTTCTTCTAACCAACTGTACTGAACGGGAGGAAAATAAACCCAAGTGAATCTGATGTCCTTATTTATTTCCAGGGCTGTCATATCCAATGCTTTCCAGAGCCTGAGCAGGAGAATAATGCTAAATTAATTTTAATCATGAACGTTTTGTATATGTATGTGTGTGAATGACTGAGAGAGTGAGAGAGAAAGAGAGAGAGAGAAATAGAGAGATAGTTAGAGAGAGGGGGGGAGGGAGAGAGATATGCGTAGAAAACAATAAATGTGAAAGGAATAGATCTAATTTTAGGGGTCTTACTTTGTTATACTCCTGAGAATATTTGGTGGCAACTACATACATGTGTTTATTTTATTTATTAAATAGTGTAGTCAATACAGATCTTGGCAGTAGGGGGGCACCACAAACCAAATGCTCATTGTTCTATTTGACTCACGTCATAATTCAGGACTTCATCAGTCCCATAGTTAAGCAATCATTTTCTTCCAGAAGCCAGTTCATTCTTTTCACAAATACTTTGGTCCCTATATACCAATGGATTATCAATTCATACTTTACAACTTGGCATTAGTGTGTTATAATAATGAGTTATCAGAACATTTAGGACCAGCCTACACAGAAGAGATGTACCAGGATTTGAAATGGATAGACAAAAGATGTGCAAGATTTTTGTCTTTAAGACTTTAGGTGATGAATAGCTCACACAGTGGAATGGATTGAGCAAGTGAAAATATGAGCAAATAAAAATTTTAGAAGGATCAGTGTGAGACAAGAGTTCAGGTTTTCCAGAAGAGCACAGAGAGTTAGGGAATCATAGAAGACTTTTTCAGCATAGCATTATAGGATAGAAACAGTCATTTTAGAATCTTACCTTTGTGAGAGGAAAATATGAAGCTATCCAAGTGTAAATCCAACATAAAGCGAGATGAAAGTACTGATTGTCTTCTTTTTAATGGACTTTGTCAGATCAGTGTCAATGAGTAGGACTAGAGGTAGAGGAGTTTGTAGTTTACAGCATAACAATGGAAAACGAGTATTCAAGAGATAAAGTTCTGTACTTCAGCATGGCAAGCTATTCCTTGGAGTTTAGAGACAAGCATGACTACAAAAATATAGACTTTGAAACATGACCAGGAGTTTCCAAGATGCCATAAAGAGGGAGGATTTTTCTGAAAGATAATGAAAAGATGTAAGAACATATAATACTAAATAGGAGAAGCCAGGCTCTGGATACAGAGAGGGCCTAGCAGCTCACAATTCTTGCTGCTCTTGCAATGGTACAAGTTGGTTATCCTATATCCATGTCCAATGGCTTACAGCCACCTCTCTTTTATCTCCTAGGAATCCAATACTCTCTTCTGGCCTTCATCGGTACCCTTACTCATGTATGCACACAGAGGAAATACACATACTACTACTACCAATACTACTACTGCTACTACTACTACTCCTGAAAACAACCAGAACAATAATATGGGAATAATTAGGTCATTCTGGATAGACTCAGATTGTATATACTATAAAACAGGCTGCAAAAATTACATTTCCCCTTTTTGTGATGAGGAGTTATAGAAAAGTATTTTCCTTGAATTTAGAACATATAGATTGGAGGCAAGTACAAGAAGAATTTGAATGATAAGTGGGATGGTTTCGGAATATTCTGTAAGAATATTAATGAGGCACAATGAGATCATCCTTGATGATGGAGGTCATATTCAACAGAGGTGTCAGATGTCACTGACCAGAATATCCAATCCTTGGTGAGTATCAACCAGTAGGTTGAGTAGGTGGGAGAGTCAGAATCACACAATAATGAGAAATGATGGCTTTAGATGTATATTCTCTGAAACTTTAGACTCCATAATAGCTGGAGAGACAGGGTAGATGACTTAGGTCTATGCCTAATTCTGTCTTGATAAGTTGATGTTGACAATGTTCTTTCTCTTTTACCACCATTGAGAGACTTAAATGGCTTAATGTTTGCCCGTTGTTTTTGTCCAAACACTGTCTGGAACAGAAGAAGAACTCAATCATTACTAGCCGGAGTCCATACTCATAACTACAATGCTATAAGAAATAGGCCAATGAATGAAAAACCAATCATACTTTTGGTAATTAAGCTGGCCTTGGTGATCCTTTCAAGCAATGAGTCTGAATTAGGGAATAAGATGATAGACAGATGAGGCAGTTCAGAACACTGCTGCTAATTGTTAAATCATTACAGGTGCTATGCAAAGATGGAGGGCAAAATTAGATTTTTTTTCTCACAGTTTTGAACTTGAGTAATTAGAAGACTGATTCTACAATTGATATCAGTAAGTTACAACGATTTCTCAATAGTACCCAACTTAAAGGTTATTGGAGGTTTTAGTTGGATAATTAATATAAAGCACAGTGATAGGCAAAGCGTAATCTCTCAAGAGCTGTATCCATTAACAAAGACTCTATCCCTGTCTTCATGATGGCGGACACATCTGCATAGATTAAGAGGTTAATTTTCTCTAACATTTCACCACCTCAGAAAAGAGATGATTCAGTAGGATAAGCTCAGTGGAGGAATCAGCTGAGAACAAAAAGTAGACTCTCAAGACAACTGCCCCGCCCCCTCATTTTAACCTGAAAGTTCACAGAGGTGCCTAATTTTAGGTGAGCCAGGCATATTTTAATATATCTGGTTACACCATATTTACAACTCTATAGATGCTATAGATGGGATACTGTTCCATCCATGCTTAATTAAGTCTAAGAGCTGGAGCAGTTGAATGCACTTTTCTATTTTTCCATTTCCAACCTTCTTCCCCTGATAAACTACATGTCATGAATGCTTCACTTTATGTATGGCAATACATGGTAGGAGTCTGATGGCATAAAAGACAGAAGGAAGGAAAGTATTTTCTGGATCAACTCAGCGTTTCAGAGTTTGAGATGGTACAAATTTATGCTAAAAGAGGTTATCAGTATGGTCAATAGGAGTTTGTCTTATGTCTGTAGTATGGGGGTTTAAAACATAATGCAAGGAATAGGAAAGGGAGAAATATACAGGGGACGCAGAGGTGAGCAGTGATCCAGTGTTTAAGTAAGAGAACTTCAGGTCTTTATTAAAGGTAACAAGACCAGCCTCTACACAGAGCTACTTCATTTAATATGCAGTTTCTGAATGGATTCTAGAGAGAGTTAAGAGTACTAAAACATAGCCCTGAAGAGCATATATTAATAGAAAAAGTAGATGTGAAAAGATTATCAGCATCTTTCAGGAAATGTCAGATGCTAATAAGTGCTATAGCAATGATATGAGATGAATTTTAATTGTAGAAATTGGATCAGGAGGAGTAAGTAGGAAAATAGCAGTTGGAGAGGAGAAAGAAAACTCTGAAGCAATGTAGAGGTTTAGCCATCGGAAAATGCGTCCATGTTTTTGGCTGCAAAGGCTTCAAGAGAAAGATATAAAAATAACAAGACTCATGAAATTGAACTACTGTATAAGGCAGAGCCAGGTATATATCCAGTTCAGCTCTCCATCTCCAATATTGCCCCTATGTTTTTAGAAACAAAGTAAGGAGACTAAGAAATTTTTTACAGCTGAGTAAGTATCATCATAGGCATCCAGATCATTATGCCAAAGATTTTCATCAATTTACCGGTTCCCCAATCTTTTCCCTAGATCAGTCAGAGATTCTTAACCCAACCAGGCCCATTTCCACATATATGGAATACATGGACATAAATGTCATATAGCAATAATTACTAATCAATTCATATGCTTTCCAGAAAGGGAAGGGATCATAGATACCTATATCTCATGTTCAGAATTTCTGGTTAGCACCAAGTCCCTGTAGTGCTCCTTATGTTGAGGTTAATGAGGAGTTGGGAGCATGGGAAAGGGAATTTCCTATCCAAAGCCTCTGCTATGTTCCTCCAGACTACTGAAATCAGGAACTACCAATGCCTCTTTGCCTGACTACTATGATTTGTTAACCATCCGTAAGTTACTCGAAGTAAGAATATTTAAACTTAATTAAATTGTCTTTCTTTTCTGAAAATCTATATTGCTTGAGTTCATGATTGCTAAACTCCTGGAAATAAAAATTCAGTTTTTACACTTTAAAAGCTTTTTGTTAATTTGTAGTCTCATAGACTGTACTTTGATCATATCCACTCACCTCCCTAGACCTCCTCATTCCCCACGCACCTGACTTTTTGTCAGCATTGAGTCCATTTAGTGCTGTGGGTAGACTCTCGGATGCATGGCCAGCCATTCACTGAAGCACGGAGCCTACACATGCTTTAGAAAAATAACTCTTCCTATTCCTATGACATCAATGACTAATAGTTTCTAAGAGGCAAACACAAGGGTCTACAGCTGGCCAAGGAGAAGAGTAAGAGACTTTGGAGAGGACTGTGTAGAACACCCATACCACACCACTCTCTCTTCTCAGGGATCAGGCATCACTGCAGAAGAGGGGATGGAAAGACTGTAAGAGTCATAAGAGGAATGATTACAACAAAGCAATGATTTCCAGATAGAACAGGGCAATTGAACACGTAAGCTCACATCTGTTTTGACATCATAGACAAGACCTAAAAATACTCAAACCAGAAAAAAAAGTGCAACTCATAGTCTTTAGGGAATGTAGAAAAAGAAATAGTCCTGGCGAAATTAACTTTTTTTTTTATGTCTTCTCCCATTCTTATTTTTCTTGTTTTTATTTGATATTCAGCTACATACCTATATGTGCATAACTTCCAAGTTTCCGATATATACCTTTTGCTGATGTTCATTTTTATTCTCCTAGTTTTACTGACAATAGAGAATTTATTTTACTTTGTTAGCTATTTTCAGACCAAACTGACTTTTTTACAACATGGCCTGGCTAAACTCAGCATTACCACCCCATTTCACCCACTGTAGTTTATTTATATTTTATGCTATTTGCAATTGTGAAACTTATCATAATTCAAATGTGTTTTATTTACCACCTCTGAAGAAAGAAAAATCACTACTTTACAAATCTTATGGAAAGTAAAACAGGTGGGACAACCTAGGTGTTATAAATTAAACAATCCCCTTTGCTTGGTAACTAATAAGTGAGTGGCTAATATCACAAAACTACATCAGCCTTTCCCTTCTTCATATCATCTTGGGATATAACTGCATCTGTTGTGAAAATCACACCAGCATGCAATGAAGTATGAATAAAAGTAGATTTCTACTCAGCTTGCATGACAGCACAGTGCTGCTGATGGTGATTAAAGCTACTCAAAACGCAGGAGCAGCAGAGGATGTGGCAGTGCTACCGGATTCCCACACCAATGTTCTGGACTCCCCTATAAAAGACACTCATGCAATATTATGTTTAATATGCCTTAATCAGCTCGATGGCTGGGTCACCCCAAACATCCACATGGCTAATATCCCCCCTCTGATATTCCTCAGTTATTACTTACTAAAATATCTATTCCATCCTTACTGCCCTAGACCCAGCAGAGGATGGGGTTCTGGGGCTGCTCTCTCCCAGCTCTTACATGATTGCTGTGCTCTCTCTTCTGAGGCTCTCAAGCTTGCTAGATCCTTTCCCTGCATAGTGTTTCTCTTTTCTCTCTCTCTCAGTCCCCTTTCCTGGGACCATGCCCAGCCATTGGATCCTGGCAACTTTATTTACCAGTTAGAATAAACTGAGGGCAAATACCCTCAGCATCTTACATACAGATTCTCAGGCAATTTTGGGAACCCAAACAACATAATGCAAGTGTTAGACCAAAGCCATGACACAAAGGCACAGTGGAAGTATAGACAGACATAACAGAAGGTCAGTTGGATGAAGCTAGCTGGGAGCTAAAGACCATGTGCTCAATCTATTTTTACTTGGTACCATGTGGCTTTCACAGAAAGTCTATTTGTGAATTGGGGAAAATAAAATCAGCCGTGTGTATTATAGATATTTCTAAAGACATCTGCATTCATATCTATAGATCTTTATAAATATCCATACTACTTATTAGAGTGATTGCTCCATGCATAAATGTTTACCTGGATCTCAGTATGTAGCTCATGCATGCTTTCCGCCTTGTAATGCTTCTGGCTGACTTTACACACATGTGCCACGGTGTCTGGCTTTTTAAACCATCTTGTAAGTACTGTTTAAAGTTGAACTATGGAACCAAGTATGAGTTACTAATTTCCCATTCACTTTGATATAAAGCACTCATGTAACTCATTTGGAGTATATAAAATACTTTTTAGTCTTACATTTAAAATATTACAATTTTTAAATTTTAAGTTAAAATTATTTCCCACTTCTCTTTCCTCTCACTAACTCCCTCCATTCCTTCTTAAATTCATGACCTCCTTTTCTTCATATATCACACACATAAGCACAAAAACATATTCTACTGAATTCTTTTAGTGTTGCTTGAGTTGATATGGTTTTAGGACTGATGTCTGAGTGTAGATAACCAATTTGGGGGCTCATCCTTGAGAAAAACTACTCCTCTATATTATTTTTACATCATATTCTATTATTTTTGTCCACACATATGTACATAGATACCATGACATAGGCATGGCTCAGAATAAATTGTAAGATTCAGTTCTTTTCCTCCACCATGTGGGTCCTGAGGTCCTGAGAATCTGCCGCAGGTGCTTTACTCTCTGAGACATCTCATTCTCCCTATGTTTTTTTTTTTAGGTTTCTTAGGGAATGGTGAAGTATAATATTATAGAGCTGAAAATCTATTGAGAGTAAGCAAATAAACAGAAAAAATATTTTTAAGAGACATCTGAACATTTGAAACTAAACAGTAGTATATGGAGAAATGTTAATGGGTTAGCCAAGTTTTAAAATGTTCACAAAAAGTTAAGAGAAAGGATATTTTGCTGCTTGACTGTACAATGATTGGCCCACAGCAAGTGCATCTGCTCAGATTGAACTGGGAGATTCTCAGCAATCCTCAGCTGCTCCCTGCTCACACCAAATGAATAAACCATCTCCTCTGCCCACAACATACCCAGATAAGACGCAAAGGTCTCCAAAGAAATTTTACTAAGAAAGACAAATAAATGAAACAGCTCCACAAAAATGTTCTCTAGAGATAGAAATACAAACAAAGGTGATACTTTCAGAATTCAGACTTTTGAAGCAGTTCATATTTTTGAACTATCATTCTATAATTGAAGCAAAATCTATATAAACAAATCTAGGTACTTTGCATAGTAGGGTCTAATAAAACACTGGTTTATAGGAGAAAATATGGAAAAATGATTTTTCTGAAAGGCTTTCTTTACTCTTGCACTGAATAAAAAAATTGCTGAAAGTTTAAGATAAGTAATTAACAGGAATCACATTTACATTATCAAATTCACAGAATATATATATTCTGTGAAATCATAGTTTATAATTTTATGAGTATAGGATACCACAGCTTATTATTCTGAGAATTAATATTTGGTTTCATAATAGTGACATATGCTGAAATAAAAAAATATTTCAGATAAACAGTAAATCTAAAAGACTTTATATTATTCACTTCTATTTTCTATTCATTTGCTATCTATATACTGTTGTAGTACATGTCCAGAAGATACAGCTAATTTTCAAAAATGGAAAATGGATTAAATAACTGCAGGCTTCTTTGAAAGCTTTGAAACATTCCAATTCTTCTGATTATGTGACAGATGTGTAGGTCTGTGTTGGCCAAAGTGCACTTTGGGGATGAATTTATTGTTTTGGGTGACGATCGTTTCAATTATTTTAATGGAAAAAGAAAATAGAAATTTTCAAAATAATCATAGCACATTAAAAATGTCAAAATGAATTTCACTTCATAAACTTTACATCAATAGATATTGTGTGTGAGTGTGACCAAAGTTGCTGCTTTACTATGCTTTGACCCAAATCATTTGAAACACACTAATCATTCTGGTCCACCTAACCTAGAGCTATGAATATGAAAGGCAAAATTAAAAGATTCCCCATAGAGAACAGATGTTGCCTCACGGGCCAATTTTTAGAGAAGATTTCTCATGTTCCACCATTTTTTATTATTGCATAAATATACACATCCATACATCAATGGAAACTATGATTAGTTTTAAGAAATATGCTGCACAGATTTTCTAAAATTGGCCTTGTAACTTAGAAAATATTTCCATTGAAAGGTAACTCAGCCTACACATTTGAGATTGCCTAGTTTCCATACATTTATGTATTGAGTGCGCACCATGGACTGCCAGGAATGCAAAGGGTCATCATGACTTGGAGGAGAAGGAGCAAGGCAAGTGGGGGCCATGTTGATTGTCCTCTTAGCTGGAAGATTTGCTTTAGACCGATATAAGAGCTAGGTTGTAAAAGACAAACAAAGGGAGCTTGGATCAACTGATCTCCTTCACCATGAACACAGAATTTATTAATGGTTATCAGAAAGAAGTTACACGTGTTTAACGGCTGTGTCTGAGAAACTTTGAATTGACCTTTCAATGCCTTGCTTTGTATGCATCCAACAAAGTACTACTGGTCGCTATTTTTCTATTTTTTTGTGTTTAAAAATGTTTGCAACAAGGTATTCTGCAAATGAAGCACAATGGATTGATATTGTCAGATTCTCATGCTAGTAAGAGTAGAGGTAATGAGATACATGTATATTTCCTTTATTAAACCAAACAACATATTTTTTGGCTCCCTTGTCAGTGTTATTGCAAATAGTCAGTGATTTCTATACTTAATTGAATTTGGTAAGATGTTGATGAAATTATATCTTATGAAATAAGATTCAACATTTTAAGTTTTAAAGTTATTTTATTTTAGATTTTGAACGTGTTTATGTGCACATATGTGTTATTGTGTGTGAGTCTGTATTTGGGTCACATTCATGCATGTGCTGTGCATGTGGAGGCCAAAAGCTAATGTTAGGTTTCTTCGTCAATTGTTCTCCATCTAATATTTTGAGAAAAAAAAATTGTCACTACATTAGAAGTTTGTCAGTTTGGCCACAGTAGTTGACCAGCAAGTCCCAGGAACCATCTTGTTTTGTTTCCACAGAACTATCAATAATATATCAAGAAATATCACAGCCATCAAACCTGGCATTTTTTATGTGTCCTTGGAATATACATTCAGTTCTTCTTGCTTTCATGTTAGACACTCCACCAGTTGAGACATTATCTGGATAAAATGTAATTTTAATGGACATTTTTCTGCTTCTGACACTTGGTTTTTGAAAATATGCATAATCATAACATGGCTTTCATTTTAAGTACATATATAGGGAAATACAAATTTGAAACTGTTCATAGAGTTAAAAGTAAGACTTTAAAATATTCAGATTTCATCAGTTTCCTTTAAGTTAGACATTTTCCTTTGCTAAATTGATAAATATTCTAAAGTCCATTTCTATATCTTTAAGACAATTAATTAAGGTCAATTAGATGTATTTACAAAAACATTAATTATTGATTTATGGATTAATATTTATACAGTCTTTTAGTTTGATTTCTAAATTTAATCTTCACTTTTGCACACTGTTTAAGTTAGATAAGAACATCGTGGAGACCTAAGATAGACTAAATCAAATGGACAAGTTTAATAATCACTGTGTTAAAATATTATTATTTCCATCAAAATGATTCTGTTACATGTAAACACATCAGCAAGTTGGTTTGCTTAAATAATGCCAGGAGGGAGGACTATATGCTAACACTTTTATGTGTTTAGCTATTAGAAAAGAGCCTTTAATCCTGACAGTAGATTGCTTTTCGACAATATAAATCATTTATGTATATTTGTTTTATCTTATTCTGGGTCTCTAGATATTTTCTGTTTACTCTGAACTTCCCCAGCTGAGCTTACCAGAGAAGAAAATTATAAAATTTGGTTGATTTATCATTTCAACTAACTTGCAGGAAAAATTAGAAAATAATAATGTAAAATCAGAATACAGACAGGAGTGCCTTGGTATTTCAATCATCCACATGCAGCTCTTCAGAACAGTGACCAGCGGTTCTTTGAAGAGGTGAAGGCCATGGGGCCAGTCCTAACAGATGCACAGTGCCCGTTGTGTGAGGAGATAGAGCTCTTTCAGTGGAACATCTGATTGACAGCTAGTGCAACAAGTTAATGCTGAAATTGTGTAACCTTCCTGGAACATCTCTTTCAAATGATGTTATAAAAGCTCAGGATAGGAACAGAATATGTCTGGTCTCAGCCCTGGAGGAGATTGAAGCCTAGAGCAGTGATGAAGAAATGATATGAACTAAGTAATTGTGTGTTAGAGAGGATGTCAGGTGGCTGCACTTCGCTTGTAGAATGACCATGTCCTATTACAAAATGCAAAGGAATCCACACACCTGGTTTATTTGTCATGACCTCCTCTCTTCTAATTGGCACATCTGTACGAAGTGCTCAGTAAATGCTCCTTCCTCTCTCTAATATATTTCAGAATTGCTATTTGCAAATTAGACATCACTGTTTTCTCTGCTCCCTGAATGAAAGATGCCCAGCTGCTTTATGTTCCTGCTGTCATCACAGAGCATACCATGAAATTGTTAGCCAGGCCAAACTTTTCCATCTCTGTTGGTTTTATTTGGCATTTTGTTTAAAACATCAACATGTAACTAATGCTCCTGTTTCAGGAAAGAAATAGAAAAACTTGTTTTAAAATGCTGTTTAAAAATTCCACCTTGCACCTAGGTTTTTCTTGGTTCATAGTGTGTCACTTTGCAGTGTCATCTTTCACAATACTACAGTCATCTAAAAATATGTCAGGACTGTTAAGTCTCAACTTATAATATACCCTAAGCTTAAGCTTATGATATCATAAGAATACTTACAACAGTGCCCAATGAAGTCGAGCCTGCCTTTCTTCAGTGGAAATATATACTATGATATTCTGCTTTCAATTCACCCCTTGCTAATTTTTTCTAACATATGGCATATATATGTTTAGGAGTAACACTTTGGAGTTTTGATTGAGGCAATTAACCTACTGATTTAAATAGATAATTATCTTGTAACTAATAGTAAGAGACACTTGAATCCCCATGAGATCAAATATGCCAAACACTGTCATGTCACTACAAATATTTGATTTTATACATAAAGCAATAATGCCAAGGAATATCAATTTCTCTACTAAGTATGATATAGCATCTAGAAAATTGGTTCTCAACATTTCTAAGTTGCAACACTTTAATACAGTTCCTCATGTTGTATATACATTTACATAACTATAATTCATAACTGTAACTTGCTACTGTTATGAATCATCATGTAAATATCTGATACAAAGAATATTTGATACATGAGCCTAAGGCAATCACAACAGCTTGAGAACTTCTGGTCTAGAAGGATTAGAAGATACTTGTCATATAACTCAAGGTCAACCAACTTTCCTCTTTGCTCACACACTGTGCTTACATCACTTCTCCATTTCTCATAAGTAGAATATAGTGTAATGAAGAAAACGTTAAAATTTCAAATAGAAGTATAAACATGAGTCTGTAATGCTAGTTTATGAAAGAAGAAAAAAGGAAAGAAAGAGAGAGGGGTAAGGAGGGAGGGAAAGAGGGAGGGGAGAGAGAGAGAGAGAGAGAGAGAGAGAGAGAGAGAGAGAGAGAGAGAGAGAAGAGAGAGATCGATCAACCTCATCTTTGGGACCATTGACAGCAATTTCAGAAGCAAATATAAGCAGATGACACCCACCTGAAGAGATGTCGATTTGGCTTGTCTTGGTCTGTGTGGTGTTTATGTGGACGCCCACTTTGCTCTCCACAAGGTCAATCTCCACATTTCCCAAGTTATCTGCAAAGTGACTGAAGAGCAAGAGACCGCTGGGGTTCCAAGTCCTAAACTGGAAACTGACTGAAAACAGGTCCTGATTAAGCCTGCCAGGTACCTCCAGGTAGCTTGTAGCATTGAAGAAGACGGGTACTGTGTAGGGCTCCACACAAGAGAAACTCAGATTCCCCTGCAAGCAAACAAACATCTGCATGAGGCTACTGACAAAGAACTGGTTCTACAAAGCAGTCTTTAAACCTGTACTAAACGTAAGGGCTAGCACCTCAGCCTGAGGTGCATGCATGGATTTTCCTGGAACTTACTGGAGTGTTAGACCCAATAAACGCAATAGTTGGACTTCTAGTTCACAGTGTAGCAAGCAACACCAGCCAAAAGACAGACACTTTACCTGCCTGCTGTGATGGGGAGGCCACATTATGGCTTTCTTACAGCTTTTAAGAAAATTGTCTTCTTTCACATGTTTAGGAATTTGAGGATGGTATTCTCTGTCTCTCTCTATGATATACATATATATATATACATATATATATATACTTGTTTATATATGTATATACATATGTACATAATGTGCATATATATATACTACATATATGTATATATACATACATACATATATATATACATACATACACACACACACACACATATATATATATACATATACATATATATATATATATATATACTATATATAACCTCCCCAATGCCTACCCATTCCATTGTAGTCCATTAACTATTAAATTTGAAACAAATTGTCTTATTGTCTTCTTAAGGTAACATTTAAATTCACTTCCTAATTAATCTTTTAAAATATGTTTGTCTCTCCATGGACAAGAACTGCTTCTGCAGAGCAACTGAGGCATTATAATTAAGCATTTGCCTGTTTTATAGTTCAAGGGTTGTGTCCTAGACAATTACAGAGTATTTCTGAGTGAGAGTGCTTACTGGTAAGTTAGTGCATCAGGAGGATGTGGATGTGAGAAGACAGGAAGTCTGCAGGAGCTGAGTGAATATCACTGAAACAACAGCTACTAATCATTTTGAGTAATTTCTTATAAAATGTTCACTTTGAAGGGATGTTTCCAAAATGTTGTATTGTACAATTTTTTCTTGGGTTTTCTTTATATGTGTAGATTTTTCTACAAAATTATTCTGTAGCTGTCCACAAATAACTAGTTAAAGATAAAATACACTTATAGATAACATATATAAGTATGTATGTGTGTATGTATATATGTGTGTATGTATGTATGTATGTGTGCATGTATATGTGTACATGTATGTGTATGTTTACATGTTTGTATATAATGTATACATATGACTCTTGGGTCTTCTCTAGTTTCAACATTCATTGTTGTTATAGTTGTCTTGGTAATGAGCTTCCATTGGTTGGTACTCTGTAACTTGAGTACCAAATGGATACATCTCAGGATCAACACTAAGTAAGGTCTAGTTAGAACTATTCTACTTATTAAAATTGCAAATAATAGGATGATATTCTTATTATTTTGATTTACACCTTTTTCCTGAAGCATCAGTTTCTGAGAACTATGAAAAGACTCTTGTACCATTTATTCAATGCTTAAAAAGTACAAAAGAAGTGTATGTATGTGTGTGTATGTGTATACACATAACATATGGAATGAGTGTGTTAGTGGGAGTGAATAGTATGTGAGATACATGTTTAAGTGTTTTTATGTGATCACATACTCTGGCATATGTGCTTATAGCACATAGCCAATTTACATAATATAGAAAGTCTTTGTGCTTGTATGCTTATTGTTTTGCTAGTACATGTGTCTGTAAATATACCAATATACATATATTACATGCTTGTCTTTATGCATTATTGCATGTGGCATATGTATGTGTATTTGCACATGTATATAATACATAGCGAATATGTGTGTGTTTGTGTGTGTGTGTTTCTATGTGGTATATGTATATGTGTGTATTACATTGTGTATATTGGTTAGTATTTTGCTCCCACAGACTCATATATTTGAATTTTTTTTTTTTTTGCTGATAGTGTGTTTGAAAGGATTGTGGTAAGTGTGGCCTTGTCAGAGGAAAGAATTGCATCACTGAGGTTGGGCTTAGATGTTTCAAAAAGCTATGTCTTCAGAACAGGATTTAATTATCAATTACTGATCCAGATCAATGTTCCTGCTCTGTTTCTCACCATGATGATAATGGATCAACCATGTGAAACTTTAAGCAAGCCCCCAATTAAATACTTCTGTTATAAGGGTTACCTTGGTCAAGGTCCCTTCACAGCAATAGAACAGTGACTAAGACAGTAGGTTTATGTTTGTGCATAGTATGTGCAATGTGCGGTGGTGGCATGCATGGTATATGATGTGTGTTAGTGTGTGTATTTGCAGTTATATAATATATGAAGTGTGTATGTGTGTTTGTGTTTAGTATAGGGGTTGTATGTATGAGTGAATGTGTGAGTATATGCATAATAGAAGCATTATGAGAAACAATATAGACTTATGAAAGAATCCATGACACTTATGGGGCCACTACATAGAGTCTATAATCTATACTTGTCACTTAGAGTCACCTTGGAAATTTGTTATCTCAGGTTAAATCGTGAAATGTATAATTTAGAAAGTGCTTGTGTTTTTTTTTAATTTATTTACATTCCAACCAATGCCCCACCTCCCTGTCCCCCTTCCCACAGTTCCTCATCCCATTCCTCCTCCCCTTGTCTCCCAGTGGGTGCTCCCCTCCACTAGGCATTCCCCTTCCCTGGTACCTCAAGTCTCTAGAGGATTAGGCACATCTTCTCCCACTGAGGCCTGACCAGGAAATCCTCTGTTATACATGCACCATGGGCTTCTGGCCAGCGGGTATATGCTTCCTAGTTGGTGGTTCAGTCTCTGGGAGCTCCCTGTGGTCTGGGTTTGCTGAGACTGCTGGTCTTCCTATGTGGTCGCCCTCCCCTTCAGCTTCTTCAGTCCTATCCTACTTCAACCATAGGGGTCCCTGACTTCAGTCCAATGGTGGGTGTAAGCATCTGTGTCTGTCTCAGTCAGCTGCTGTGTGTCCCTGGGTATTGCAGACTTCCTGGGAGACAGGTAGGCTGTTGAGTTTGGGACGGTATCGAGTCAGCTAAGCTGGCCCAGGTGGAGAAGCAGACTGAACATTCATATTTTCTTATGATATCATCTCACATTACAGTGGATATCTGTAATACCTTATCACAGTGTTGCTTTATGATAAAGTTATCTTTCTCTAACTCTATACTTTATTACTTAAAGTGGGCCAAATCTCAGTGTTTCACTATTGGTGTAAATTCCTCACTATGTTTAAGGGAAATCTTTAAACAGAATCATTTGCTTTAAACTAGCTTTACAGTAGTTTTACTTGTACTGAAATCTGCTTATTGAGTTAGAGATATTCATTTATCTAGGTATTCTTTTGATTTTTGTCATTGTCAAATGTGAGCTCAAATTTGGGAAAACAGGACCATCAGAATGCTTTCAGAGGCTGTATGAAGAGTTGAGGAATTCTTTCATTTGGTAGCTTTCAAGGGCATGGCCCTTATAATCTCAAGAACCCACTCCCACGTGGCAGTGCTTGATGAGAAAATAGTTCCTGGTCTGGCAGAGCCATAGAGAAGCCCCATGATAAATATTTGATAGTGTCTTTGGGCTACCCAGAAGTACATAGAGAGGCAGGATGCTGAAACATCCCTACTATTGTTGCTCTCCAAGCAATCTGAAATCGGTCTCCACAGGATCCTGAAGAAATGCAATGTGAACTTTTGTGGCTCTCATTCTCCCCCTCCCCCCCAAAATACATTTTTTTTAAAAATTTAAGGCATTATTTAATTATTATTATGATACCCCTGTTATATAATTTAAATGTTCTTCATTGACAGTTAAATATATGTGTATAGTTAATTATGATTACCGTCCTTATCTTCTCAAATCTCCCTCCACTACGTTAGCCTGTCTCCCTTTTACTAAGTCTTTTTTTTTTTTTTTCAGTGTAAAATCACTGGACACACTAGCTGGCTTGACTCAGTTAATGTGAATTTTGAGTATGTCAAGTATCTACACATTGTTGGGCAATGTCTGCTTACATTACTTAACTGAAACCTAATAGTGTTTGTTGTTCTACAACAAACCTATGTTTGTTGTTGTTCAATGCTCCTCGATGACTATTTTGAAATCTTACCACATTTGATGGTTCTAATTTCTTTCTTCGGGCAAGATCGGTAATATTGACACCATTGTAGTTGATGCTTTCCATGCAGCCCTTAAAGCTCTTCCGATTACTGGAACTTGGCTTGCCAGAGAAAGGTATGCCTCCAAATGTTATCTTTAAGAAAAAAAATAAATATAATATTTACATTTTCTTACAATAAATGACACAAAATTATAAATGCAACTAATGTCAGGTACCTTTATTTCAGTAAAGTTATGCAAACATAATATGTTGCCTACAAAAATATTTTGCTCATTATATTATGTTATTGCTGAAAAGCATAATGAAATCATTAATTCCAATAATTAGATTATAACTTTTCCAATAAATTGGCAAACATTGCTTGCATTTTTTTAAAGAATGAAGGCATTTTATAAATTGTCTTGAGAGGATTTTAGAAAGATTTTATCTAGGAACATTATTTTATCAAGGAATATTAAAACTATATTTTCATATTTATCATTCAAAGGCATGTTATCAATAAATGCCTATAGTAATCTCAAGACAACCAGAACTAATATAATAAGCTGATAAAAGTGTAGCCTAAAGCAAGGAATACTGTACTGACTCTCTGGAGGTTTTGTGAAGTCTAAGGATTCTTTGAGTCAAAGGTTCATTAAAATTATTTTAAGTAGAAAATAGTTGAAAAATACCATTAGTGTATGGCTTAGGGACTTTTTGGGACACAAGGGGTGTAAGTTGAACAGTTTGTACATTTTACAGATCTTGAAGACTTTAAGGACTAAGGCTTATCCTTCTAAAAGTGCTCCATTGAGTATAACTGCTTCTAGAGGATATGGGTTTTTATCCTGTTTTGCATCAGTTTTAAGTTCTGTATCTCGATATGGATAACACAAAATTATACTTTATCAGTACTGAAAGCAATATTCACTAGTAATAGTGCATTAATGAATAAATGTATGATTGCAGCTATAATGTCAACTTCTATAGAGTCAATTTTTTCAATGCAATTATTTTAAATTTTCCCTTACAGTTTTTAATATAAAAGCAATTGTTGAGACATTCTTGAAAGTGAAGACTTTATATTAGATATAAGGCAAGGATGTGCTACATTCCAGGAGGTAAACGAGTAAATTATGTTCCATTATTTGGTGTTCTGGTATTTAAAATGCTTAATTAGTTTTAGAGAAAAAGACAAATTAATGGTGGTTCATGACACAATGTTTTTAAGAAGGCCCCATTTAAAATAAAATTAACTATTATAAGTCATGTTCAGCTGAATATAGACCACATTCAATGATTCATACATGAGAGTAGAATTTAAGAATAAATTAAAATATGTAGGAAATAATTAGGAATCTACAACATGAAAATATAGGGCAGTAGAAAACTGTAGAAGTATTAAGAGAATATTTGAAAGCTACAGTGATCTAGCCTATCCAGGTTTTATGAAGTCGATCCTGATACCAAAGACAATGACTATAATGTTAAAATGAAATGCTGAGTAGCTGAGTACAGTTCCTTTTGTTGATTACTCTTAAGGGTTTCATAGTAATACAACTTATTTTTTCTTTTTAATATTTATTATTAACATTATTGGATGTGTGTGTGTGTGTGTTCATATGGACATTCTGTGACACATATGTAGGGGTTAGAAGACAACTTGTGGAGTAGATTCTCTCATTCCATCATGTGGTTCCTAGGGGTGAAAACTTTGTTACTCAAGCTTGTCAGCAAGTATCTTTTTTTTAAGTTGTATATGTTTTTTTATTTATTTGATATATTTTTTTATTTACATTTCCAATGATTTCCCCTTTTCTGGCTCCCCACTCCCTGAAAGTATCTTTACTTGCCAAGCTTTGCCACTTCCTCCTGTGTGTAGAGCTACCAGCACTACATTTCAAATGTGTTGCTAAGCTTGTTTCACATTACGGATTTTTTCCTCTGTGCACATGGTTTCTTTAATCAGGGAATTTGTTTGACCATCGTGATGCTGATTCATATGCACCATACATTTCTCCCATCGATAATCAGGGAGCCATGTTCAGTTCTTGGAAGCACAGTGATGAGGCATAGCAGTCCTAGAGGATGCTTAGCAGGGAAGTGAGCACTAAGCCAGTTTTCTTAGGGAATCAATCACATATTAGTTTGCCATTTACTTTTCTAGCCATAAATTGTTGTTCAAATGAAGGTCTGAGATCATAACATTTTACAGTATTCTAAAATTGTGATGATAGAACACTTTGCAGTAGTTAGATTTAAAATTATGTCCGGGAGTTTCTGTAGTCTTAGTTAAAATACTACCACCTTTAAGCCTTATTTAGTAACCATTTAATTGACAACAAGGTATTTGCAAAGTATAGCAGATGCTGACAGACAGCTCTACTGTACTTTCTCTATACCCTTCTACACGTGGGGTAATAATTTCTCCAGTTAACTGTATCATACACAAGTCAGCATATTTATCATTTACCAACCTCCTTAGGAGTTGGTTGGTTTTACATTATTTCATTAGTAGGACATATGTCACCCTAAGATAATTAAAGAGGGAAGAAAGAGACTTTAATCCTATCTTCCTTCCTGCTGATAAATAATAAATAATAAATATCATAATATAAATGTTCTTCTTGATGTAATTTGCCATGGGTGTAAAAAATAATGCAAGAGAAAAGGAAACTGCAGTGAAATGGCAATTGTAAACAGAGCTAACTGTAAAGAATTTTATATACTTTCATGTGAAAGAGACAAACATGCATGTGTTATGGAAGCATATAAATATGTTATCTGTGTACATATATATACACAGAGACACACACAGACACAGACCCACACACAGACACACATTTGTTGTTTCATCATATCATCTCAAAAGAAATATGATCTTGTTTTCTTTTTTTTTTTTTTTCTCTGAGACAGGGTTTCTCGGTGTAGCCCTGGCTGTCCTGGAACTCACTCTGTTGACCACGCTGGCCTCGAACTCAGAAATCTGCCAGCCTCTGCCTCCCAAGTGCTGGGATTAAAGGTGTGCACCACCACCACTCTTGTTTCACTGCCCGGCTTGTTTTCTTATTATATTAAGGGGATATGAATTACTCATGTTACACAATACGTGAAGGTTGAAAGGGATTCAAACCCAGGCTTTCAGCTCTTCTGGTGGGTTAAGTTTCAATATTCTCTACACCTACAGTTCATATATAGTCTCCCCCCAGAACCAAACAAAAACAAAACAAAAAACTGCTGGCAAGAATCACTCTGTCCTACCCAATCAGAGCTGTGATGTAAAAGACCATGCTGTATCATGCAAATCACTGTAGGTCACATTTGACTAAAGAACAGAATTGAGGCAAACACTGAATTACTGACATGTTCTTCAGTTTCCTTGTCTCCGAGGAAAACAAAATATGTATTTCTTCAATCTCAGGTTACCGTCTGGTTAACAGTTGACTGCTGATAGTGATCTCCATACTTCATGATATAATAACATGATAGAGGAGACAGGGAAAATTTGGGGCTACTTTTATACACAGTAGCAATGTCAACATTGAGACATGTCATAGGTACAAAGCTGCACCTCACATCTCTTTTGGTGGTACGCACTGAAGAGAATGGTAACATGTGTATTCAATCTACCCCAACAATGTCTGTTGGATCCTGCTTGTATTAACTGGCTCGTCAGGACTTGTGTTAAATAGAACCATTATTGAAACACAAGTTAGAGACTATTTGAATTAAACTATATAAACAAAATGTTAATATCTAATCTGAGATCATCTCCATGCTATGATATATGTTCTTAGGTTATTTACACAGCACTTATCCAACACAAGTACTCTGTTGTGTAATTGTGTGACATTTGTCATATTTTTAGAAGCCACACACTTAGAATCTGATTGATAACATGAAGTTCCCATAGCAAGTTATTTATACTATGAGAGTTAAAAAATCAAACCAGTGCATTCTCCCTTTTCCACTCCAGCAAAAGCTTCTTGAATCTTCACATACTAAGCCTCAATGACCTTTGCTTCAGAACACTTTGCAAGAATGAAAGTCAAGTAGTTTAAGGGGAAAGAACATGGTCTTTATGAACATAGTATTTAATAGTCACTATCAGAACTGCTGTCCAAACTTCCTTGATGTAAGAATATAGTAAGTAGAATCCTATTACACTGGCTGGTAATATTAACTTCAAGTCTAACCTAATTTACATTTTGTACACGTCATATTGGGGTCTATAAAAGAGATAGTCCTTTCATGTTCATAAAGACCATGTATATTTCTTTAAAGAACATAAAAGAGACAATAATTACTATGTAGTACAAAATACATATGTAAATACAACTGTCTTTGCTATGATACCCATGGTAATAAATGTTGTTTCGAAGATGAGAGTTACTGGGTATTACTTTATCAACTAACTCATCATTTTCAATGCATTTATATTTTTCACTACTACATTTTCTAATAGATCTGTCACACTCATTCAGATCAATATTGCTAAGGCCCCCAATCAAAGGTCTGTGTTGAGTGCAGAAGGTTTCGACACATTGTAAAATTCTAGATCCATTGTACTCAAGTGGAATGTGTTGTCTGTGCATGAATATGCACAGATTTTATCACAAACTCAATAGGGTCTGTGACCTCCAAATCTTTAATTATGGTTTTTGAAAATTGGAATTATGTTTGCCCATGGCTAATGCTTCAGGATGCTTCACTATTCTGTGATACTTCAAACTTTATTAATATAAGTCCAATAATTCATTTGTAAGTTCTGTCATACACTAGAGCAATAAGTCACAAGAGATGTGGTATCAACTTGCAGGAGATAAAAATTTCTTAGACTTTAACATTTTTAAACTTTAAAAAGAATTATTTTAGTTTTGAGATGATACTATAATTACATCAATTCTCCCTTCTGTTTCCTCTCTCCAAACCCTCTTATGTATTCCACTTGATCTCTTTCAAATTCATGGCTTCTTTTAATAATCATTTGGGGATGAATATTTTTGGAGAAAGAAATTTAGCCTTAAGCTTATATTTTTATGTTAATAAGTCTCCATTGACTTATAAAAATACATACCATAGCTATCAGTTCATACGTTTTACCTATAATTTTATGGTGCACATATTCTACAGTATTAAATCTTTATATATAGTTGTTGAGTAATACAAACATACACACATACACTCACACACACACACACACACACACACACACACTGCTCACAGATTTCTGCTTTCTAAAATGTAGATGCCAAGAAACAATAAGGTTTGAAACAATATTAGAGGGTATCCCAATATACATAAAATCTTCAAAAAATCATAATACTTGGTATAACATGGACACTATGTGAAACACTATTCATGGAATTTGACAGTCCTATATTAAGCCTTGCTCTGCTTAGACTCATGAATTTCTGTTGTGTTAAGGCTGGCAGCGAAATATACAATACAACAAATGACCAGGAAAAAAATGACAGTATTATATTAGACCCTGAATTTGAAAGAGTATTAAAGTACTCTCATTTTCTTCCTTACCATACTAGTATTTAGTAATTGGAAAATTTGTATTTTGAAATAGCTATCAAAGTTTTAGGACATAAATTTTCAGTTATTTGAGAAACTAGTGTTGGAATATTATAGAAGATTATTATATCATTACTAGTTCCATGAACTAAGAAAGTTTGGAGCCTCGAGCTGAGTAAAATGTCTTGTTTTTTATTTTGCTTAGATGCAATTCTGAAAATGTAGTGCTTTCTTACACCAATTACACATAACACTACAAACACTTTACCTCTATATATTATTAACAGATATGATGGACTATGGTAAATTACTCTGATAATTTATATAGAACATAATCAACTTGAATGTTATAAAATTATAACATATGTATATATACATATGTATAAATATGCATGTACATATTTACGTATATATTAAACATATAGGTGATCCGTTTTATTTCAAGAATATATATAAGCATATATAATGTATTTATTTATGTGGGTGAGCATTCAAATTCTCTATTATATTTGTGAGGGTTAGCATATAACTTGTAAAAATCCATATTCTTTTTTTTCTTTTTTTTTATTCGATATAATTTTTTATTTACATTTCAAATGATTTCCTCTTTTCTAGCCCTTCACTCCCCGAAAGTCCCGTAAGCCCCCTTCCCTTCCCCTGTCCTCCCACCCAACCCTTCCCACTTCCCCGTTCTGGTTTTGCCAAATACTGCTTCACTGAGTCTTTCCAGAACAAGGGGCCACTCCTCCTTTCTTCTTGTACTTCATTTGATGTGTGGATTATGTTTTGGGTATTCCAGTTTTCCAGGTTAATATCCACTTATTAGTGAGTGCATACCATGATTCACCTTTTGAGGTGAACACCTCACTTAGTATGATGTTCTCTAGCTCCATCCATTTGCCTAAGAATTTCATGAATTCATTTTTTCTAATGGCTGAATAGTACTCCATTGTGTATCCACTATGTAGACTTCCAGAATTTAATTTACGGTTCGGACTGAACCAGATTATTTAAATATACTTCATTATATAGAAATTAAAATGTAAAATATTCCATGTTTTCTTTAATTTCTTTTATGACAAAGATGTCTCAAAAATAAGAGTTTACTTAAGGACCAATCTATAATCATTAATTTATAAATAATGATATAAACTAGAATGATTTTTTTCATTATACTACAAAAATGAATGAACTTTCCATATGTTGCATACAGTATATTCTCATAAGTAATAGATGTTATATGTTATAGCCGGTTATGATGGTTGGAAGTAGGGCTCCACATAGAAAGGCTTTATATTTAGGGTGTTAAGAGATAGAAGGAGCTGTGGACTTTTAATAGCTGGAGGTCATGGTGAAGCAATTAACTCTCTCAAGCATACTTGTAAAGAGACTGTAGAACAGTTTAGAGGGATGGAGGGCAGCCAGAAAGTAAGATCTTCTAAACACAACAAGATCAATACACATGTGAAATCACTGAGACCGGGGCAGTGTGCACAGAGTCTGCACAGGTCTGCACCAAATGGAGCCCATGAACAGAGAAGGGGAAACACGTTCCCATCCCTAATCCAAAACCTGTTTCCAGTTAATGACTACTGTCAAAACAAACAAAAAAAACAACAAAAAAAAAAACAAAATCAACAACTTAGTTTTTTGTAAAGGAGTCTTACTGGGGGAAATTTGGTATATTTGTTCATATATGCATCTCTCTCTCTCTCTGTCTCTCTCTGTCTCTCTCTGTCTCTCTCTCTCTCTCTCTCTCTCTCTCTCTCTCTCTCTCTCTCTCTCTCTCTCTCTCTCCAAAGGTTCTTCGTGGCATGTATTATGAGTTTCAGTTTTCTGTGCAAATGAGTCGGTCTCTGCAACCTTTTCTATTTCTAGCCCCTTTTGGCTCCTTTACTTCTATTTGTTTCCTCCGATTCTGATGTGTCCATTTTGCTTTGCTTTATTTGATTTTTATTTCTTAGAAGACTGTTTGTTTTCTAATGGAAAGGATAAAGGGAGCAGAAGGATGTGGAGAGGAACTGGAAAGAGCAGAAAATGAGGAAACAATAATCATAATATATTGTGTGAGGAAAAAGCCATTTTGAATAAAAGGAAATATTAACAATCAAATATATATATATTTTATTTCCTATAATTACATATAAAATCTTTTAAATGAATTAGATTTAATGATAGTTTCTTTCTATAAAGAAGGAAGGGAAAAGGGCATGAGCAGTTACGTAATTAACGGTAAAGCAACAGTAGAGGATGAATTTTGTCCTCCATTACAATCCTAAATCCTCTTGTGTACCTCATAGTCCAAGTCCAGGTAGTCAAACTCTCCATTGGTGCGAAAATACTGCATGCTCCTGTCCAGGGTCAGGTTAATGCTGCGTCCCTGGCGCTCGATGAGTACTGAGTGCCAATGGTGATCATCCAGCAGGCTTCCAGATGTCACAGATGTGTGGCCATAGATGGGGCCAAGCTGGTTGCTTCCTGAGTAGTGAAAACAAAACAGAAATAAGATGTTCACTACACACAACACTGTGCATGGGGGCAGATCTTCACCTATGATGTGAAGTGAATATAAAAGTGAAGAGTTGTCTATTGAAGCTAGTGTAGGGCCATCAGGATTTTTACAGTGGATATAAATAAAAGCTGTTAACAGTGAGGAGAAGCCTTATCTCTTAAAAAGTAAACACAAACTTTTTGGACAGTGTTGTAAATTTTGTTAGTTTTAATGGGTATTGGAAGTTATCACATCATTGTCACATGGGCTCAAGTGCCTGAGGGCCTGAGAGTTGACAGTGCCACCATTAGTTTGATATTTAGATGGAGATAATCTGGTCACTGTTCTAAGTCTGGCTGAGGACATATAGAAAATAATTCTTCTTTTCTCATGCATGGTGATGGAATCAAAAGTGTCTGGGTGATAATGAAGTATGGGTATGAATGTATGTGTGCTCATGTGTATGTGTGTGTATTATATGTTTGTGTGTGTAGGCATGCATTATGGTTATATATGTGTTTGCAAGTGTGCATGCGTTTGTATAATCACATGTGTGTGTTTGTATGTGTGTAAATATGCGTGTGCTTCTGAATATGTATGCGTATATGCATAGGCATGCATGCATGGTCATATGGGAGTCTGTATGTGTGCATGTGTTTGTGTAATCCCCCATGGGTTTCTGTATGTAAGTATGTGTGTGTACCTGCATATATGCATGCATGCATGAATGTGTTCATCATTTTTGTGAGAGACCAGAAAGACAAGAGAATAAAAGAGGAATAACTCTTAAGTAGAAGACTGTCCTGAGTTTTATTGCTTGAAACACCCACACAATGAGTCTTAGTAGCAAGGCAGACACCTGCTAATGACGGATAGCACTAAAGAGTGGCAGTAGGTATTTGAGTAGATATATTTCTACTGCTGTTATAAATCTCAGTCTAACAATAAAACTTTGGAAGTGAACTACTTTTCAGTGAAATGGTAGTGAACTCTTTTTTCCTAGAATCCTAGAATAAGTGAAGTATTCCACAAAGATAATGTCATATTTCTATAAAACACAGTTGATTTTCAAAGGTTACTCTACATGTTTTATAAGAGAAAAGTAAAATGAAAACAGCTCTGAAAAATATAAATATCTTGGGTTGGAAATATAGCTCAGTGGATAAAATGGATACTTGCTGTCCTGGTGACATACTTAGTTGGATTCTATGTTGTAGTAGAAAGATTAGACTCCTACAGGCTCTTCTCTGACCTTCACACATAAGCAAACTGACATGCATATGTCATCTCCATGTATTCATGTAAAGTAAATTTAAGAATATACAAATTTTAAAAATATCATCTTTAGACACAAGGTATGCATATCCACACAGGTTCACCAATATTTTATAGATGCTTTTATTTGGGTTCTGATTCTGCCTTTGAACTATTCCCTTCCATTTCAAAGGGCCGTGTACTAAATATAGTTTCATGCCTTCCCTTGAGTCTCAAAACAAATAACTGTTCATGATTACCAATAAAGAATATTATGGAGAATTAATATGTAAAATGAAATGAAAATTGTTCTCTCCACTAAAAATAAGTTAATCTATTTTTATCCAGATGTTTTTCCATATACAACCATTTATGCATATATGCTGTACACATATTCGGGTATATATATTTAATGCAAAACCTTTGATATAATAGTCATTATTCTTGAGGGGGCTGAACAGTCTATTTGCTTCTTACTGTGCTACAGTGCAGCTGCCTCACTGGATAAAATATCTCTCCATGTGCAGTTCATTTGAAAATCAAGATAATATTATCACTCACTTGACTCTGAACAGCACACACCTTCCTGTACTCCCAATCTTTTCCAATGAGATCATTAAGTCTTTTGACCAACATTTAGGTTAGTTGAATAAGTGATAAGTAGATAAGTGAGTTGAAGTACTACATAGAGCAGTATCTCTCAACTGTCCTAACACTGCTACTATTTAATAAAGTTCCTCATGTTGTGGCTACACTTAACAATTAGATTATCTTTATAACTGCAATTTTACTATTGTTATGAATTGTAATTTAAATATCTCTGTTTTCTGACTATCTCAGGTGACCCACATAAAAGGGTCATTCTACCCCCAAAAGGGTCTGTATTCTCAGTTTAAGAACTGCTGATAAAGAGATTTAAAATAACATAGTTATCCTGAGATGCACAATAGTCATTGTGACTTTTGCCATAGTTAATCCCATGGGCTCTGACTACCAGTACTTAGTCCCTATTTAATGTCTACTCTAAGACATTATAAAACAGACAGGTATTGTGTTCATCTGCCATCACTAGGATGGTAGTGAAAATTTCTTCCAATTGTAATGTTGAGAATCGTTTCATTTTCATTAGTATTTCTGAATGTTATTTCAAATCTTCTATCTATGCTGGAAGAGTTACCTCACATTGATTTACTTGAGGGTTTGGTGTTCACTCTTCTCTGGATTTTATGCATTTCTCATATGCTTCTTCTCTCCAGCTCTGAAGAATCACTGCATGGTCATCTTGATCATGATCAGACACCTACCCTTATATCAGGACTCATTTACTGCCACATTGATCAGTCTCTTGACAGGGAGCTAAGTTCCCTGGCAGACTTTATTCACTACAGCACCAAAGACACTACTTGCTTTTTCAATTTGTCTCAATATCAAATAGACTATAGTAAACAAAACTTTTTGTTTGTTTGTTTGTACAAAAGTGCTAATCCCCCATTGTTCCAGATCAATTACCTAGTATTTTCCACTTATGTTTCTCTATGCACCAAGAGACAAGTCTTGAAATGCAGTATATTTCTTGTGCCCATGCTCATCTCCCAGTGTCACAACAAGCAGGGCTCAGTGGCCACTGGTATGTTAAGGCCAGGAGTTCTGGTTCCTCAACACTCAAAGTGGCATGATGGCAAGTTATATTTTATATACTTTAAATATCTTTTAATAATATACATTTAATAAAATAGAAGAACAAGTTCAGGTATTTTGGGGTGGAACAGGAATGAAGCCCTGAAGGCCATCAGAAGAATGGAATCAGGAAACCTTTGGAGGTAGGATGTGGAGGGCAGGGGCTCTAGAATATACCAGAGAGAAGCTGGGACTCAAAGGGAGGGACCTTGGAGAAAATGACAACAGCAGGGAGAGGAAAATTTTAGAGTCCACCTCTAGTAAAAAGACAGGGAATCAAGTAGATGGATGAGGTTGCTATCCTACAGTCAAAAACTGTGACCCAGAATTGTCCCTGTATAAAAGAACTGCAGGGACAAAAATGGATAAGAGACTGAGGGAAAGGAGGTCCAGTGACTGACCCAAATTGGGGTCCAGCTCAAGGGTAGGCTTCAAGGACTGACACTATTACTGATGCTATCATGTGCTTACAGACAGGAGCCTAGCATGGCTGCCCTGTGAAAGGCACAACAAGCAGGTGAATGTTTCAGATGCAGATATTTACATCCACACAATGGACAGAAGCCAGGGACCCCTGCATTTGAATTAGGGAAAGGCTGGAGGAAATTGAGGAGGAGGGGGTGACCACATAGGAAGATAGTAATTTAAACTAATCTGGAGCTCCAAGGTCTCTCAGATACCGAGCCACCACACAGGCAGCATACACTAGCTAATATGAGGCTCCCAACACATATACATCAGAAAATTACTGGGTCTTGACTCAGTGAGAGAGGAGAGCCTAACCCTTGAGAGACTTGAGGCTCTAAGGAGTGGGGAGATTTGTTGGGATGAGGGTGGGTGTGAGGACACACTCTTGGAGACCAGGGTGGAGAGGTGAGAGGGAGGGGAGGAGGAATGGGGTGAGGAATTGTCAGAGTGTAGACTAGGAGGGGAATAACTATTTGACTGTAAAAATAGATTAAATAATAATAGTAAGTATGTAAACTACTTCAAATGTCTGAAGCTATGTTGTAAGATGATTTTAACCTAAATATCTTTATTAGCAGAGTAGTAAAAATGATCATTTGTCACTTACACATAAACCCTGAAAAGACAGACTTACTAATTTTACAAAAGATATTATTTTCCATTTGTTTGTTATTCATATAGCTTATGTGATGGAGTATTTTGTATCTTTAATGTTTAGTTTTTCTATTCTATGTTGTCTTTTATATCCAATGCATATATTTTCTTTTAGGAGCTTGGAAATGCTATGGAGTGGTGTGATTGGATTTTTATGAATGACATTCAAATTGCATATATAACATTTACATATTCCTCAGCTTCACATGTACTTTATTTTAATGTGAAAAACAGTATTTTTGTATAAGTGTATGATTCTCATTTTCATCATTTTGTCTTTTGAATGTGGATGTTATATAGTCAAAGGTTTTTATGGCAGTGCCTTATTGCATACAAAAACCCTAATTAAATGTATGTTTTTAGACTTGACAAATAAGTTAACCCCCAGGACTCAAGACATCCTCAGAAAAGCCCAGAGGCTCGAGGTAATGTAGGATAGAGGAACCCAACTGGTAACGTCTTTCCTGACTATTTCAATTTTCAATTTTTTGCCTTTCTCTGGTGATGCATTTCACAAGTATGCTTTAGCTATTGCCTTGTGCAATCTGGAATTTTGATTTGATTGCTGTGTACATTTTCTTTAGCAATTTATGAATCTTGGATATGTTTAATAGTTAAGTTCAAGTATTTATTTCCACATCTTTTCCTCTTCACTTAAAAAACAAGTCCTAAGAATGTTCTCTTCATTCAGGATATAAATACCCTTTGTTTATGTAATAATTGGGGCAAATACTCTGTCTTGTTATTAACCCCTGTAGTTACTTCTACCCTCTTTTAATTTTTTTATTTCTGAAAATGACACTAAGCATTCCTTTAGTGACCAAGCCTAAATCCCAGGAGCCACGCTTGTGTGTATTCTCTTCTTCATGCTTCATACACAGTTCATTACAGGTCATGCTGAATTTACTGCTACCATAAGTCCTCAGAGGCATTGCTTTTTATCTCCACTGACATTTTTCAACAATGTCATCACAATCTCCAGACATGAATATATCATGTCGGACACATGTTGGTCTAGGCAGGACTTCCCGAGAGAGTCTCAATGAACATACAAGGTGAGCATCCACTAGCTCCTCATTCTTAATATGTAGGACATGTAGAATCAAAAACTCAGTTATGGACTACCATAACATTGAACATAGAACAAATGTCACAACAAATGTTTTATTGAATCAATAGTGTTATGGGTTCAATACAATGTTTTATGCTCCTTCTTGAGCTTCATTTGGTCTGTGAAGTATATCTTGGGTATTCTGAGCTTCTGGGCATTATAATATCCACTTATCAGTGAGTGCATATCATGTGTGTTCTTTTGTGATTGGGTTACCTCACTCAGGATGATATTTTCCAGTTCCACCCATTTGCCTAAGAATTTCCTGAATTCATTGTTTTTTTTTTCTTTTTTAAAACTATTTTTTTATTTTCTATATTCTTTGTTTACATTCCATATGATTTTCCCTTTCCCGGTTTCCCCTCCCCCTAAGTCCCATAAGCCCTCTTCCCTCCGTCCATTCCCCAATCAACCCCCTCCCATTTCTCTGTCCCCTACAATACCCTACGATGTTGCATCAAGCCTTTCCAGGACTAGGGCCCTCTCCTTCCTTCTTTGGAATCATTTGATATGTGAGTTGTGTCTTGGGCTAATATCCACTTATCAGTGACTGCATTCCATGTGTGTTCTTTTGTGAATGAGTTACCTCATTTTGGATGATATTTTCCAGTTCCAACCATTTGCCTACGAATTTCATGAATTCATTGTTTTTAATTGCTGAGTAGTATTCCATTGTGTAAATATACCATATGTTCTGTATCCATTCCTCCATTGAGGGATATCTGGGTTCTTTCCAGCTTCTGGCTATTATAAATAAGGCTGCTATGAACATAGTGGAGCATGTGTCCTTATTGCATGCCAGGCAATGCTCTGGGTATTTGGCCAGGAGTAGTATAGCTGGGTTCTCTGGTAGTACTATGTCCAGCTTTCTGAGGAACTCCCAGGTTGATTTCCAGAGTGGTTCTACAAGCTTGCAATCCCACCAACATTGGAGGAGTGTTCCTCTTTCCCCACATCCTCGCCAGCATCTGCTGTCCCCTGAGTTTTTGATCTTAGCCATTCTGACTGGTGTGAGATGAAATCTCAGGGTTGTTTTGATTTGCATTTCCCTGATGACTAAGGATGTTGAACATTTCTTTGGGTGTTTTTCAGCCATTCGGTATTTCTCAGTAGAGAATTCTTTGTTTAACTCTGTACCTTACTTTGGGCCTTCTTATAAGGGAGAACAAAATACCTCTGGGAGGAGATACAGAGACAAAGTGTCAAGCAGAGACTAAAGGAAAGACCATCCAGAGACTACACCACCTGGGGATCCATCCCATATTCAGTCACCAAACCCAGATACTATTGAGGATGCCAACAAGTACTTGCTGACAGGAGCCTGATATAGCTGTCTCCTGAGAGGCTCTGCCAGTACCTGACCAATACAGAGGTGGATGCTTTCAGCCAACCATTGGACTGAGCACACAGTTCCCAATGGAGGAGCTAGAGAAAGGACTGAAGGATCTAAAGGGGCTTGCAGCCCCCTAGGAGGGACAACAATATGAACCAACCAGTAACCCCAGAGCTCCCAGGGACTAAACCACCTACCAAGGAGTACACATGGAGGGACCCATGGCTCCAGATGCATATGTAGTACAGGATGGCCTTGTTGGACATCAAAGGGCGGAGAGGCCCTTAGTCTTGAGAAGGCTTGATGCCCTAGTCTAAGGGAATGCCAGGACAGCAAAACAGAAGAGGGTGGATTGGTGAGCAGGGGGAGCGATGGGATGGGTGGCTTTCAGAGGGGAAACCAGGAAAGGGGATAACATTTGAAATGTAAATAAAATCTCTAACAAAGAGTCAATGGTTAAAGCCTTGATCCAGGATGGGGAGAATTAAAAAGTGATTAGATAGCGATTGCGATTAAACTTCATGCGTTAATGAGTCATCCAACTGATGAGCTAGTGAATTGCTAGTGCTATTGAGATGCAACAGACACTAGGGGTTAGTTAGATCTTGGTTGAAAGAAAAAGGTAACAGTAAATGGGTTGCTGAAGTGCCTATCTTGTTTCTATCTTCTTCCATTCTTTCTATTTCCTGGCCCCCAGGAGCATCTGCCATGCCTTCCCTGCATGGGGTTCTATCTTAACACATCCAGAGCTATGGTTCAGTGACTATAGATAGAGAATTATGCAACATGAAGGAATATCAGCTTCTCTCTGTTAAGAAGTTTTTCAGGTATATTGCCACATTGATTAAAAAAGGTGACTAAAAAAATAGGTGTACAAATATATAATCTGTCACCCCACATGAAAAAAGAAATGGCAATATAAAATGAGATGTTAGAAATCTTGTTATATACATTCAAAATGCTTTCAATTGATTTATTTGTTCATGTTATATGTATAAATGCTTTGTCTGCATGGATGTAAGTGAACCATGTACATGTCTAAGGTCATGAAGGTCAGAAAAGGTTATTAGATCACATAAAACTCCAGTTCCAGGGCTGACACTTGTGAGCTATCTTGTGGTGCTGGGAATTGAATCTGAGTCCTCTGCAAGAGCAGCTAGTACTCTCAACTGCTGAGCTGTCCCTCCCACCTCTTCTTTATAAATATTTTAATAAGGAAAAATGATAGAGAATTGCAACAAACCTAAATTTAAACTGAGGACCAGCTTGGCTTTTTTCAGTTCCAAAGTAATGTAATCCCCTTGCTGTCCTTCACCATGCAAAAGTACTCCTTCACTTTCAGAAGTCTTAAATTTCAAAGCAATAACATCTTTGAGTGTTTTCATCTTCTTGTTTCTGAATCGATACGGTAACACAACATGGCCATCAAAGTTGATAACGTCAGCCCCTGAGAGGAAAGAGAAACACTGTATTAGTCAAGCTGCTTTTGATGAACATACACTTTCCACTGTTGCCTGCTTAGGGTAATGGGAGTTGAAAGAGAAAAGTATAGATCCCAGTGCCTCCAAATGAATATAACGGAGTACATATATGATACAAATGATCACATCTATTACTATAGAGTTTTACTTTGATTACTATATTAACAATACAAATTCAATTAATATGAATATGATTTAAATTTCAACATTGAAATGTATAATTTGTTGTAGAGAAATAAAAGACAAATAATTCTTTGAGAGTTTCATATGATGTTCTTTAGTACTGTTCACCTTATCTCCAGATTCTTTCCAGATTCTTTCCATATTCATCCCCATTCCCTACCCAAACAATTTTATGTCTCTCTCTATTTTTTTCAAATTTTATTGCCTAAATATTCCTGGGTGTGTCATCTTCCACTGGTGAGCAGTCAATTTTCCAGAGGCTATGTGCTTATAGAAAACTGTCTCTCCCTTTCTCAGTGGCTGACTGTCAATCGCTCCACAATATGGGTGCGGTTGAGTGCCAAGATTCCCTCTCTATGGGATTTGGTCTAGCTTGCACAAGTTTTGACATGATATTCCAACTGCCAGGAATCAGATATCTGCATCTTCTTTACTGTGTCCTTAAGACATTATAATCTTGTAGGTACCCCCACCCACCTCTGCCTCCTATACTTCTTCTGAAAAAATGTGTAGCTCTTAGAGATTATGAGATTAAATATTTCTCCCTTACAGAAGGTAATTCCTTGCAATTATATATATTTTCAATATATATAAATGGCATCACTTTCTACATATAAGTAGATAGAAACTTGAAAAAATGTGTGGTATACTGATGTTATATAATATCCACATTTTTCTATATTTTCAATAAATTTGCTGAAGGGTTTTGGGTTTGTAACTAATTGAATTTTAGGCACCTTTTCCAAACATGACCTCTGTTACCATTTCTGAGTTAAACAAACAAATATCTGACATTATTGTGGTTTAAGTAGCTCCAACTTAACTGTAAGGGATCAATTTAAATTTTCAGAAGTGATTGTGTAGATTATGTGCTTTAGTTGCTTCATCATTGCTACTCATTACATAATCATTTGGCCAATTGTTCAGAGGAATGAGAAAGAGAGAGAGAAATGTATCACCCTTACCTGGGCAATGGGCTCCCAGGTAATGCAATGGTTCTAATGAGAATTATTAAAATAAAGATCAAATATTTCATTAGCTAACAGGAGTGTTGCTATTTTTAGATATGTATTATTTTCATTTTGAAATAACAGAAAATTTAGCCAAACTTGATTGTTCTAGTGCCTGCAAATCATAGTTCTGTACAAAGCCAGTCTTTGGGGCTTATGAGGGTTTTCCATAAAACCCTCCCACAGGAAGAGTGTGGAAAATAACAGGGAGTGGAAAGAAAGCTTATTGAAGAAATGTTTTCTCATTTCATATTTTGGTTTTGGCATGCACTTAGTTCCAGCAGCACAGGGGACAGCTTTGTTTGAATGGTAAGTAGAGGGCTCCCTCCCTCCAGCTATGCCCTTAATGTGATCTAAGAACAGGTGAGGGATTGACACCCAGCCCTCTCTGAGTACCACCTGTTAAGTCTAGCAGTTGTTATCTACAAAGTGAACTGCAGCAACTGTTTGTGAGATTACTTAAAGCTTAAACATCTGTTTTCCATAAAGCCATCAATAGCTTTCACATGCTTTAGAAATACCAAGGTGATGATCTCAAATCTCTGCCTGTAAATCAGAGTTTGAACAATGCTATGCTTTTAAAAGTTCAGAAAGGGGCTAAAGAGATGTCTCATTCTGCAAAGTACTTGATATCCAAGCACATGATTTCAGCATAGGAATGGGGGGAAGAGACAGAAGAGGCCCCAGAGCTGACTGGTGAGCCTGTAAAGTCCAGGCTTGGTCACTTCCTGTCTCAAAAACCTAGGGAAGAAAGTGACTTATGAAGATACATGACTTCAGCCTCTGGCTTTCATAGGCACAAGCATACACATGCACATACATCAGCACACCTAAACACATTCATATCACATGCAAATAAAGTCTTAAAGGCATGTTAATTAGTTGAAAGTTTCAAGAGCCAAAGTTAATCTTGTACTTTCAGTTTTCCTATAATCAGCGCTGTTGCCCATAAAAAGGCTTTCATAATCATCAGACTCCTGTTCTCTGTGACTGTGAATCACAGGGGTTTATTTTAATTCAGAGGCTGGGGGAAACAATCATTAAGTCCTGGCTTCTGCTCATACTGCAAAGCCAATTAGACTAGAGCTTAATCATCCATACTGTCATAGCTGAATTCCAGTGGCAATATCTTCATCAGCCATGATGAATGATAAGGTGAAAAAGCAGTACCCGATTTTCAGAACCTATGTTGAATTTATAATCCCACAGTTGATAGAAATTCCTTTTTGTCTTGAAAGGTGGATAAATGAAAACCAGGAGGAGGGAGTTAGTTATGACCTCTGGAGAGTAATTTTGCCACCAGCTTCCTATCAGTGACAATTGAATAATAGAGCCATCGTTGTTTTATATGCCTTCTATATATATTAATTGTGACTTATAATGCCTCTCATTCAGATCTCAGGAAGCAAATGTCCCTTCAGCCTAGATAGAGGCCAGAAATCTTTGCCTTTATATGTTCATATAAATAGAATTCTCCATGCAGGGCCTGGAACAGAATAGTGATTTGTGCAAATGTGGATGCTTTCTGGTCTAATACTTAGCACAATGGAGCAGTGCGACAGAGAGAATGGGTGTGGTTTATTGCCTCTAGACAGTCCTACAGTATTGATAAAAATCATGAAGGAAGGTTATTTCACATTGCCCAGCCTCTTTTTACTCATGATAAGTCCTTAGTGGTAGGCTGAAAACTGATAAAATGACCTATAAGCCAGACCTTCTCCATTACAAAGTTATATATTTACCTCTACAAATAGCTTATTCTTTTGAAATATCTACCCATTCTCTTGTGTTTGTTGTATGTAGAAAGGTAGTCTGGAAATTATAACACTCTCTTAAATTATCTGTGTAATATAATTTATACTTAAACACCTATCATATTCCTTTAAAAGAGTCTGGAATATTTTATAATAATGCAAATAACATCCACCACAGATTAGTTCTATTTCCTATGAAAAAATGCATTAAAATTTCACTTGATGTCTAATAATATGTTGTGCTTATTTTAGAACAAGCTACTTTTTTCCCTATGATTCTGATTACTTATCACTCCCTAAAATTAAGATTTCTCTGCAGTGATTAAATATGTGTGGTTCAACTGTTTAAGCCATTTGAACAACAATAATGACTATTCAAAAGTGAATGCCAAATCACAGTGTTTCCACAATTTTGCTTCTAACAATAACTCAGGGAACTGGGAGTGTGCCCAAGTCATCAAATCTGCGTGCAATGAGGCTGTTCTTGTTTTGTTAGTTGAGCTGCTGGTTTTATACTCACTGAATTTGTATAAGATATTTCTGGAGGTTTAATCATGCGACTATTTGGTTATTATCTTCAAATACCTACTATATATTTCTATCAAAACATGTGCATTGTTACACAATTATGTACACACACACTCATATATATATACATACATATACATATATATATACATATATATACATATATATATGTATATATATATATAAGTATGTGTGAACTAAAAGATAAATCCTGGTCAAGAGAGAACAGGTATTGTTAGATATTGTTAATGAACAATAGTTTGTTCAGAGGTTATGTTTTGTACATTTCTCTACCAAGCTATTCACCTATCTAATCTGACGTGTGGCATAATCTACTCATTACATATAAGTTACAAATATATATATGAGCATAATTTATGTATTTAACATGAATGAATATAAGTATAAGATAAGATGAGTTGTCTCATGTGCTATATAATATATAATATTGCATATTATATACATATCATATACTATGTTTATATTTACATATAACAATATCTGTGTGAAAAATTATATATAATCTTATCAAAATTTATAGTAACTAAATACCAAATCACTTTGAGTCTGAATTACATTTCTAAAATTAAAATTTAAAAATAGAAGATGAAATTTAATTAGAATTTCAACTTTTACATGAATGTGCATCCTCAAATTTTTTAAAGTTATGTCTATATTTATAAATGTTGATGTACTTCATGAAATAATAAAAAAAGAATTTTCATTCTTACTGCTCTGTGAGATTTATTCCTTGTGTATGTGTAGGTGGAAAAGTGAATGTACTTTGTATGTGTGCATGTGCCTGTGCATGTGTGTGTCTGTGTGTGTGTGTGTGTATGTGTGGCTAATGCACACAGGCATATGTGGATGTGTGTGCCTCTGTGTATTTAGAAGCCAGAGAAGCACACTGGGTGCTCTGCACTTGGCTCAGTCTCATTTCCTTGAGACAGAATCTCTCACTAAACCTGAAGCTAAGATGGCATCTAGCAAGCCCCAGGGATCAGATTTTTTCCACTTGTCCTCTGATATTGGGTTAGAAAAGCCAAGGCAAGTAAATGTTAAAAGAAAAATTGTTCAATGGCTTGCATGCTGTCACTTACATTTTAATAAGCTGATATCATAAAGATCTTTGTTAATTTTAACTTAAAACTTAGGCACCAATTTGGATGACATTCTTAAAATCACCTTCACCTTTGATGCCACAATTATAATTAGACATATAGCTACAACCATCAATGTTTTAATCATCAGAAATTTTCTGGCTAAAATTACATATATTTTTAGGATCATGACTGTGTGCAAGAATTCATTTCATGAACTTCATGTGACTGGGAACTAAAGTAGACATAAGCTCAGATGGATCCTATCCCTTGATGTTTGGATATGGCTTGGATCTAATTTTTTCAAGGAACTGTGTTTTATTTCAGTGTAGATATGGCTTAAGCCTAAATAGTTGAAGTGGATTATTTCAATAAATCCTTTCAATCTGACCTAGATCTAGAATTTGGAGGGGAAGATAAAATGAAAAAGAACCCTAACAGCTTTCAAGAAAACTTGAACTTGAGTCTTTGTATAATACCTTTCCTTTGTCACTGTGTTCTAAAAGCAACAACGTCAGAAGAGTTGCTAGTGAAATATTTCATAGCATTTATTAATTAAAATATATTTATCAATATATAGATATTATGTAAACTATTAAATTCCATTGCTAAATTGGGATATGGTCACACATTACACACTGTGCATTGTACTTCTGATTAGCCTATCTATGCAAGGGACTTCTTAGTCCACCAATCTCTTCCTAGCACCCTTTCTGGTCTATAACAGTCTAGTTTAGTGTAGTTTACTTTAGTGTGGTTTAGTTTAGTTTAGTTAGTATTGTTTTTCTGTCCTGATTTCTTCTTCTTCATCATCATTTTTAGAATGTTCTATAATGTTCTACACTAGCTAGTTAGGTAGGTCACTAGGGTAGACATTTGATGACTTGTAGCTCAGCTACAATTTGTTTTCTATTTCATGGTTAGATTTAATATAAATATCTACAACCCCACATTCTCCTTGCTATGAACCAACCTCCCTGGAATGGTTCCCTTGACATGATGGACTAAAATCTCTGATGGCATGAAACAAAAGTAATTTTTCATATTTCTATCAGGTTTTACAGTCATAGTAATTAAAAATTAGCTAATGCAGTAAACTGGTATCAGGGAATCAAGTGCCACTGTTTCAGCTAATTCTGAATTTATGGATCTTTGGGCTTTGAAACTGAGTGATGGGATGAATTTGAAAAATTTTGAAATGCCAGCTAGGAACACCTAAGAATAAAGAAAACAAGAGTTAGTTAATGAGTTTAATAGGCCTTCAGAAGACCCTAATGCTGACTGAAATGTGGATAGTCAAGGCCCGCTTCAAGAGGTTTCAGATGGTAGTAAGATGCCTATTGGACATTGAAATAATAGTGATTTATGTTACATCTTGCAAAGACTTGGTCTATATTGTATTCATATACTGAAAATTTCAGTGCGATTGAATTAAACACCAATGAATAATAAATTTGATCTAATAAATTTCATGCATCTTAGCACTCAAGCTGTTGAATGGTTATTGCTGGCTGTTTTTAACCATATTTACGATGTTAATATGTTTAACATGCTATATGTTAATACATGTCAATAATGTTTACAATGTTAAACAAAGTAGTTGAAAGTGTGAAACACATAGTTAAGAAAGGACCTTGAGTGGGTGCTCTTGTCACTGATGCCAAGACCCATGGACAGATCACTCTAACCTCTGTGGCTTTTCATGTGGATTTGATACAAGTCTCTCTGGGACTCTTCAAACCTTCAATATCAGTTTGGATTGCTAGGCTTCCAGACTGTTCTATCAAGAGGCGACCTGGATCTCCTTCTCTCAAGCATAATACCCATCATCGGATTAGCCAATGTCCTTCTGCGTAGGCCAAGTCCTATATCCTGTTTCCCTAAAGAATCTTGAATAACATAGTAGTTATCATCCGTCCATTCTTATTGCTTATTGGTTCATGTACGGGTCATCAGTCCCTTCAACTTCTGTCTATCTAGGGCAGACTGTTTATTCAAATATTTTGAAAGAAAAAAAAATTGTCAGGAATAGTTTCCTTAGGTAGCAAATTTGGATTTATTTCTTTTCTTTCAGCACTTGTAATATATTTGCTATTTTCTTTTGGTTTATAGATTTATTTTTATGAGTGATGGTACAAATCTAATGGACCATTATTTGCGTGATTTGATATTTTTCCTTTTCTGTTTACAAGATTTTCTCATTATCCTGTATTTGACAATTTCACTCCATTGTGTTTTGGTGAAGGTCTGTTTTGATTTACACTAAATGAGGTTCTTTCAGTAGTATCTATACAACCATGTTTATTTAAAGTTTGGGGCAAATTTTAAACCCTTATTTAACTTTAATAAAAACATGCTTTCAGTGCTTCTCCTTTTTATTTTTAAGATTCTTAAACAATTTGTATATGAAAGCTTGATTATGCTCCATATGTTGACCATCTTCCATTATTCTTTTAAATTTGTACCTCACTTTCTCATCTTTCTGTCTTTACTCCGTTGTTGACAATGTTAATATATTAATTAATTGACTTGATTTTTAATTGCTGAAATAATTTTTTGTTTAATTTGATCTTCTGCAAAAGTTCTCTTTCATATCTTTTATTCCTACTCAGTGGAATTTTATTTCTCATATTCCTGTGTAACTTAATTTTTTTAAATGTCTGTTTTTAATGATGGTTTTCAAATGCTTTAACCTCCCTTATAGCCTACCATCTACCAGAGGTAGTAGAAAAGAAAGGATGTGGTGGGGGTGGGGGAAGTGGACCCATTTAGAAAGATTCTTTGGGGCAACTCTAATCTGTGTTGTCTGGAAACAGGCAGTTCAGTTCACAGGTTAGTAGTTGCAGCTTGATCCACTCACAAACACTTCATGGATACATCGTAGTTCAGTTTGGTAGAGTCGGGATAGCAAACAGGAATCAGCAGCGGTAGCAATAGCTAGCAAAGACAGCTAGGTGTGTCTATCTCAGCAGTTTGTCTCAGCTGACATCACTCTGCCAATCAGGCTGAGTCCAAGGAAGCAGCCAAAAACTGCAGCACACCAGCAGAATGGTTTATTTGTTTTGTTTTGGTTTTGGTTTTGGTTTGTTTTTATAGTTTTTTGGTGCATTTTTCTCTATGGGACCCTGACAAATGTAGTTTAACTATGCTATATAAGGCAGTGCAATACATATGTGTCATTAGTGAAGAATATTTTTTTTACCTTTTGGATATTTTCCTTATTTACATTTCAAATATTATCCCCTATCCTCATTTCCCCTTTAAAACCCCTTTCCCATCCCCCCTCCCACTGCTGACCAACCCTCCCCCCTCAAACTCCTGCTTCCCTGTCCTGGCATTCCCCTACACTGGGACATTGAGCCTAGTGATGAATCTTTTATCATGTGTCTTTTTATGCATTTGTGTGTGTGTGTGTGTGTGTGTGTGTGTGTGTGTGTGTATTTGTTTTAGTGAAACTTTGTTTTAACAAATCTTAGTCATTTATCTGTGTCTATGTGTCTATTTTAGGAAAACATTTTCTTACATGTTCATCCCAGTAAAATACCTTCTAATAAAACTGACTTTCCAGAGAAACCTTAAGGTTCTGCGTCATTCCTAATCCAGTCTTTTTGTGATTTATTTTTCTGTATTGAATTTTAAATTTCTTTTCCTTCACTGCCTCCCCACATGCTCTTCTGAGATTCTTCAGGATAATTTAATGTTTTTTTTTTTCAATTAGCTAATAGATTTTCTTCAAGTCAGGATATGTTTCTAAATAACTATAGCTCTCCTTTAAAAGTTTTATGTTTTCTTTTGTATTTTATTTTTCTTCAATGTCTGAACATAAGGTGTGATATTTGCTTATTCCTGTTTGATAAAGTTAAATTTTCAGTCTGAAGAGCATAGATAGGTAATTATTCTGGTTCTGAGAACAGGTAATATCTGGGATTTTTGGTGAGCAGCCAGAGTACTAAAGCTGAGGACTGGCCAGACAACATACACAAGAGTAGGATTCAGTTGTTAATATGGGTTATGGTTCCTATATACTGTCCTGCAGATCTACAGTGTTTTATAAGAATCCCCAGTTCTCATGCA